>NW_021319438.1:603314-697956 GCF_001605985.2 Dendrobium catenatum
TTGAAACCAGCTTTTGAACAAACAAAGTCCTTCGATTTTATCTTCCTAGAATTTGGCCAAAAACTGTGATGATCCTTTCGGACACTAAAGCCATTATCGTGAGCATAAGTGCAAAAACATTCATATGCTTCTGTCTCATCTTTGTATACAGCCTGAAAGGGCAAGTATAGCGCAAGTAAAGGGCAAGTATAGCGCAAGTAAAGGGCAAGTATAGCGCAAGTAAAGGGCAAGTATAGCGCAAGTAAAGGGCAAGTATAGCGCAAGTAAAGGGCAAGTATAGCGCAAGTAAAGGGCAAGTATAGCGCAAGTATAGCGCAACTATAGCGCAACTATAGCGCAACTATAGCGCAACTATAGCGCAACTATAGCGCAACTATAGCGCAACTATAGCGCAACTATAGCGCAACTATAGCGCAACTATAGCGCAACTATAGCGCAACTATAGCGCAACTATAGCGCAACTATAGCGCAACTATAGCGCAACTATAGCGCAACTATAGCGCAACTATAGCGCAACTATAGCGCAACTATAGCGCAACTATAGCGCAACTATAGCGCAACTATAGCGCAACTATAGCGCAACCATAGCGCAACCATAGCGCAACCATAGCGCAACCATAGCGCAACCATAGCGCAACCATAGCGCAACCATAGCGCAACCATAGCGCAACCATAGCGCAACCATAGCGCAACCATAGCGCAACCATAGCGCAACCATAGCGCAACCATAGCGCAACCATAGCGCAACCATAGCGCAACCATAGCGCAACCATAGCGCAACCATAGCGCAACCATAGCGCAACCATAGCGCAACCATAGCGCAACCATAGCGCAACCATAGCGCAACCATAGCGCAACCATAGCGCAACCATAGCGCAACCATAGCGCAACCATAGCGCAACCATAGCGCAACCATAGCGCAACCATAGCGCAACCATAGCGCAACCATAGCGCAACCTTATATTTCGTAATTATTTAGCTTAAAAAAGTTTAAAATAAAAAAAAACCAAAAAATTGAAAACCACATTGAACATATATTCTAGTTTTACAACTATTACTAAACCCTAAAACTTAGAAGATAGCGTAAACCTTTCGTATCATTTGCTTCATCCATTTACGAAGAGAAGAAGCGTGAAAAATCAGAAAATAAATATTTGAAAGGAAACATTGGTAAAATTATAAGTAAACCAAACCCTAAAATTTAACGGCAATATAACTTTAACGCAACGAAAGCGCAAGTAAAGCGCAAGTAAAGCGCAAGTTAGGCGGAACCATACCTCTTCCTGATTGCTGGTCTTCTACAGTATCGTCGTCTACCTCCGGCAGGAATAAGCAAATGCAGAACCGAAGGTAATGGAGGAATCCGAGAGCTCGAGTAACAGTGAAAATGTCGCTCGAAAATAAAATGCGCGGCGTTTCCATTCTTTCTTCGCCAATAGAATAGCGTTATCGGGTCGGGTCGCTAACTCTGACAAGACATAAAGCGTTAATATTAAATTAAAAAAACGACTGACAGATGGCGCATTTTTATTGGCGACCGAACGGAGAGATTGGCTTCGGTCACCTGACCCAATAATTTGCCCGGAATGAGAGCACAGAAGCGGCGGAGCAGCGGAGCCGCAAGCATGCAGGCGATAGCGTCGGTTGCTAAGGTCCAACCTAAGTTAAACATCGTAAAGCAGAATCCGACCGTGATTGCAGCCGCCGCTGAGGTCCAACCGACATCAAACTCTCTTCGATCGGAACCCCTGCTTTACACAAGGAAGAGAAAGACGATGCCGAGCAGTCCTCCAGCTCCAGTTCTTGCCTTGGCCGTCCCGGTGTACGGAAAGAGGGTTAAACCCATGAAGAAGAAGATGAAGACGGTTCCAGTGCTATATCCGGCGTCGGATGAGGGCGAAGAGGTGATCGATGCTGTTCCCACCCACCGTGATGGAATTAGAAGGTGTAGACCCGAGCTGCCCTTTTCGAGGAATTGGAGCAAGCGTGTTGATTCGATGGAAAGGGTGGCGGCGGGGGTGATGAGGGTTAAAGCTAAGAGAAAGGTGAAAAGTGTTCGGGTGTTATCCACCTCGTCGGATGAAGAGGGCGATGAGAAGAACGATGCTGCTCCCATCTGCAATATCGGCATTAAAAGGCGTGGATCTGAGTTGCCCTTCTTGGGTAAGGTTAGCAAGAGCGTTGATCCAATGGAAAGAGCGGTGGCGGCAAGGAGGGTTAAAGCCAACAGGAAGAGAAATTCGGTGTTATCTCCGGTAATCAATGAGTTGGGCGAGGAGGAGATTCATACTTTTCCCACCTGCAAATGCTGCTTTAAAAGCCTTAGAGCTGAGTTGCCCTTTTCCCATAAGGGGAAAAACAGGGGTGTTGATTCAATGGAATGGGCCGGAGATGTGATTAATGTTGAAGGCAAGAGGAAAATGAAGAATGTTCCGGAGGTATCTCGGGCAACGCATCAGAAGTGCAAGGAGATCGATGCAGTTCCAACCTGTAATATCAGTATTAAAAGACGGAGATCTGAGTTACCCTTGCTGAAGAAGAGGATTCGGAGTGTTGATTCAGAGGCAATGATGGTGGCTGGAATGGGTGGGGAGAATGAGGATCCAGCTAGTTCAATATACACCAACGACAAGGTGAAGAAAGCCTTTGCAACTGCAAGCCTTCCCTCTCAAGAATGCCGAGAGGCTACTAGGAGTGGGAGGAAGTGGAAGAATTCTTCGTGGATACCAGCTCCCGCCCTAAACAATGTGGTTTGGACTCCGGCTGAAGCTCTTGTCTTTGCTGAGGCGATGGATGGGGTAAATCTTGAGGAGTTGGGGATATCTCAACAAATGCCCATCACTAACTTGAACAGCAAAAAGAACATCACTAGGAGAACTAAGAATAAGTCAAAGAAAAATATTGAAATGGTGAAGATAATGATAGGGGAGGAGAACGCAGGCGAGGAGGAAAATCCCTCTTGTAGCAATGGTGGTATTAGTAGGCAGAGCTTGGCATCATTTGCTAACATGGTCAATACTTTCCGTTACACTGGAAACAGGAGTCTTCAAGAGCGCCTGAGCTGTGTTGAATCTGACATTGCTGCTACTTCTGCAAATGTTACCTTCTCTACAACTTCCAAAGGTGAAAAAGCCTCCTGCAATGGCACAAGAGCAGCAAATGTTACACTTAAGGAAACAGAGAACAGGAACAGGCTCCAACAGTCATTTTACTCCCTTAACATCCCTGAAACAACTCCACATATTGCAACCACTAGCTCTAAAGCAATAAATCATAATAAGAGAAGCAGCACTTTTGAAAACAGTAACAACGTCGTAGCGGTAAACCCATCTGTCTTCAAGATAATGAAGGGGCGGCACAAAGCGGAAGCGGTACATGCTTCTTGCCTTGCTCTATCTCGTGAGCCTCCCTCTCAGAAAACCAAAAAACAGAGGAAGATGGCTTCATTTCCGGCAACAGATGAGGTTGACAAAGTACGCAGGTCTGCGAGATGTAAACACAGAGAAACAATGAAAAAGGCACAGAAAATGCAGGATTTCTACCGTAGGGTCAGCCCTGACAATAATTGGGTACCTCCAAATTCTCCTTATGAGCTATTGCAGGAGGATCATGCCTTTGATCCTTGGAGGGTTCTTGTAATATGCATGCTTTTGAATCAAACAACAGGCGAACAGGTGACGTTAGTACACTGGTGTTCTCATGTTTTCTCTGCTTTTTATGAGATAGCTTGGCATGGAAAAAATTAGTTATTTAAAGATTATCTTTGTATGTATCTAATCATCTATGTCAAATTTTGTCTATAACTGTTGATGTTATGGACTGAAATTGTGTTTCTTCATGCCTGCTTGATGACATGAATGTTATGCTATGCTTCTGGAATGAATGAATGAATTTAGAGTTTTTTATAATCATTCTCTGCATGATGAGCTACCAGTATTTGTGTTTTGTGCGTTCGCAAATATACAAATGTATTTGATTGTATTTTTTTATATTCCTACTGAGTTTCACTATGATATTTGTTGGGACACTGCAAGCTTTTCTCTTTGAGTCTATAACTTGCTTTAATACTGAAAACAAATGTCAAGGTGTAGCTCAATTTTGCCAATGTTGATTTTTTCACATTACTTTAGTATTGCTTTCTGAAAGACATGTACTTCTAAGTAAATTGATGACCACAATTCAAGGCAATGGAACTTTGTGCTTTAGAACTTTTCAGAATGTCAAAGCATTAGTTTGAATTTTATGTGTGCTAACTGTGACATTGTTTTTCTTTCTACGTAGGTCAAGAAAATTTTACGACGTGTATTTCTTTTATGCCCAACAGCTGAGGCTGCGGTCCACGTCCCTATGAATGAACTTCGAACTGTCATTGAATCTCTTGGTTTACAAAATAAACGTGCCAGAGATATCCGTGAAATGTCACGTCAATATCTGAAAGATGGGTGGACTTATGTGACTGAGCTTCATGGAGTTGGCAAGTAAGTAATATCTTTGCCCATTAGGATATACTTGGGTCTTGCATTTCTATAATATTGGAATTCCATACAACTTTGACATCTTATTATAATCATTTTCATTTGGTGCAAATCCTCTTTTTGATTTTTTTTTTTTTTTGTTTGGAAGGAATACATTTAGCAACCCAATTAGATATAAGAATGCATTCAAAATATAATACAACAACAACAACATCAAGCCTTTATCCCACTACGTGGGGTCGGCTACATGAATCCTTTTTCTCCATTGTGTCCTATTAAAAGTCAAATTCTCGTTTAAATCTAATAAAGAAAGGTCATTCCTAATATTTTCTAACCAAGTCTTTTTAGGTCTACCCCTACCTTTCTTAACATAAGTCAAATCTAATACCTCTACTCTCCTAACCGGGTCATCGCAAGGCCGCCGTTTTATGTGACCAAACCATCTAAGGCGACTTTCTCTAATCTTATCTTCTACTGGAGCTACTCCAACCTTTTCACGTATATGCTCATTTCGTATCCTATCTCTAAGGGTAAAGCCACTCATCCACCTGAGCATCCTCATCTCTGCCACACTTAACTTAGTATTATGCTTCTCTTTTAAAGGCCAACATTCGGCACCATAAAGCATTGCAGGCCTCACTACCATCTTATAGAATTTTCCCTTAAGTTTGAGGGGTACATTTCTATCACATAACAAGCCCGATGCATTCAAAATATAATGTAGGGAAACAATTTACACCCTTAGTGGGTGATTAGGCTAGTCATCCCCGTGATGGGCGGCTACATTTGTAAGTCGTCCACATAGCGAGTGGCTAGTTGTCGCCCCATTTCAAACTTTTTTCTTTTGGGACTCCTCTTTTTTTTCATTTTTTTATATCTAAAGCAATATGTTTTCATTTCAATAAGCTGTACGTAGTAGCTTTGTTTGTTCATTGAAACGAGCATGAAATCAATAGATTTACACGAGCAAAAATTTCCTCTATGATTCATGATCATGAAACCCCATAAAACTTTCATCATTTCGTCATTGTTCTAGTTCCTTGCATTGTTATATATAATTTTGGGAATGGTCTAACTTGCAAAATTCCATTTTGAGATCAAGGGTGTTGCCAAATGTTTTGATTATATATATTCATTATTAATTTATCACACCAATTCAAGAAGTTTTATGTAAGTAAAAATTTCATGTATAAAACACTCATGGACACAATTTTGCACAAAGCTTTTGTTGTCTTTTGTCCTCTCATTGCATGTGCTATTTGCATGACCAAATATGGTCTAGGATGGTTGAAGGTTGATATTTCTTCAGAGTTTTTGCTGGTTCACTGATGAGTAAGAAAAGGAAGGGCGAGCCACCAAGTTGGTTTACTCGACCTAGGTTGGAGTTTGACTTACAAAAGAACTAAAAAAATATATAGAAGTGGACAGAATCAAGAAGTAACAATAATAATAATAAAAAAGATTTAAGTAATTTTGTTCGAGAATCCAAGTGCACTACGGGGGAGAGCAAAAGTGATGAGGACATCGTCAGCGATTTCGACACATGTACCATCAGGAGATGCCGGAGATCGACGGCCACGATCATGAGTTGTATTTTTGTCATTTTATGTAGTAGTTTATTTTATTTTTATGTTTTTCCGCTTTTGCCCTTGTGGGTATTTAGTCGCTATTGTAGCCTAAGGGGCATTTTAGTCTTTTGTTTTCTTTGTCATTTGGTGGCCTATATATAGGGCCCTTTTCTCTTGTAATAGGAGTTTTGATGAATGAAGAAATTTACTCCTTGTTCTCTTTGTGAGTGCACTTCTCCTAGATCTCTTAGTGAGTTCGACGGAGAAACTAGATCTCTTTGTGAGTTCTAGATTTCATCCAATTTTATTTTGTTGAGATCTGATTTTGAAGAAAGAGAGGTGAGTGGAATCATAGCAACGAAAAATCCTCAGATTTTAGCTCTTCCCTTCCCTCCTCTTGTTGTCGCCGATCCCCCTTGGAGCCATTTAGGCCGCCGGCCTGCAAGGCTCAACCCGCCAGCCTGCAAAGCTCCTCCCGCCGGCCAACTCTCCACCCAGCAGCTCGCCGACCTCCTGCAAGATCCCTTGCCGCCGACCACCCATGAGCCCCTACCGCCGGCCCCCTCTCTCCCTCCAATTTTGAATTTCCCTCATTAATGACTTTCCTGATTAAGTCAAACTAAATTAGGGAATTAATCAAGGGAGTTACAATCTTTTGAAATTCAAATTTTCCTCCTAATTTTATTCAAATTAGGGAGTTACATGAGGCAATTAAAATCTGAAATAAAAATTCAGATTTTGATTAATTACTAGTGGTCCCCACCTACTTAAATCTCAAGCCTCTCCCCTCTCTACATGGCCGCCGGCCACTCCTCCCTCTCTCTCCCCTATTAATTCTCTTTTAATACCCCTTTAACCCTTCCCTCCTAAATTAATTTCAATTTCAGATTTTGAAAACTGAAATTAATCTCTCCACCAATTTCAAAAAATCTGAAATAAACTTCAGATTTTGTGCTTCTTCCCCCATAGCCTCACTCGCCCCTGCTTCTCTCAAACCGGTGAACCCCTCCCTCTCTCCCTAGCTCACAGCTAGCCCTTCCACCTCCCCTCTTCTATGGGATGCTCCATCAACTCCCGGCAAGAATGCATGGCGGAACTCGAATGGAACTTTGGGTTTGTACATGACGATCGAGATCAGTTGACATCCTCCAATCACCGTTCTTTGACGTGGGCTTCGACTTCGACGACACTATTGAAGATTACATCGACCGTATCCAGTACACATTAGTTGATGTGATCGACGAGCAAAGATCAAATGGACGTTGGATCATCATCGGACGACCGTCATCCTCCACCACTCCGGCCAACTATCCAAGAACGACGATGTTAGGCTCCTTCTTCCTCGGAGTGACCTCGGTTCTAATGTGGAGACTCTTCTTCCGCTAAAGCCTAGACTAGTTGAGCGTATGGGCTCCAAAGGTAAAAGTTCTCTTTATTAAATCATGGATTCTTGTGTATCGTCGTAGTTTTACAATTGCTCTTTGCGTTTTCTTGAATTGTTTGGGAATCGGTTTTGCTCTTCTTTGCCTAGGTAAGTTAAAAACTAAGAACTCCAAGGATCAATTCTTTTTATAAGTATTAATTTTATTTTGGGAACACTTCGTTAATTCGCTCTCTTTAATTTCTCAAGTAACTCCTGGATTGTATCACATAAAAAAGAATTCCCTAGAATTAGGGAAGTAGTAGATATAAGTTCTTGGTCTCTCCAGATTATAAGCGTTCAATCTTAATAAGTTAGGGTTCAAAATTCTCTCCTTGGGGCCAAGGAGGAGGTATTGGTATTTTGTTCTCCAATTTAAGGTAGTTTTGAGGTGGAGAGTGATGTGTAGGACATGGGTGATTGGCTTTGGTGGCAAGAGGATGTGCTACACGTGGCAAAACAAGGGCTATTAGGCGCCAAGTGGTAGTATTAGATGACCAAATGAATTATTGGCAGTTGGAGCTCGGTTGAAAAGATGACTGAGCGCAGTGTTGACATGATTGATGCTATCCTTTTGGCTAGGAAGCGGAAAAAAAGATGAACAAGCGACGAACGTAGGTACAAAGGAGGTTGTGGGAAATTGAGAATGGAGTAGCGTGCAATGAAGGTGACACTAGAGGAGGTTGTACTGAAGTCGGTAATGGAGGAAGCTGTATTGGAACAGAGGTTGTGATGAAGACATCAACATAGAAGGTCGCATCAAGGGAAACATCAAAGGAGGTCGTGGTGAATGAAGCAACGGAAGAGGTCATACTCCACGCAAGGAAGAGGAGGATGGAGGAGAAGAAGGTGATGTCCCTAGATGAATGCCATGACATTGTCCTTGGCAATGGAGGCATTAATGATATTTGCTGTAGAAGTTGCCATGGTATAGGTAAAGGAGGTGTTTGCTTGACATGCAATTGTTATAATGATGACATAAGAATTAGAATAAGTGACTAGTATCTAACTCCTTTGACTCATGGGCAAAATTCTTAGCGAATGCTCGAGTTGGGTCTCCTGAGGTATCTCAGCCTCAACAGGCTCTAACTCTGCTGTTAGATGTCGCAAGGAAATCAACAAGGGTAATACCGTTTACTCGTTTAGTTATGAATATGTTAGGTGACATTGTTGAGAAGTAGGATTGGAGGAGAAGATGATCTCCTCCGTAGAGATCAGTTTGCAGGCAGTTCCTATAGGCTCGACTTTGACGGCAATCTATGTTCTTAATTCTCCTCTGTTGTCAACCATGAGAGGCAGCATAGGTAACAGACACGAAGATACAGTCTATGAGGTTGAACAGTCTCTTAATTAGTAGCTCCAAGTGGATTACTATGGGTGATTAGAAGCATACACGATGACTATTGAAGAGTTGCATTTGGTGGTTGAGAAGCAATATGAGGAGATTCACATGTTGAGGATGATGGTTGTGAGCCACAATTGGGTGCTTGGTTTTGTGGAGACTCTAACGATATTGCAACCATTTCTTCCATGAGCATAAGATTATGACAAAAAGGGTTGAGAATTTGTTGCCAAAAGCATCTTTGGTCGTTTGAGAGTAGTTGCATTCTAATTGGAAGCGATTCCTTAGAATTTTTTACTACTTATGGACTGATAACGACAGATATGGCTATTTATGGATAGATTCAACAAGGGTTGTCTGCATGCAAGAGATTAAAGACCAGGTGGGAGTTTAAAAGTCTGGAATCTGGTATTGTAGTCTCCTATGAATGAATTCCAATTGAGACTACAACACATTGAGTTTAGTCTTTGTAAACTCAATTGATTATCCTGGCGTGCTCTTCCAAGCTACCTAACAATGAGGTGTGGAGCTTGGGATCTTCGTGGAGGTGAGGAAATGTCATGATCCGGCCTGGAGACTCGAATTAACGAGACGAGAACAGACGGTCAGACGTTTGACTAAATTTTCAATTAATAATTAATTATTTCCAATAAGCAGAAAGAGCCACTAAAACCTCAAATTTGAAATAAATTGAAATAAAATCATTTAAATACATTTCTTTTGGTGCGTCCGCCTATGATACACATTTTCACTTCTTCTGCTCATTTTAATTGATTGAATTATACATGTAATTATTTTTCAATAGGAAGAGTGAGTCATAAAGAACTCAGTGAGTAAGTCATGTTTCTAAACTACAGTAATTCAAGGCATTTGAAACAATATTCATGATCATTTTTCAAACATAAACTAATTTCATTTCAAACTTTCAATAATATGCATATATCATTATCCGTATCTTTAGTCATATCATTATCATTTCTCGTAAATAATATAACTGGCACAGGAGTCACCGTCTAAAATAGTACCAATGAAGATACTCATTTTCCATTTTATTTTCCTTATCCTGTTTGATAACATTTTTCATTAATGTGCATGGGTATATTGCGTCTCCAACCAATATCATAAGGGGGTGTACTCCATCAATCAACATGCACATGCAGGCATTCTATTTTAATCAAATCATTTCATATTGATCTATATAATAAACATCATGACATAAAATGGATGATATCTGTATAATATTAAATTCAATTGTTCCGGTTCAACATGATCAATGGTCTTTGGAATTAATATATCTTTAATTCATATAACATTAATAATAAGTAATTAAATAATAGCAACATTTGATGCATAAGATGTAGGAAAACAAATATCATTAATGTAATTAAAAGACATGAGTACTCACCTTGAACTTGGGAAATATGTTGTTTCACTTTTACTCTTTATTCTGATGACGGTAGATTTAATACCTAGGAAGACCTCATCATTAAGATTTAATTGATAAATTTATCTTATTTTCTCTAACTTGTTTAATTATAATTAATTTGTACGATTAACACCTCAAATATTATTAATTAGAATTGTTCTCATTCTCTAGAACTAGCTATTGATTGTACATAGACAGTTGTTATATTTACCTATATATTTCTCTCAATATATTACTAAAATTTAAAATAATATTCATAACCTAATAATTATTAATTAGTCTTTTAAATAACTTCCACCCTTATGTTTATTCTCTATCTATATTGGATTTGTAATATGAATTTTGCTCTTAAACCATTAGTTATTTCAATAATTAGTCTTGAAATATTATTATCATTAATTTAAATTTAACATTAGAAGATATGATCATGAATTTTAAATTACACTCAATAGCAAATTATTAAAAAAATATTCTAATAATGAATTTTGTCTTTAATAATAAAAAAATTCTAGAAGATATGATTAGTTTATCTGTTTCATCCAAGCTATGCTACATCAGTTTATATATATATATTTCATATGTGCTCAAAACACACGCATTACCACTGACCTTGATATGAAATTCTGCAAGTTGCTTCACGCTTGTTATCAAATATAGCGGTGTTAGCATGTACTGTGAGTCTCAGGCTTCCTTTGGGAGAGCTTTTTTACTACTTCTTACAGCAGCTTTGTAATTTAAAATTTTTAATTTTTATACTAAAAAGTGACTTTAAAAAGTGGTAAGAAAACCGTCCCAAACGAAACCTCAGTGTCTCGCAACGAAATGATGAAAGTTTTACATGAAAATCATGTCTGTGAGTTATAATGCATGAAATCTTTTGCTGACACAATTTTTTTCAATCACAATTTTTTTCAAATTACTGCTCGTTTCTTTGAATAGATTGTGTTATCGTGCAAAATATTTTCCTTAAAAAAAATCCTCTTTTCTTCTCAGGTATGCTGCTGATGCATATGCGATATTCTGCGTCGGTAAACCGGAGGATGTGGTACCTGATGATCACATGCTGGTGAAGTATTGGGAGTATGTGGTCCAGTGGAAGCGAGAGCAATACTTCTTACCAGTTGGCTAGCTATCCATGGCTCTCGTCTTAGCTACTCTTATTTATATCCAGCTCTACAGTTCAGCTGATCTACGAGCTATTTTCCAAGTATGTTTAAATTTAACCTTTGTAAATTGTCTATTATAGCATGATTATTAGTCTTTTTGATGGAAATTTTCATATTTGCTTGTTTTAAGTTGCATTTCTAATTTATGCTACATATGATGTTTACTATAAATTGCTATCCAAGTTACACTACTACTACTACAAGAAGTCTTTACCCACTATGTGGGGTCGGCTACATTAAGAAGTCTTTTCTCCAGTATGTCTTATTTAGAGTTAAATTCTCATTTAAATGTATTAAAATTTTATTTTTATTGTTTTCTAATCAATTTTTTTAGGTTTACATTTACCTTTCTTTAGGACAGGTCTAACACATCTAATCTCCTAATCGGATCATTGGAAGGGTGATGTTTTATGTGACCAAACCTTCTAAGGCAACTCTCTCTAATATTATATATCACTGGAGATGCTCCAACATTTTAATGTATATACTCATTTTGCATTCCATCTCTTAGTATAAAGCTGCTCATCCACTTGAGCTTCCTCATCTCTACAACACTTGACTTATTTGTGCTTCTCTTTTAATGGCTAATATTCTACATTATAAAGCATTGCGGGACTCACAATTATCTTATAGAATTTTATCTTAAGTTTGAGGGGTACTTTTATGTCACGCAACATGCCCAGTGTATTTCCTTTAAATTTTATTTATTTATTTATTTTTTCAATATATTTGATCTTTTAGGAATTGATTCATTAATATTTTATAATACTCATTTGATACCATTTATAGAAGTAAGCTTGTGCCTGAATTAAAGCCACAAAATTAAAATTCCAAAGTACCTCCTAGAGCTCCACTTGATTTTTTTCTTGAAGTTCTTGAGCATGCCCATAGGTTCTCCAATCTTTCTGTAACTTAGTAAGTTTCATGCATCGAAATTCATACAGATACCAAAAATTCAACTTGTATATATAATATTATCTCTAATCATATATTTGTTACCATCAAAATCAAACTCGTAAATTTTAAATTCATGGGGATCAGCATATTTGTAGCCTACTTAAGCCAATATTTCAACCCAAACTTATCTTAGTAGTTGCCCAACATCAAATAAACCTACACAAAACACCTTCACAATGATAGCTATGTGTCGATTATAAACGAAGGGAATACTAGCCCTACGAAATTTTAAGGCTTCATGTGGGATTGTTTTCTTACCGCTATTTAAAGCAGCTTTTTAGTTGAAATTTTTATTTTTTTTACTGAAAAAGTACTTTAAATAAAAAAGTCGTCCCAAACAAAACCTAAATCTCTTGCCCTCATCATATTCTACAGCCCTAAGAACACCAATTCTTAATTTATTCAAGCTAACAAAGGAGTCAATATCATCAACAATTAAATAAGCTTTTTAAATAGGTGGTTAACTTGATCATGATGATGCCATTATATTATGTTCACAATCAAAAGTTTGTATATTAGTAATGACATAAATTTGAGCTCTCTCTTTTTTTCATTTGATGGCATATGAAGTCCTATGTTGCTTTGAGTCAATCTGAAATTAGTCATTCAATTAAATTCCAACTTGATTTCATAAAGTTCTTTAAACCAAGTAACTAATGATTATCATTAAGGATTTTCATGCTATGGGGTCCATTATCTTGGTTGACTAAATTAGTCCCACAACTAAACCCCTTTGAATATGAGAGTTAAAAACATCTTATATTGTATCATGATAATTATTATAATAGCGTAGATATATGAGAGTCAATATCTTCTATAATACTTAATTACTTATTGCAATAGTGTTTGAAAATGTTTTGTATGTATGTAAATGTTTGAATTTTGTTTTGAATTGTGAGCCGATGGTTTGCATGCATGAAACCTAGAACATAAAATTTTTCCTTGAGAGTATTGTGATTGAGTTCTCGATTATGCCATTTTATTATGAATTGTGTCGGCACAACGTCGCAATATCCCGAACACTACAACACTATGTTTATAATTTATAAAAATATCAAAATCCACTTAAAATTCCTCTTAGCCAAATTCCCCCTCCCTTAAGGCTACACTTTTAAGGAGAGGGAAAGAGATTCTAGAGAGAGAAAACTTGATTTCAAGTGATTTTGATCTTTTTTTTTTATTGTCAGCCGAATCTATGTATGTTATATTCTACCTATATTATTAAAATTAATAATACAAGAATTTGAGCATTTCTAATTAAATTATAATCAGGTTATAAAAACGGGACATTAATAAAGTACGAGATAAACAGTCTCTTGTTACAGGTGCATTTGCAAATATATTATTTTCTTCACAACTATAATAAACTTCCAAATTATTTATAGCAAATAATTTAACAAAATTAAATAACTTTACATAAAAATCTTAATAACATTAAACAAATATATATCAAAATATCCTGATCGAAATCTTAATCAAGCTAAACTTTAAATTTTCTTAAACATTTTTAAAATAAACCTAATATATAAATAATTAACATTATATTTATTTTATGATAGATTAAGAGGCTTAAAAATTTTTATAATTATTTTTTAGTAAGATATTCGTATACACACAAAGTCCAGCAACTATGACATTGCCTTTTGGTTATTAAGAATCTAACTTTATTTGGCATTTATTCATCAGATTTAAGAAGCAAAAAAAAAATTCTGATCAAAATAAATTTTAAAAACCTTTAAATTTTTGTATTTATGCATCAGATTTAAGAAGCAAAAAAAAATTCTGATCAAAATAAATTTTAAAAACCTTTAAATATATATGAATGTAATATAAATTATTTATATATTATATTTCATTTAAAAATAAATTCAAATTTTTTAAAATTCACCATCCACATTTTCAAAATTTTATGAACATCAAAATATTCTACTCCCCTAAATGCTATTTCCAATGAATAGGCTAAAAAATAGAGGGAAATTTTTCAAAGCTCTAAATAGCTCAAACTTAAGTCAATTCAAACTGAGCACTACAGCAAATTTGATCCCTTAGGCCTTAACTTTTTATGAAGATTCAAAATAATCCCTAATTATTTATTATTTTGGTCCCTTAATTTTTTTAAATAAAAACCTAAATGATCCAACAAAAAAATAATTTGATCTTAATTTAAAGAGCAAAGCGATCAAATTGATACTTGTATATGATCAATGGACCATTTTGATACTTTAGAAACAAATTAGACGACCAATTTGATCCTTTTCTCTATAATCCAACATACATATTGACTTCATAAAACATAAGAACTGTAGAGCATTGCATACCGAATTTTATCATGTACTAAATTTTTTGAAACCAAATTTCAAAAATCTGGCAAAATATACAGAGGGAATTGCCAAAACCTTTTTGATATATCTCCCAATAAATAATTAAGTGCAGGTAAAGTGAAGAAAATCAACCCAACTAAAATGTCTTTGAAGATGAAATCAGAGATGCCAATGTACAATCACATTCAACAAAAACAAAAACAAAAAAAAAGTTGGCCAAGTGGTTTGCTTAGTTTTTCAAGCACCCTGCTAAAAGATCTCAGGCTAAGTAGCTCTTATGTACAGCACAGTTCTAAAAACCTGCAAACAGGTCAAAAAAAGAGCTGTAAAAAAGAACAATGGTTACAAAGATTACAATGTTAGAAAATTGTGAAGTTTGATAGATTAAGGGGATATTTCTCTTCATTTAGGATATAGTCAATCCTGTAAATCTAGATTTATAGAATCCTTAGATTATTAAACCCAGTAAACTATCTGGCAATAGTTGTTTAATTTTGACAAACTATTTGCCTATGCACTTCAGGATTTATGGTAATTTACTTCATGATTTATATTTGAGGCATGCGAAATGCAAGCATGAGAACTGAATAGGGAAAAAAAAGAGAGAGAATATGTATATAATCAGTTTTGACATTTATAAATAATTGTATCAAATCCTTCAGGACACGTTTAGTTTTAGTGAACACGTATGGCACCAAAAAACAACAACATCAAGTATTTATCCTACTACATGAAGTCGGCCTCCAAAAACAATAGTTGTCACATTTGTATGTAATTAAAAAACTAACATAAGTCATTACAAAAATATCTGGACAATTTGTACAAGCACATACAACGCTATTACATTTGGGATGGCTTTCTTACTGCTTAAAACAGCTTTATAATTAAAAATTTTATACTAGAAAGCTACTTTAAGAAGCAGCAAAAAAGCTGCCTCAAACGAAGCCCAAGTTTTCTCATATGCAGTTGAATTGTCAGTGCTTGCCGTAACTTTTGTATTATTAATGTTTGACATTCGCTAATTTTAAAACCAAGTTACTCTTAAAATAATCTCTGCAGAAATTGCTATTGCATTACAACAATCTTAAAAATCAAAATACTCTTAGAAACGGGTATGGCAACACTTTTTTTAATAAAGCATCAGTTTTCATAGTTTCATTCGTTATTGTTTTCAAAAAGAGAGAGAACCCAGAATAAAAAATACAGATACTAGTTACGTGTAGGAGCCCATCGACTTGAGTAGAGAAGAAGAATAAAGAATGTCTAGGTGAACACATATTCTAATTATGGAAGCTTGTATACGTCCAGCAAAATAATAATAATTTTGCAAAAAAAAAAATCCAAATAATCTGAGCTCTACGAAGTGAAAGAGATGACTGAGTTTAAGGAAAATATACAACAAAAACAACATCAAGTCTTTATCGGTTTATCCCACTCCGTGGGGTCGGCTACATGAATCATTTTCTCCATTATGTCCTATTAAAAGTTAAATTCTCATATAAATCTAATAAAGAAGGGTCATTCCTAATATTTTCTAACCAAGTCTTTTTAAGTCTACCCCTACCTTTCTTAACATAAGTCAAATCTAACACCTCTACTCTCCTAACCGGGTCATTGGAAGGCTGCAGTTTTATGTGACCAAACCATCTAAGGCGACTCTCTCTAATCTTATCTTCTATTGGAGCTACTCCAACCTTTTCACGTATATGCTCATTTCGTATCCTATTTCAAATATACCATAATTATTTTTCCAAATAAACTATAACTATTGCTAGTATTGGAAACAGACTATAAAACTAAGTCAAATGAAGCCTGAATTAAGCAAAGGAGATGGAGAAGGAATGAAGAATTATATGCAGATTTAATGCTAATATCCCAATAATTATATAGCAAAGCAGAAAGCAATCATCACTAAATCTCTAATGAACATAAAAGAAAATGATACTGAAAAAAAAATTGATGGTTACTCATTTAAGAAAATCTCTAATGACAAAATTTGACATTAACAGCAAGAGTAACAAAAGAAAAACAAAATCATTAGAAATTTTGATTGCAGGACTACTGATAAAATTATATAAGGCAATTAGTTAATAATTAAAAATAAATAAAAAAAGACTACAAAAGCTGTAGATTAGTTCATATCTCCTTGACATAACCTATAATAGGCTTCTGCAAGTGGTTATGAAAAGATCAGCGGCCCAAACCAGACCATCCACATCTCCTTCAAGTTTGATGAGGAGATCAGCGGCCATGAAGGCGTTGATGCCTTCCTCAAATATGATAAGTTTTACGAACTGAACATTGGTATGGTGTACAATGAGGATTTGGCCTAACCGAGTGAGGAGCATAGAATTTTCTACTTAAAAAGGAGGAAAATTTTGCAAGAAATGTTGCCAAAAGGGAATATACCTGCTAGGATGAAATTGCAAGAAGGATAGTAACTGGTCAGAAGAGGCGAGTGAGATCTTGCAACGTTGTTGCGAGCGAAGACAACAAGGTGCGCAAAAAGAGTGCAGATCAGGATATAGAAATGGGGGATTCGAGGCTGCTCGATGAAAAAGGATGCGAGAGAGTATTCTGTATTAGTGTAAATCCAGTTAAATGATTTAGTAGATTCTGGATTTACAATCCCATAGGATTTATTTCGTGCAAAAATTGCCATTTGGCATAATTCACGCTAAATACCACCTAATTCCTGATTAAAACAGTGATGTAGGACTATGTAAATGAATTGCACTTTAACTCATATGAATTTTGCACAACTTATGATTAGAATAATTCTAGAACGAAACCACTTAGCAAATTCAAACAACGAATCAAAAACAATTAGTGGTTATCTGCTTAGGTTAAATCAAATGGTGAGAGCTTTGAAAACTTCCAAAATAATTAGGAAAACAACACAACGAATAGTAGTAGCTTTCAAAATAATCCCTAGTCTAACAATGAGAATTAGAAAACATAGAGGTGCACTCAAATCCTACGTTTACTAAGCTTAAGCAAGAGCAATGTGGCGGAGTCCGTCGTGACTGCAATCAAACCAAGATGAGTTAGACTAAGAGAGGTAAGATGCAAAGAGGAAGAGAAACCTTCGTCAAGGAGAGGTGGAGATCCTCCACTCAATGCCTTCGAAGTGTTCGTCGATAGCTTCCACCAAAGTATCTAGGATCCGCTCCAAGTAGTCTTCAACGATGTGGTCGATCCTCAGATTCACGTCGAAGAAAGTTGATCGTAGGATGTCGGTGAAGCTGTCTTCGTCCCAAGTTATGCCAGTCTCCAGATCCGCCATTCATGGATGGTTGAAAATAAAATCTCTTTAGCACTAGATACAACTCTCGAGTAGCATCGAAGAGCGACTCCAAGTGTCCTTCACAAAAATCTGAAATTGTTCCCTAAAAAATCTGAAATATTTTCAGGTTTTTCCTCAGAAATCTGAGAGGAATTTCAGTTTTGCGCATTTAGTGGAAAGGAACTTGAAGGAGCAAGAGTTATGGAGTCAAGGTCAATAGGGAATTAAAAGTAGAGAGGAAATATGAGAGAGAGAGAGAGAGAGAGAGGCAGTTGGGAGAGAGGAGGCCGTCGGGATTGGGGAATCTTATTTCCTAATTCCAATTTCTGGTTTTAGGAAATAATTTAGAGCTTGGGGATTTGGGAAAGTTTCGGCCAAGAGAAAAATTAGGGAGTTTGAAATATTTCCTAAAGGAGGGATTAGATTTAGGAAATAAATAATTGAACATTGATTGACTAAGGGGAGGGGGCAGGCAGCATTGTGAAGGGGTTAGGGATTTAATTGGCACATGTACAAGCTTGCTTAAAATAACTTTAAACTTAGGAAAGTATTTAATTAACTCTATTTGAATTTGAATTTAAATATTGTTAATTTTAGAAACTTTCCTCAAATAGATTGACTAATTTAGGAAAGATTTTAAAATTCAAAATGTTGGAATTTGAATTTCAAATCAACCCCCAACTTTGTCAATCCAAATTCGGCAAGGGAAACAAGGGAAGCTGGCTGGAAGAGAGGCCGGGGATGGTGAGGCTCGGCCAAGGGGCCGATTGGCCCAATGGTAGTGGAGCTAGTGGAGAATTTTGGGTTGATTTAGGAAGAGCACTTGGGGAACTAGGGAGGGGGAAATTTCGGTGGATGGGAAGAGGTGGCCGGAGGTGGTGGTGAGGGAAGAGAGGGGGGACCAAGAGCCACCGGCGGTGACTGTTGGGTATGACGGGTGGCCTCTCCTAGGCTCCACCAAGATCTCTAACTCTTTCTCTCAAACTCTCGCATGAGCTCTAAGAAAACAATTGTAATCAAAATTCTCATAATCATTCATTAACCTCAAAAGAAAATGAGGGCTATATAAAGCCTCATACAAAGGACTCAAAGACAAAAAACATAAATGCCCCTTGGGCTTACATACAGCATCCCTTCATAAGAGGGTACAACGGGAAACTAAAGAAAGCAAATAGAATGCGATAACATAAATAAGAAAATACAAAGACTCGATTATGGCCGTAGATCGGCGACCACGCCTCTGATAAACCTTACATGATCTGATGTCCACATCAAACAGGCTACCAAATATTCCTGGTTATTAAGGGTGAAGATATCAAATATTCATGAAGTGTTCAATTTGAATCAATTATGTGGATGTGCGCTCCGAAAATTTGCGCCCCGGTCTCCCCTCGCCTTTCAGGGGGAGTATTAATGAATTAAGCTCTGGGGCAAATTTTTAGAAGGCAGATTAAGTTGTAGATAAGACACACATGGAGATTTTGCCCTCAATTTGCGATGACTTTATGATCTAAGTTCTAGTTTCCTACGGGCGCAACCTCTATAGTTAATTACCTCTCCCGATAACGAGAGAGAACTTTCAATTAAGGCTAGTCATCGAATGAATACGTCGTACCCGTAGATACATGATATCCGACAAATAGTAGCAGCATTGGTTTGGTAATTGAAAATTTGATATTTAAAATTTAAAATTTTCACCATCTTACATTTAAAGAGGATGATGGGGGAATAATTATGAGCTCGATCAAAATCACATGGTTCTGTTATCTCAGGTCATCGTGGTACATGGTCCACTTAGTTAAAGGAGGTAGTCGACCCAACCTGACAGAAGGATCATTGTCAGCAACCATGGGTTGCATCATCCAAGGGTACCTTGTAAACCTAAGTGGTTGTTTGTTTAAGAAGACAAAATTTGAACCCAATTTAGCTGACATAAAGCTTTGTGCCATAATAATCATATCATATTGATTCATATCTCAAAGATTTAATGCCATTGGAGAGCATACAGGCACTAAACATGACCGTAATACAATGGTCTCATTGTACGACGAACCACCCTGTTTAGAGGATCCCAGTTATAACCATTTACCTGTTATGCATTTAGCAGCGGAATCTACAGTGTGGTGTCATTTGGCGGCGAAACCAAGGGTTAGAGGACACGTGTCACGCCTTTACTGGCAAGAAACATATTGAGAATGAATCCTAATAATATTTTTGATTAGACATTAACTCTTTGTGAGCTGAAGTGATTTTCATATTTGTCCACCTCAGCAAATTGTTGTGGATGATGGATGGGTATCTGTGTTTTAAGTGTTTGATGATTTATTTTAATTTTAAATATCTTTGAATTTTGATACTTTTGGAGTTCTAAATTATAGGCGTTTGAATTAGGGGTGTCAATATTTGACATGACACGAAAACCTGACAAGGAAATTTCGGGTTTGACCCGACCCAGTTTCAAAACGGGTCGGGTTCGGGTTCGAGAATTCGACCTGTTTAAAAAATGGGACGGGTTCGAGTTGACCCGGCAGGTTGGCGATCAACCCGCCAATCCGTTTAAAATGAGCTGCCCGTGCTGCCCCGGCTCCCCACGAACCTTCCCCGGCTACCCGCACACCTCCCGCTGCTGCCCGCGCCCTGCTTGCTAAGCTGCCCGCCCAACAAGGCCTGTAGCATGCCGCCTGCGCGCCTGCCGAGGCAACCTGTGACTGCCAGCGCACGCTTTCGAGATTGCTCGCGCGCTCACAAGCGCCGCTCACACTTGCGCAGTCGCGCTCCCCCGCGCACGGCCGTGCCTGCGCACTTGCTCGCGTCCAAGCCAGATTGCACGAGTCCGCGTGTGCATCCAAGTCACCAGCAGCTCACCGCCAGCGTCCGCTCCCGCCCGCAATTAGCCTTCCCGTGTCGGCTCGGATCAACCTGGCAACCCGCCGGGTCGGATCCGGGTGCGGATTTCCAATCCGTTTACCTACCCGGGTCGGGTTAAGGTCGACTCGTTTGAAACAGGGTCAGTTCTGGATTCGACCCGAACATGACCCGTGACCAAAAATTGACACCCCTAGTTTGAATGGCGTTTACTTAAATGTTTGTGGTCCTCTCCGGTTGAGGTTTCCTTTCAATAGGCCATCATCAGGGCATCTTTGAAGTCATTTGAAGATACTAGTATTTTGTGGGAGTTTCAGAGCATTTGAAAATATATGATCCCCTTCGATTCAGATTTACATTCAACGTGATTATCATCAAGGTAGTTTTGAGGACATGTATTTTGTAAAAGTTTGAGGGCATTTAAAAATATTTGATCCACTCCAGTTTATATTACATTCAACACGGTCATCATTAGGGAGTTCACAAGTTGTTACATATTTATTGATCGAAACTTATCAATTATGTCTACTTGCAGACATATGATCGAGTTCAAATATAAATCCATTTCTTAACCTGTGCGGCATTCTCAGACGTCATGTATGTACCTATAGCACGCTCGTCAGGGCCTACGTGGGTATATGTCATTGGCTGCACGCATCACTTGAAGGATCAAATGACATTCAATCGCCGAATTCCCCCAAGTTGAAGTGCCTCGCAGTCGAATCGGTCCCGAGTGACCAAAATCGATAACCGACACCTAAAAATGACGTGCGATGTAGCACGAACGATGTTCGATCGCAAAACGGACTTCGTTGTTGCGTTCGAAACATCATCAATGCTCAAAAGTGATAATCAATTTGTTCAATTGAAGTCACAGAAGAATATTAATGCAAATCTCGAGGCAACAACGCTCAAATCGAGGAAACAACGTGCTACGTTACCCAAATGATGTCCTACTGCAAAACAAACTACACCATTGCGTTCAGAACATCCAAATCATCAAAAGAGACTAAATTTACTCAACGAAAATCATGCGCGTCTGGGTGCTGCCGAAATTTAGAACAAAATGCATAGAAACTAAACAACATGAAACTAAATTTGAATTGAATGGTAGGGAATTTGAACTGTACAACAGAGATAGGTACCACCGAAGACCCATACACTCCTTTCTTGGCGTGGTGGGCTTGAAGAGCACAGTCGTGGTGTCTACGGCCTACCATACACGCTTTTCTTAGCATAATGGAAAGGCCCAATCCCCAAAATTCCCCCTAAACAGGGGATGTGAGGGAGTGCTGTCGAAATTCAAAGCAAAATGCACAAAAATTCAACATGAAACTAAATTTGAACTTAATAGTATGGAATTTGAACTGTACTTGAACTGTACAGCAGAAAACAAGTACCCCTGAAGACACATACACACATTTATTGGCATGGTGAAATTGAAGATCACGGCCGTAATGTCTACCTCACAGCTACACCTTGGCTATTTTATTTATAGGTTTAGTTCATAAGAAAATGATTTTCACCCAAAAAAATAGAACATACTCAAATTATTATTTTTCTATATGATGATACCCTCTTAAAATCTAAGAAAAGAAGCTAACAAAAATGTGAAGTGAAATTTGAATAACGTTAAGTCATGTTTATCCAACAATTCACTTAAATAAATTAATTAAAAAAGAGAGAATTTGTTTTTTCACACAATTTCTTCTCAACCAAACTGATGAGTGAAAACTATTTTCTATTCAATTCCTTCTATCATTTCTATTTTCAATTCTTTATCATGTTCTTTCTTTAAATTACTTTAAACCAAACAGAGCTTTTTGTTTAACCCAGCATGGTTTTGAAACAAAAACATTGCATTCCAATACCCAGCCCCTATTTCTTGGAAAGAAGATTGAAAAGAAAAATAACAAAGACATTTTCAATGATTTTAAATAAAACAAAACAATTTGAAGATACATAAATGAAATGCATAAACAAAATTCTAATGCTCATAACCAAAATTTCTTTTCAAAACATGTATGTCATAATAATTAAAAAAAAAACTCATGGCCACATTTTTGTCAGCAACTTCTAACACAATTATACTTGATGCAGTCAAAGCTGAATTGTAAAGAATATTTGGACATTATAACCTGCGGGTTATTTAGCTTGTAAGGTATTGTAGTGTCCCATTTAAGAAAGATATCTTTCTCTACCTTACTTCTTCTATTTTGTCTCGGTCTTCTAACTCTTCTTCTCTCCACGGTTCCCATTCCACTTATATCTTTCTTCTCAAAACCTTTATAAGTTGTAAGGTATTGTAGTGTCCCATTTAATGTGAGTTTGAAGTAGTAGAGTTTTAAGGTTTTGTTTGTCTATTGTTTATGGAAGGGGGTTTTTGTTTGCAATTTCTAGTGTTGTGTTTTTTTTAAATTGCATCAATACTATATAGTTATATGCAAGGTTCTGAAAATCGGACCGAACATAGAACTGGATGAAGCAAAGGTTCATAATTCAATGTTCCAACAGGGGTTGAACTGAATAAAATAATAAATATTAAAAATATTCAAATATAATATAAATTACATAATAATTAAAATTTTAAAAGACAATACATAACTATCTTAATATAAGCCCATGAACAAGCTCAATCATGGCTCAACATAAAGCTCATTAAAAAACTCAATTAACCATTAATACGAATATAGTATTAATATAATTATATGTATATTATAAATATAGCTATATGAATATTAAACAAGTTTAAAATTAAAAAATAATAATATAAATGTATAAATATAAATAAAATTTGTAATAAGAATAATATTTAATATAATATATAAACTTTGTAATATAAAAAAATTAAATACACAATCTCAACCCAAATTTGCAGTTCAACCCATTTTTATAGTTAAACTCTCATCCAAAATTCACAGTTTTTTAATCCCACGCATAAGTGAATTTTAAGCAGTTGTCTTTATATAATGTAAAATATAAATTACTAGCAACAAATCAAGCTGTGTGATGTAACAACTATATATTCTTATTCAATTTACTTGTATATGCCTTTAATGAACATTGAAAATTAAAAATAATAAAAATATATAATTCAAAATTTTATTAAAATAACATATAGTATTTGTAGAACCTATTATTTCAACAAAACCGTCTGGTTCAACAAAACTAGGACCGCTTTTTTGGTTGAACTGATAGTTTAAACTAATTCACAGTGGTTCAATACGAATTTGGTTTTCAATCAAACAAGTTGAACTAACGGGTTCGGTCTGATTTTCAAAACACCGATTATATGCTTGTTATTCCAAAAGCAATTCTAAATGATGAGATTGTCTACTATTGATGGTACAAATAAAAGATATCTAGTGTATTGGAGTGATAAATTTGTTATTATTCAATAATTAATTTACATAAGCAAAACAACTATACTCAAATTTGTATGATAAATATCAAATACTCCATTCATCAAAATTATTTTTGCCAAGTCTGTCAGATTAGTGCAGAAACTTTCTCCCCTTTTTTATCATCCCTATAACAGAGACCATACCCCAATTATTTCATTGTTTTACATTTGTTGCCCTGCCATACAATGTAGCAAAAGATCAAATACAGTTGGTTTCCTTCTCTACATGAAATTCCTACTGTAATTAAAATGAAATTATTGGTGGCTTCCTTCTCCATATTTCTTACTGTAACAAGACTCGATTGTCTATTTCCTTATTCTATCAACTTGTCAGCATAGCAAAAATAGATAAATTATTGTTTCTGACTATAGATAAAGATAAAACTTGCAAAGTTAAACCATATTTTAGGAATTCAAAGAAACTATCAATTGTGGACTTTTCTATAAATAGGTAGACATATATAATTTAATAAAAAAAAAGGTTTCCTCTCAAACTTGAGCATTGTTGTATGTGGATTCTTCATGAGCGTTGCGGGTGCTAGTGAAAGCTTTCAAAGAAAAGCTCTCATGTGACGAAATGCGCATAGATTTTTTATGACCTTTTGATGGGGGCATCGACAGGAGATTCCGGCGCGTCTATCAGAGACGACACCAGAGATCGACGGCCATGATGGAGAGCCTGTACCACTGAGGACTATTTGTATCTACATTTTTTTATTACTTATTTACTTTCAGTTTTTCCCATTTTACCCTTGTGGGTATTTGTTTTATCTTGTAGCCTAAGGGGCATAGTAGACTTTTGTACTTGTTGTCATTTGGAGCCTATTTAAAGGGCTCGTGTATCTTGTCTGAGACTAATGAATGGTTGAATGAAAATTTTCCACTTTTATGTTCTCTTAGTGAGTTCTTGAATATCTCTTGGTGAGTTCTTCGTGTGAGATCTCTTTGTGAGTTCTCTAAGTAATTTCTATCATAGTTCCTTCCACCATCCACATACTACCACAAGCAAAACCCAAAAGTTGGAAGAAGCCGAAAATCCCCTTTTCTTACCCCACCCTCGGAGCCCCACCCGCCGGCCACCATAGCTCCTCCGGCCACCTTGTCGCCGGCCATTCACCTCCCTCTTCTCCCCACCGCCACTCTTTCCCTTAACCCCTTTTGAAATTTTAGTTTCACATTCAAATTCTTTCCAAATTAGGAAAGTTTTAGAATTTTGAATTCAATTTCCATTCCAATGAAATTGAATTCTTGACGAAAACGCTTTCCTCGTCATCATCCCAATTTGGAAAACCCCTCCTCATTCTCTAAACTCCTCCCCACCTCCATGATGCCGCCGGCCCCCTTCATTGGGCTTCCCATTAATTGCCCAATTAATCCCCCTCACTATTTTGAAATTCAAACTTAATTTCAAAATAAATCCCTCCTATTTCACCTAAAACTAAAATTTCTTTCAGTTTTCATCAATCCCTAGCCCATCATTGATGCCGCCGGCCCCCTATTGGCTCTCCCCATTAAATGAGCAATAATTCCCTCCTTTAATTTGGGAATTTCAAATTAGACCTCAAATATTTTCCCTCCCAAATCTCTTAAACTGAAATTAATTTCAGTTTTCTAACATAAACTTCACCCTCTCTCCCTATTCCTACCGCCAGCCTCCCCTCCTACTCTCTACAACCCGCCGACCACCCCCTCCCTTTCTCTTCTTCCCATTGTTGGTTGCTTGTGGTGATTGCTCGTCTCCAAATCCATGGTGTATGGCGGATCCCACCGTTGATCACGGACTCTTCTACGACATCTACGGAGGCATCCACGTCTTAAGATCTCCTTTATTCGACGTCGGATTTGGCTTCGACAATACCGTCGAGGAGTACTTGGATCGGATTTTACCAACACTAGTGGACGCCGTCGACGACCAATTCTCCGACTACACGTGGATCATCAAAGGTCATCCTCCCGTGCCACCTCCACCTCCGAGTTCCTTCTCCCCGGCAACATTCATTGGCTCCTCCCTCCTCGTGGCAACCTCACTTCTAGCTTGGATGATCTTCCGCCGCTCAACCTAGTTTCGTAGGAAAGAGAGAAGAGGCCTCAAGGTGAACAACTCCTTATTAATCGTTGGATTCAAATCACTAGCTTTTAACTTTACGTTTCCCTTTGTATTGGCTTAAATTGTTTGGTTAATTTTCCGTGTAATTCCTTTGCCTAAGCAAGTGGAACACTACGAATTCTTGTAACCGATTTTAATTTGAAGCATAATTATATAAACGGTTAAGCTATTATTCAATCTCCTTTCTTAATCTTGTGTAACTCAACTCATGCATCACATCACCTTTAGCCATATTCTTTTTTTTTATCTAAGTACTTCATAATATGATTGAGATTATCAAATCTGTTGCAATCTAGTTTTCCTTTTTCACAATATAAGGCTAAATTGTTGTGTTATTTTTGTTCAATATTATATTTCCTATAAATTTTTAGATTTTGATCCTTGAATTATCGTTTGGCATAAGTTTTATATATTTCTAATTTTGCATCAAAAGATGCTAAACTTTCTATAAAGTAAAGTTGATAAACGACAAATTTTGGCTAATAGAGCCTATTGAGATGTGTCTGATAAAGACTAAGTGATATGTTGCAACTACAATGGCTAACATCATAAAAAAACTTTAAAAATTTATCAAATCATGCAAAAAGGCTTTTATTAAGTACAGGAATGGCCATCAAAGAAGGCATCAATAACATCCATTTGAACTAATGGCCTACATTGGTTGATGGCGATAGTAAAATTAAAATAAAATTGTGTTCAACCAATTGGTGAGAAAGTATATCAACATAATTTCTCTCATAAACCTGAGTAAATTGTCTGACGATTGATCATGCTTTGTATCGATAAATAGATCCATCAATATGAAATTTGATGGCATAAATTTATAGACAAGTGATTGGTTTAATGAGAGAGTAACACAAACCAGATCACATGCGAGTCAATTGAGCAATGGAACCATTTCATTATATGTAATATATTTCTACCACGGATCTGTAATGCCTCCTAATATGTCCTGGTAGAAGACACTAAGGACAATGATATAACAAATCAATCAAAACTAAGGGAAGGACTATTAACGGGCATATATGATTAAATAGGAAAATTAATTAATAATTGTTAACCTTTTCAAATAGCAATAGTAATCTAGAGTAAATAGCTCATCAAAAAGGTAGATGTTTAGCTTATTGGAACAGCTTAGGAGAGTAGGAGGAGGAGGACAAGACCATCAAGCATAAACTTAGAGAGAAGGCTTCATATAGGGGTAAAACTTCACGAATTAGCACAAGAGCAACATTTAGATTACATATACTCAATTCGGGGGTGTAAGAATAGGCATAGGGTTTATATGCAAACCCAGGTCCAAAAATTTTCAATGGAGTTCGTAGGTGAGGCCACACCGCACAGACAATCATGTGGTGAGGCAAGTAACTTAGAAGTGAGTGAGCATATTGGAGGCGCAGAGAGAAAGCACAAAGAGAGTATTTACGAGACGAGGAGAAGAGCGATCGTGAGCATGGCAACAAATCGAGGTGAGGTGGGGTAGTGCGTGCCAAGGAAGCAAGGCAAGGTGTGCGGGCACGACAAGGCTAGATAATATAAGTTGAATGCTTAATTCAGGTAAATGCGGAATTAAGAGAGGGATGGCTAGGGTTTCCCTTCAATGAAACCATATTGAGAGGAAAAGGGTTTGTGTTTCCAATCTATGATAAGATAAAGAAATATATTGTCCTAGCAGATCAATAAAAAGATATGGACAACTAGTCATAATAAGAATATTTTCAATATTTTATAAGGATAACTGATAAAGTAAGACACCATTATTTAGCTATTAAAACACAAATAACAAATTATAATTTAGTTATCAAAATACAATACAAAATCATGTGCCATGCTATTCATATAGTGTTGGCCCATACTTAGGTCTCAATGCAAGAATAGCAAGGATAGCAAGGAATCAAAATCAACTTGTGCATAAATGTTGAGAAGCTGCTTGGATTCTTCCATTTAAAATGCATGCAAAGCAAATGAGGCTGATTTGATCACATTTGCTTTGCAACAAATTTGTGAACAAAATAAATTATAAAGTAAAATAATTTCTCTTCATACACTTCACTTAAATAGACCAGCAGAATAAGTGCAATCACTTAACATCAACTGTTCACCCAATCAAACAGCCCCATAGAGGTAAATCAATGTATCTCCAACTCGTGTTATTCTTTCATTGAGATCAAAACAAATTGAATTATAAAATAATGGTTAGAACCATTTAGCATAAAAGGGCCAGTATAACAGAATGCCACATGTTGTTAAAAATACATAGGAAGCAAATTTTAGCATACTTGACATTTGATATCTCCTTATATTTACCTTTTTATTTTAATAACCCCTCAAAAAATAAACTTTTCACAACCATTCTATGCTAAAAGAAGAATACTAGCCAACTTGGAAAAAAACCAAAAGTTGCATGCGTGCATTGATTTGTTCACATTCAAGCACAGAGTAAGGCATATGCCTTCATGTTAAGAAGTGAATGTGACTGTAAGATGGAAGTCTTACATCTTCAAATAGCACTATGGGTTGATATGTTTCAGCTCAAATGGACGGCACCCCATCTAAAGAACAAGAGATCATCTACATTCAAGCACCAAAAACATAACTGTAAAGTCCCCAAAACCAGTTTCTCTGTCCATTCATACATGTTTTGTTTCACAGCAAATCTTAACACCTTCCAAAATGAAATTTTCTATTTTCTAAAACCACTCCATAGATGTGGATACATAAAAAGTCTATTCTCACACTCCAAGATAGAGAACCTTAAGTCAAGATCTCATCATCACATATAATATTATAATGGACAACCAAACAGAAAAATTATGTCCTCATACATCAGCATAGACTACCACACCATAAAGTACAAGATAAACATAAATTCATGATTTATCACAGCTTGCTTGTGAAAGGGATTGAAGACATAAGCTTGATTAACTCATTTGTAATGAGAGTAGTATAGTAAATGACCACTAGAGAATCACACAATATTCTTAACTTTAATAGAAGCATCTGTAGATTTCAACAGCAATCAGTAGAAGAAAATATTGAAATCAATATCTATACCTTGCCAAAATATTTTTTGAATTGTCTTCAATTTGCATTGTTTAGCAAAACCCTCCTAAGGTCGTCCATTTCCTGTCTGAGTCGGGCAATCTCATTCATGATAAATTCAAATTCTTCCCTCAACTGTTCGTTCTCTTGTAGGAATGCCAACCAAGCTGCCCTAACTTGGGACAACCTTGGAAAAGGAGAGGCAGAGAGTGTTGGGCCCATTCCATACGAGCGAACCTGACGAAGTTGTTTAGTACCCATGATTATAGAAACGATGGGTCAAATATGTTCTTTCTCTAGGAAAACTTTGGCTTCTCAACATGCACTTTATTATATCTGCATTAAAACAAAGAAAAGGATGAAAATAAAGAAACCAAAAAATAATTAATAGTGAAAAAAAGTTCAATGTTCTCATATTCCCAAATTAAACATGTAGGAAGCAATGTGGTATAGAAGGCCAAGATGTCTGCATAATCATAATAAAAACTAGAAAAATAGGAAACATTATATTTTAGAATGAAATATCCAAATACAATCATGCTGCATGACTCGTCCAAATGCTACTTCTTCTAGTCATGATAACAAATAAACATTGTGCTATCACATTTTGAATTTCCCGATGCCCAGTCTATGGTTCGCTTTTGCATATTTTAAAACCAACATCAATATTAGTTTCTAAATCAACAACAAACAAAAGCACTTTTCCATATCATAATTGGAAAAAATACTCTAAGTATGCTTTTAAACAGGGAAAAATCTCAATGACTTTAGCCATGAGAACGTCTATTGATTCACCTTTTACACAAAAGACAGTAATAAGACTACAAGCTCATTCAAGTTTTAGTTGCACCAAGCTGAGGAGCACTTGTAAAGCATGCAATTCAGTCAAATGCATGCAAATAAGGAAATTTATACAAACGAACTAAAAGGATAGTCAGCTATATTGCAGTTCATTGTTTTCCTGCGAGAGTTTCAAAATTAGAAGCTGAACACATTTTATAGATGATATTTTTAGGAGTACTTGGTGTTGATACGCTAAGCCCTATGCATGGCACCATCATAAAATTTTGAAAATGCCTTATTTGAATTTATTGATGGTGCAAATACATTCCAAATACATTGTTAGCTACTTAGCTTTTCACAGCCCAAACCAAATTTAGAAGACAAATCCAACGGTCATTGCTAAGTGCTAAACATGTATGGACCCAGGTCCCCAGCTCTTAAGGATGACTTACTTCACTAAACATGGCTTACATTTCTTGCTTTCTCTAATTTAGACGGGAATACCTGATCCATGAGAAAACCTTTACAAACTAGAGGCTATCAAAATTATATTAAAAAATCATAGCCGTGTAGCTGCGCACGACTAAATGCAAATATGAACAGCTCCTTCAGATCTCACTGACAAAGGCTGTTATACAAACTGAATTAGCATGAGGAAATCCGAAGATTATGCGATCAATCTTCAAGTTCTAAATCTCTAACAATGACGAGACAAAATCCTTCCTAAAGAACAAGGTCATCGTTCATATATAAAGCTCTCAACGTTCGATCAAAAACTTTCAGTGGACTTGACATTCGCATTTGACATAATCTCGGAGGCCCGATCAACTCCACACTCAAAACAAATATGATAAAAATATGGTAAATTTCATAATCCATAACAAAGAAAACGCAGAAAAAAAAAACAAATAAACATTAAAGAGATAAAGAGAGAGAGAGAGAGAGAGAGAGAGACAGCGGCCATTGGAGTTACTGAGATCACCAACCTGCAACAAGTGGCAAAGGCGGAGGTGGAGGTGTGTCATCGGCTGCGGCGTCGGCAATTCTTTCGCGAATGTCGAAAGGGACTAGGACAGAATCAGAAAACCCTAACGTGCATGAAGCGCGACGCGAGGAAGTACGAACAGAGATGGAGCGGGAGAGAAAATAGGGGGGGCATGGAACGAACTCAATGCACCCAAAGAAATACCAACAAGACTTTATCCCAAACAATGTTAGCGTGTAAAAATTTAATGTTTCATAGAATTATTATCTAAATTTTTATATTTATAATTTAACTATATAAATATAAATATATATAATTAAGATAAAAAAAATATTTTTATATAAATTTTAAAAAGTAAATTTTATCTAACTATTATGAAGATTTAAGTGCTTGATATAAAAATACATTAAAAAATTATGATTTGTATGCAAATTACCAAAAAAAAAGAGTTCAAAATATTGAGTTTCATAAACAATGTTAAAATATATTCAATTTAGGATGTCATTGACTCATTACACCATCAAACGAAGAATAAAAAATTAATTACTATCATTATATAATATTTTAATATATATTATTAATAAGTCACAAAAACTTAATTTGAGCATGTACAAATCTTGAGGCATATCTAAATTGAAAAACTTCAAAATTAAACTCAAGTCCATCGAAATTACAGTTTCATAAAACTTGTAGTTAACATGAACATCTTGGCATGGTGAACCCGACCACACAAAAATTGGTCAAATCTGAGCCCAAATGGGCCCAAATCAATAGCATGGAGCATATTTGGAAGCTTCTAGACATTGATTGATATCAAATGATCTCTAAATATTTCATGCTTTTAATCAAATTGATCTGACTCAACGAGACAAATCCAACAAGCTTAAGATTGCTTCATTCTAACATCATTAAGACACTTAAATGATTGAAGGGAATCAATAAAGACTGTCTCATAAAGGAATGAATCTCCTCTAAATCTTCTCTATATTTATGGGACATGTCACTCTAAAAAATATATAAATAGACCCTCACTTCTCATATAAAAAGAGGTTGGGCCTTTCAGACTTGGTGTAATACCTCCGGATTTACTATTCAATTTAACAAGTTTTGGTCCAACCTAAGTAAAATAAATTATTAAATTCGTTCATTTGAACCTTTCCAAATGTGTGGTAATGTTTTGGGTGCATGTTAAAGTTTGTATGTGTTCTAAAGCAGGTCCTGATGGTTTGTTTGCATGTCTGAAATTTTTTAGACTTTCCCCCTAGGGCGTCAGGGCGCTGTGGTTAGAAACGCACCCGCGAAAGTGCTCTCCGGGGCATTGTGGCCAGTGCCATGATGCTATAGTAAAATTTTATATGAAAATATTTGAATCCACTATTCCATTTCATGTAATTCATTTTGGGTAATGGGCTTAGAGAGAAGAAATTTAGTGAGAGAGAATGTCTATTTTGAGCGACTTCAATCCATTTTCTGCTTCCAGACCAATTCTAAAAAGTTGTTTAAATCGAGATAGGTCACATGCTACCTATCCTAGTTTTAAAAAATATAGAAATTTCACAAATATTTTGATTTAATTTATAATTTATCTTAGCAAAAAATAAAAATAACTTTCTATACACAACTTTTACGATGTAACCTTTTACATATCATAGAGTGATGATTGTAAGCATTTAGGTATTTTTTGGGGGATTCTTATAAGAATGATTTGACTATTTTAGTTTTCCTTATGCTTGCCTTACAATTTAGTCTACATGAGGATTGTTATTGTTTAAGACAACTTTATTACTACTTTCTAAAATAACTTTCTAGCACAAAACTTTTAATTCAAAATATTTTTGAACTAAAAAGTCGCTTTAAAAAACAATAATAAAGTCATCCCAAATGAAACTTAAGTGTGTCTAAAGAAAATATACCATATGATAAATGTTGTATGGCTGGTTATTTGTCTTTAACTGAAGGTTGTTAACTCCATAAGAGAAATCAGTGAAGTCATAATTTATGAACCAGCAAGGCCTGGTGAGGGAAAATTACTTATTTTTTATTAAAAAAAGTATAAGAAGCACAATGCACTACCCATATTTCTACATAAACATGAATGAATAGTTTATTAATTAAGGAGTTAGTTCCAAGGATATATAATTTTGATTTTAGAAAAAAAAAATCCTATGATTAATTTTAATTTTGATTAAAATTTTAATAATAAGTACCAAAAAAAGTAAATAATTCAATAAAATGAAAATATGAACTTAATTGTTTCCATAAAATAAACAAGTATTGTAAAAATTAAACAAAATCTGACATAGTTTGGTTTGCTCATTAAAATTCATGTTCGCTTATAAAATTGTAAATGAGTAAAAATATCATGTATGAGCTGACTATGAACATGATTTCATATAAAAATTTCATCACTTACCACTATTTTTTGTTGCATGTGGCATTACATATGATAACAAACAAAATATAACTCACAAAATTTAATTTTGAGGTTAATGGTGATATAGGGAACTGGTTACATAATAATTTTTGTGGATTGATTTCTTCAAAATGTTTTTCAAAGCCCCAGATTGCCTTGAAACAGACTGTTATGATTGGAAGTTAGCTATCAATATAGAAAAAGGCAAACAGAGTAAACCTTTTTTTTTCTTTGTGCAATTGATCCAAGCTTTCTGTCTGAAACCGGTTTTGTTTATTTTGACAAGATAGTCAAATCGATTAGTAAAGCTGCACGATTACTGAAAATTTATAAATTTATAATCATATACCTTTGTTTGATAACAAAACTTTTCATTTCTACAGGCTAAATGATGTTTGAAACCAGATTCAGAGAAGCATTGCCAAAATCATAGAACGTATCCAGATCCCATAAACAAGACTTTGTATTGCTACAACAGACAAATTACACATATTTATATCAATATAACATAACATCCGCAATAAAGTAGTTTCTATTGTCTAATTAGTTGGGAGCAAAGAGAAAGCAGCGAACGATCTAAAATTCCTGGGACAGAGAGTTGTTTTCCCCCTTCCCCTTGGCTTGCTTCTTCGGCAGCAAGTTCTGGTGAATATTTGGCAGTACTCCGCCATTAGCGATCGTCACGGTTCCAAGAAGCTTGCTCAACTCCTCGTCGTTCCTTATCGCAAGCTGAATGTGCCTAGGAATAATCCTACTCTTCTTATTGTCCCTCGCCGCATTTCCAGCCAATTCCAAAACCTAAACGAAAATAAGTTGAATTAGAAAAGCGAATCAACATTCCAAGGTCACCGATCAAGGAATCAATCATTTACCTCAGCCGCAAGGTACTCAAGAACGGCGGACAGGTAGACTGGAGCACCAGAACCAACGCGCTGGGCATATCGGCCGACCTTGAGAATGCGGGCAACCCGCCCGACGGGGAACTGAAGGCCAGCCTTCAGCGACCGGGAAACGGATTTGGTTCCGGCGGCTCTTCCCCTGCCGCCCTTTTTCGCCACCGCGGAGCTCATTGTTGTTGAAACGAGAAGGATGAAGAAACCCTAACCGACAAAGGTAACTGTGAATTGGTTCTGGAATTGTAAGGGAGAAGGAGGACATTTATAGGAGCGGGAGGGACGCGTTCGAAATTGATAGTAAGGACGCTTATTATTGGTTGGAGATGATTGACGAGGATTGCCAGCGTGGATGATCTGGTTCGAATGAAAGGTTGATCTTGACCGTACATCTTGTATGCCGTGGAGCGTTCGTTTCGTGGATGGGGTCCATGGGGAGGAGGGATGGGGTGGACATTTTGGGATGGTATTTCTTTATTAAAAATAATATTTTTAGGAGGCAGAATTTTAAGAGGGTATATATTCCTATAATATTTAATAAGGAAATTTACATACCATTCTATTTACATATCTAACACTTAAAACTTTAATATTACATGCATATCACTCTATATTATTTTAATATAAAATATACCACTTATATTTCTTTCCTATCACTCATATATTTCATTTAATCATGGGTAACCAAATAATAGGATTTTCTGAAAGGTATACCTCCCTCTTTTTTATTTTTGAATATTACAAATTACATTATAAAAGAAATCAATTACATTAATTTTTGAATATTACAAATTACATTACATTAGAAACAAATTACATTTCCTAATTTCTATTTATATATTTCCTCTTTGTAAGCATTTTTTATTTTCTTCCGCAATATTGTTTGAAACTTAGATTAATTAGTTCTCAATTATATTATGATTGTTGTTATCTAACATTTTAATGTAATTATATTATTAATTTAAATTTTATTCGTATGGGATCTTCTATTTTAAGGTTCAATTGTTGTAACTGGTTGAACCTTAAATTGATCGCATCCTCATGATTGCTAAGATTATCATGGATAGTATAGTTAGATCTCAAATTTGCTTGTTTATATTTATTTTATTTTATTTCTTGTAGGACCTTTACTTGTTGAGATCGAGCAAATAACATGCAAATTTGGATTTCGTGATAACTAGCAAGTAATTATTATTTAGTAATGGATAAACATATCTTATTTATTAAGGGCATTATCTTTATTACATGTACTAGGTTTCTTAATATCTTAGGTTGGCAATCTTGTTTTCAACTTCATTTGTTATTTTGCATATGTTATTGATACGTCATAAAAAATTATTTTGATCAAGCACAAATCTCGATACAAATATGAGATTGAGGCTTCCAAAATAAAAATAGGGACCATCCAAACTCTGATTTTAGCAAACTTATAGTCATCTGAGTGAAAATATTTTGAGTTTGTGTCGTATTTGTTTCTCAATCATGATATGAAAATTGATAAAGATTGATGGCACCTCGGATTTGCATTTCATGGGAAAAATCTATAGAAATATGAAAAAAACATCTATGAAAATGAGATAATATCGATACCCTTAATGTGAGGTCATTGGGGTTGGACCCCATACATCAGAATGAACTAGTTCTAAATGAACAATAGAACTTGAAGTAGAAATAGGAAATTTCAATTTGTGGCCCTTGGCCATTTTACAAGCAGAGCACAAATCAGAAGATGTGGGTATTTTGAGGTGTTTGTTTGTATTGGAGATGGTTGCCATGGTGCGGGTGTGGGGATAACCAAGTCTGTTGTGCCAGATGGCAGCAATTTGGTGTTTGTTAATAGCGGAGAGAGCTGAATGTTGATGAGTGCTTGAGAGGGTTGGGATAGGATAGAGTCTATTATGGCTTAGACCCTGCAATAGAGTTTTGTTGGTCTTGATATTCTTGACAGTTAAACCAAAAGCATTGAATTAAATAGTTATGTTGTTATCTTTGTAGGACCTTTACTTGTTGAGATCGAGCAAATAACATGCAAATTTGGATTTCGTGATAACTAGCAAGTAATTATTATTTATTAATGGATAAACATATCTTATTTATTAAGTGCAATATCTTTGTTACATGTACTAGGTTTCTTAATATCTTAGGTTGGCAATCTTGTTTTCAACTTCATTTGTTATTTTGCATATGTTATTGATATGTCATAAAAAATTATTTTGATCAAGCACAAATCTCGATACAAATATGAGATTGAGACATCCAAAATAAAAATAGGGACCATCCAAACTCTGATTTTAGCAAACTTATAGTCATTTGAGTGAAATTATTTGAGTTTGTGTCGTATTTGTTTCTCAATCATGATATGAAAATTGACAAAGATTGATGACACCTCGGATTTGCATTTCATGGGAAAAATCTATAGAAATATGAAAAAAAAACATCTATGAAAATGAGATAATATCAATACCCTTAATGTGAGGTCATTGGGGTTGGACCCCATACATCAGAATGAACTAGTTCTAAAGGAACAATAGAACTAGAAGTAGAAATAGGAAATTTCAATTTGTGGCCCTTGGCCATTTTACAAGCAGAGCACAAATCAGAAAAATGTGGGTATTTTGAGGTGTTTGTTTGTACTGGAGATGGTTGCCATGGTGCGGGTGTGGGGATGACCAAGTCTATTATGCCAGATGGCAACAATTTGGTGTTTGTTAATAGCGGAGAGAGCTGAATGTTGATGAGTGCTTGAGAGGGTTGGGACAGGATAGAGTCTATTACGGCTTAGACCCTTCAATAGAGTTTTGTTGGTCTTGATATTCTTGACAGTAAAATCGAAAGCATTGAATTAAATAGTGATGTTGTTATCTTTGGTTAGGTGGCAAATATAAAGAAGATTGTGAGATAGTGTTGGAATATGTAGAGTTTTAGGTAATTTAAGCTTACTGTTGGGGGTCAGTAGCAGCCCAGCTCCAGTGTAAGCGATATGAAGTGTGTTGCCATCTCCAATATTATAACATCGGTTCCATTGTGTGGGATGGGATCACGTAATGTTAAACTGTTGATGTCATTTATGACATAAGATGTAGCACCATAGTCTAAATACCAGTATGGGTTGAAGTTGTGGTTAGTGGTTGTTAGAGCTGTGTTAGTTTTTTGTGTTGGAGGATTGTAGTTTATATTGAATATGTGCCAACAAGTTGTGGCAGAGTGTCCCTTCTTGTTACATATTTCGCATATGGGTATTGGTTGCGTTGTGGATCGAGTAATATGGGATATGAAACGGCCTTTGCCTCTTCTTCCTCTATCTCTTGTGGAGTATAATGCAATATTTTGATCTGGGAAGTTAGGTTGTCTAGCTGCTTCAACATTGAGATTGATTTCTTCACTTATCAATAATGCATATAGATCATCAAGACTAATTGGTTGCACCATGGTGCAAATTATACTTTTGAATGATTGGTATGCTAGAGATAATCCATTCAATGTATATAGAATTATATCTTCTTTGTCAATGGTGGCACATGCACTTGCAATATTGTCAGCAAGAATCTTAATTTCATTTAGATATTATGCTATTGATTTTTATTTCATTGAAACATTGTGTAATTCATTTTTGAGTTGTATAACTCTAGATCTGTTTGAGGCTTGTAACCTTCTTTCAATGGCAGTCCAAATGGCACCAGGTGAGTTTAAATGAAGTACATAGGGTAAGATTGCTGAGGTTATTGTAAAACAAAGGTTGTTGCTAGGTTCTGATCAATCAGAACCCATTTTGTGTGTTTGGTATTTATCATGGATGGCCCGTCTGAGGCTTGCTGCAGGTGGGGTGGTGGAGATGTATTGGGATCTATGAAATTGGTGAAGCCATTTGCTCTCAGTAGTTTTGTTACTTGGGATTTCTATTTTGGATAATTATCATTTGATAATTGGGTGGGTACGATAGTTTTGATATTATAAATGACAAATTTCAATGATGGAGGTATAACACAAGATTTTGTGGGTGAGTTTGTTGTTGGATTTCCAAATTGGGAGGAGGACGATTGAGCCATGAGAAGATTTTATGTGACTTAATTACCTCTCAATTTGATCTACTCCAGGAACTAAATTCTCTTAGTTCTGCTTGCTCCAAGAACCGTTGCTCTGATACCATAAATAGATGACAAATGCGTGATAGAAGAAAGACATGGAGTTATTATGAGAAAGCAAGACTTTATTAAAGTCTAATTACACTTGTTGCTGATTCTTACTTATTATATGATATTATAGCCTTATGATGTATACACTTGTGGTTGTAATTCATTGTGCTTGTTACAGGTGAATGGTGGTGATTCAATGTTCGTGTGAGCTGCGACTGGACTCTTCTCTATGTGAGCTTCGGTGAAACTCGTCTCTGTGTGATTTAAGATCATGTGTTCAGTTATGTTGCAGCTAATCTCATATGTTAATTTAAGAAATATTGTTGAGAGGTTAATTCCCTTTCTCTATGGTTCAATTCTTCACTGTTACCACTTGTGATTGGATACTAATAATGGATACCTCGTCTCTTTTGGTTATCCTATAGTGTAGTGATTGCAATTATTGAAAAGGAGAGAGCAAGAGAAAAGATTAACGTGTAAGAATAGTTAACCTAAATTTTCATATAGTCAACCGAATTAATTTGTTCTTTGTTTCTAAAATTTTTGGATTGTTCGTGTTTATGTTATGCTCTTTGTTGACATGTTTAGGGGATTTAGTAAATTATGTACATCCAGATTTAATAAATCTTGAAGCTTGTTGCGGGCTAAAATATACGCGACGATAGTAATTATACGTCTTAGCGTTGCACGGATATCTAGCTCACACACAAAGAACATAAATTTTTTGTTTGCATGGAAAATCTGGGAAATGGAAAAAAATCATGGGGTTTAGCCCAGTTGAAAATGATTATGCTAAAATTATAGCAAAGTACAATGGTCTTACTCGTCCTTGAGGACGATTAGATTACAAATGTCAACTGAAAGTCTTGCAAAAGTTTAGTGACACTCCAACGTCAGGTGGTGGTCCGACAACACTCCGGTGTCAGACGGTGGTCCGGTAGTGGCACTTAAGCGTCAAGGGGCACTCCGGCTTTGGGTGGCACTTCAACGTCCTTTGATGGTCTGGTGGTGATTCAACAGAACTCTGACATCCCTTGGTGGCCCGAAGGTGGTGCGACAAAGCTCCGGTGTCCCTCGGTGGTCTGGCGGTGGTGCGGCAAAACCCAGTGGTGGTGCAACAGAACTGCGGCGGTGGTGCGACAGAACTCCGGCGGCGGTCGAAAAGGAACAAGGCAGTTGGAGCTTTCTTCATTATCTTCCTTCTTCTCTCTTGGCTTATCTTCATAGTAATATAATAAATAATTTGATAATTAACACCTAAATAATTTAATGACAATTATATAACTAATAACTAATTATTTAAAATATTCTTACTTATAGTTTGATTAATTGTTTAAGTATTATTTAGTTTGTTTTAATTATAAATTCAATTATTAATTATCTCATTAATCACTAAAAAAATCTAATACTCATTAATTATTTAATTATTATTCAGACAATTAATTGTATATTTAATAAATTTTATTTAAAATTATATTAATTAAGTTAATTATATTTTTTATTTATTAATTATAATATTAAATATTTAATTAAAATATATGAGATATCAGATATGTTATTAAATGCATTAATTATGCTACTAACTATTTACTTAATTATTAATATTTTAAATTATATTAAGTAAGTGAATCTTTTTATGATCTCTTTTTCGTCGTTGCTGTTCGGCTTCGTTGCTTAGAAGTGGTGATTGCACGAATCACTTATTCGGCTCCTTCATTGTTGTTCGACTTCGCTCCTTCGACGACGTTCCCTTCATGTCGGATCAGAACTTACTATATTTTGATATGAAGCAATGACGCGAGCTTAGGTCGCGTGTTGACGGGAGCTTGCTCTTGCTCGTTGCCAAGGTATCCATCTTTCTCTCTTTCGCGCGCTTCTTTGGCCAAATTCTGTTAAATCCGCGGAACGACGGGATTTACATTTAGGCGGATTTACTTGGATTTACGCCGTAAATCGTAAATCCCGGATTTAAGCAGGCGTCGGATTTACGCGACCTCAAAAAACTGTTTGGCTGGATTTAGCGTAAATCCGACTTAAATCCCGCTGTAAATCGGATACCAAACAGCCCCTTAGGGTTAGTTTGATGCTGTCACGCCCCTTAAGCTGAAGAAGGTACATATCGGCACCCGCCACATGCCAAAGAAACTTAACCCGAACTTGCGAGACATCTCCATTGGTCAAGGTTAAGTAAGAAGGTTTTGAATATTAGAGCAAGGAGTTGTCAGGGATATTGTAGTGGTTTAGTTATCAAATATTTTCAGTAGAGTTTTGAAGACTACAATAATGCCAAATAATTGGAGAAAAATTATTTCAATAAATAGATAAAGATGATATGTAAAATTGTGCTTAGTATTGTGCCAAATTTGTTAGTCATACAATGAAATACCGAGTAGAGTAATTAAATGTAAACTTTAAAAAATTACATTAATTTCAAAGAATCAATTTGGTTTCATGCCATAAAGTTCTGCTATGAAAGAGATTTTGTGTTAAGATAATTAGGGGAGAGTTATACAGTAAGAATAAATGATCTTCTCTTGATTTTTATTTTTCCTTAGAAGGCATATTGTGGTGTGCCATAGGAATTGCTTTGGTGTGCTTTAAGGCATAAATGTCATGTCAAATATATGTTCAAAATATTAAAAATATGCATAATGGAGCATCAACTAGTTTTAGAAGTAACAAGGGAGTAACATAAAAGTTTCCAAATATTGTAGGTTTGCATCACGAATATTGAATCCATTCCTTTTTGTGTTAGTTTTGGAGTTTTAAAATGACATTAGAAGCACGATATATCAGTATATATTTTTGGTAGTTGATATAATTATAATTTGTTATACATCAACTAAAATAAGTGAAAAATCATCACAATGGAGGAGATATTTAGAATATAGAGACCTTAAAATTAGAAGGTCATAGATTGATTATATGATATGCAATTTTAGTGTTATGATGTTAACAATTATCATTCAATATTACTAAAATATATTGTGATAATTAGGTGTGATATGCTTAAGTCCTCTTTGTCTATTATATATATATATATATATATATAATATATATATATATATAAATATACTTCTTCTTAAGCGACATTGAATAATTAAATGATGAGATTAGAATTTGTGTGATAAGAGGACATCATTGGAGGCTTGAAGATAAGTTTTATAAATCCATGACTAGGTTGATGATGTTTAATGGATTTAAATGTTAGTTTGTTAAAAAGTGATTGATATATAAGTTGAGTGTGATATAATAAAAAATTTTAAGATAGATGTTTGACAAGCTAGGAAGGATAAATCAATGGACGATTATATTAGAGAAAAATAAATTGACATCTATTGAAGATATGATGATTGAAAATAGGCTTAGATGGTTTGGAGAAAATATGCTCGTTAGATGAGTTTGGAAAAATCAGTGTCTCAGAGGATTTGGAAGGGAAATATGTAGCTCTAAAGTTATATGGATGGAGTAGTTTAACAAAATTTACAAAGAATGCATATATCACGCCAGAGAACACTAAGCAAGTTCTACTGGAAAGTGTGGATTTACGCCAACCCCAAATAGTTGAGATAAGATTAATGGAAAGCGATGAGTACAACAATACGAACTTAACAATCTTGTTTTTTTTTGTGTGTGTGGTGGGGGGTAAAAGGGAGAAATTGTTGATCATTGTTTAATCAATTCTTAGTAAGGTAGTGGCCGACCAAAGAAAATTCTTGCATGGATCTATCAATTAGCGTTGTTTCAGACAATTTTTGGCACTTAAACGCATCATCATCATTTGCCTAAGTTGGATTATGAAGGGTTGGCTGTATGAATCATTATTTTCCATTTGTTCTTGCTTAGTGCCGTGGTAAGTGTTGAACATATTCATTGATAGTATTGATCCTCCCTATTGATGCATGCTCTACCCTTTTTTACATGCTCAAATCACCAGATCACCTGAATATATTTTTCATCATCTTATCTTCAAGAGACGCTACTCCCACTATTCATGTTATATAATCGTTTCTAAATCTATCATCTTTTGTTCTTCCACTCTCATTCTAACATTTTATTTTCATTCTAATATTTTATGCTTCCATTATAATTCTAACATTTTCTTTTCATTGTAGCTGGTCCCATTGCAATTTAAGAAAACTCAATCATTTAATACTTCAGTGCAAACATAAGCTTCAGTTCTTTTCACAAAAGTGACGAGAGATTTATGCAAATTTCCCTGGAGAAGATCGATTATTCTGTGTAATAACTTTTGTTATATACTTGTCCTCAGCATAGAAGGGTGATCTGGTGAGAAATATAGAGGAACTTTACAATGGCTCAGTCGGGAAGCAATGTGAGTTTACTTATCATAAGTACATCAAAGGATTACTTGCCATCTAAATCCAAAGTGCTGACGCTATAGCTTTATTTTGATACTATTTCTTAATTTCTATAGCCCGTCGGTGTTGACAACACTTTTAGAAGAAAATTCAACAGAGAAGAATATTTGGAACGAGCTCGTGAAAGAGAGCAACAGGTCCACTCTAATACTTGCAGCATATTTTGGCGTCAAAGTACTTTATTGCTGGGTTAACTTTTGTCTTGTTTGTGACAGGAAGAGGAGGCTCGAAATAAGCCTAAAGGCACGTTTGATATTCTAGTTCCTAGGTTTCTTTAGTATTAATTTACATTTCAATTTGAAAGGATAATTTATACATTTCCCCAATGAATTTATGGTAACAGATTACAGCTTTCCTTATATTCAATTTTAAATTTCAGGAAAAGCTCCTCCAGTCCAACGAAAGCCTTTAAAACACCGAGATTATGAGGTTGACCTTGAGTCACGGCTTGGGAAGACTCAGGTTATAATGCTTTTCTATACTAAAAGCGTATTATAGCTGACTTATGAATTTTGATTTCTTCTGAATTATTAAAAGCCATGTAAAACTTTTTAAAACATAACGTTCTGTGACTTTTGCGTTTTGCTTGACATTCAGGCAAATTGGCCTGATGATTGTTTGTATTTGTTTGACGATTAGCGGACATTGTAAGCTGAACAACTTTTTCTTTTCTTAAAGAAATATATCCCAGCTTTATGCTTTGCAAAAGAATTTCAGAAATCATTGTGCTATTTATTTATATTTTAAGAAGCTCTTTTCTAAATGGGTTGCAGGAAAAGCTAGTCATCATTTTATTTAAATTACTTTTTTGTTATTAGCAGTATGGAATGCTTTATCTTTTGGGCTATTCAGAAGGGCTTGTAAAATTAAATATTCTGTATGGCGCTCCAATTACCATTCTGCTTTCATCTTTACTGACGCTCAAAGTTATAACAGGTTCCATGATATTCAAAAAATGCTAACACATTGTACCCTTTGATTCTTAAACTTTATTTTGCTATGTTTATATAATTTAAAGTGCAATATGCATGTTTGGGTTGGACATGGCTAGTCATTGCATGTATCAAACATGTGTTGTGCTTAATATTGTAATTTGGATATTTTGGGATTTAGAGAGTTGGCTTAGATCTTAAGCATCTCATTTGTAGGTTTGATATTGGCAAGAATTTGTGAATTTGTTGACTGAAGTTTATTCTAGCTCGTGTATTGAATTTAAAATTTTTTAGGAAAAACTATACAAATAATTATGGAAAACCAAGGATAGATATAACTACAAAATTGTTACAATCGTAAAGCTTATAATGCTAAAATAACACCAGCAAATGATTAGCCCATAGATGCATTTGTACAGCCTGTGGTGAGATAGAAAGTCTTCCCGAATGGTGAGGTGGCCAAGGCGTAGTGAAGGATGGATGCGCGAATTGGTTGTTGCAGCTGTTGGTCTAGCGTGAAGGGTGGATTTCCTGCAAAGGGGCAAGATTGGCAACTGATGTGTCTGATGGAGGGGAGCATGTTAGGAATCCCTGCCTCTAAGTTGGACTTACTACTTGGAAGAAGAGGAACATCTAATAATCAGTTTTATGACCTTACTCTATCAATAAGGTGGTCCTACTAATTTTGGTTTAGTTTAGTAGACTTGATGGCCTTGTGCATGCCCGTTCAATTTAGTAAAAATGGGGCTTATATATATTGGAAGAAGTGTAATACTTCATTTATATTTTGACTTGTGTTTGTCATTTAAAATTTGATGATTTAAAGTCTAAGAGCTGTTTTTCTATTTGCAAGTTGCTTAGAAGGCTATAGCTTATACATCTTTGCTTTTGGCAAAGCCACATATGAGACTTACAACTCACTTATTGAAATTGACAACACAGCTCGACCCATATGGTTGGTCTTAAAGCCTCGTCTTGTATGCAATGTGGCTCGGTGGTTAAGTTGGTTAATTTTGGTTTCTATTGTAGCAAATTTTTTAGCATGCACATTAAAGCAATTGCTCACTATGACACTCCTTGGATCAATCAAAGATAGTAAGATTGAATTGGATTTTGTCTACTTTGACTTTTCCTTTAGCTTAAATAACATTCAACATAATATTGTATGAGTTAAAAAGCTTATCAAGATAAGCAACTCTAAGACAAAAATCAAATTTCATAGAAATTAAATTATACTCATGAACTAGTTTTGTGCCTTATCTGTAATCCTTAAAATAGTATTACCTGAATAATAAATGATTTAACAGTTGTTGATATATCTAATTAGAAACAAAACCTTTAACATAATGCCAGAGCTTAACATATCGAAAGCAATGCATTAAATATGTGTATATGATTCATCATGATGGACCAATCTTTTCAAAATTTTAGTTGTTACATAAGATAAAGTTATTTTTTTCTGCTTTACAATATGTTATGTATGTAGAAGTAGGTTTATTGGCTTTCATAAGCTCAAAAGTTACATATTGATGATCCTTTTGCCTCTATAAGGCCCTCCTTTGTTGTCTTACCTATACAGGTTGTCATATACATTTTAATTTGAGGACCTTTTTACCTCTATATGACATTTCTTAAGCCCGTTCTGTTCAATTTTATTCCGTTCAATGTCATTTTAAACATTTAGATATATACATCAATTTCTTTTTTTATAACCTTTTAATTTGAAATTAACAAATAAGTTTTTACTTTAGTATAGAAAAATATTTCGATACATATAGTTTATGTCAAGATCTAACCATCAAGTTTATGCTCAACTGTTTCAAATAAATTTACTTTTTGAAATAAAATTGAGTATCTTGCCCAATTGACGATTACCACAGGATCAGTTTCTTCATTATGATTATCGCATAATCTAGTTCTTTTATAAACAATCTACAAAATGAAATTTCTTAATTTGTAAAAATTTTCGAAATTATAACTCAGTTTAAGTCAAAATAATCCAAAAAATACATTTTTACCTCAAAATAACTTCTCATACAAACATCAAAGCCTACTATTTTGATTCGAAGTTTTTTTGTTAAGAAATTCCAAAAAGATGGATTTCTTCAACAAAAACCTAATTTTTTCAATTCTTCTTTCCTGCTCCCTTCGGTTTCTCTCTATTTTCGACTTCTAGGTTGGCTGGAAAGTTGCAAGAATAGGAATGGAATGAGGAGATGGAATAAGGACTGGACTTCCAAGTTTTTATATAAATAAATATTGTTAAACATTAGATGAATTAACTAATCGAAGTTCTTCGTACAAAAGTAGCATCCAATGCATAGGTTTAATGTGGAAATTTAGTCGGATTTTCAGGAAAATCAAACTTATGAATAGTATTACTAAATAGCTTAGTTTTAATTTTGTTAGCGAAAAAATTCACATAGGCATGAATATTTATATGCATGTATATCAAGTTGATGAAAATAAAATTTAGGATTTTATAAAAATAATATTTATCAATTTTGAGAGGTGCGAAGTATGGGGTGTAAAATTTTATGATAAATTTTTGAATTTGATCTTTTTAAAATTCTTAAATATTACACGCTATTTCAATCTTTTGATATAGGTTCATGAATATTTCATAACCATTTAATTTATTGTTATGTTTTTTTTTTCAATGTTTCGTACTGAGATCGGTGCTCTGACATGAACATTAGCAATAGAGTTTTTCTAAACGGTTTTTTAAACCATCCATAAGAGTTCTTTGTTTCTCAAGTCTTTTTAGGAATGTCCTGCTGTCTTGCCACCCCGTCTTGAAGCAATCTTCAATATTTAATGTGTTGGCATAATTTTATAAGATAGTAATGTTGAGTCAACTCAGCCTGATTTGAAATCCTGAAACAGAACTTTCTTGGTTTATATCTGTGGAAATATGTTTTCCAATAGAGTAATATAGAGAGAGTTAATGATGCTGATTGAATCATAATTAATTGAAATAGAATAGAATTTATCTTTCTAAAATTGGCATCATTTTCATCATTCTAAAAATTAAAAACAAAGTCTTCCTGAGACAGTGCTGTGAGAGATCCAGGGATAGGAAATTTACTAGAAAATTCAGAGGCCTTACGTTGAGATGTGTATGGTATAGAAGAACTTATTAGAACGAATCCAAAAATTCTTAGGAATAGTTTTAATGTCGTCAACCTCAGCCAAAACCAAGCTTCACGAAGAATAACTTTAGAAATTGTGTGCTAGTCCATACAAATCAGTTTACTATATCTTGAGATCATGCAAGAGGAAATCAATTCAAGGAACATAAGGGCAAACAGTGCAAGCCAATCCAAACATTTTTCAAATGAGGGACATTAGCGCTCGCAATTTTATTATCCCATTTTTTTGCCATGATAGTAAGGCCATTTAGTTTGATGCATCCTATATGAACAAAAATATTAAGAATTTGTTTTAAACATAATCTAACAAAGAAAGAACCCAGCTATATGAAGATGATTGAATGAAATCATGTTTATTTCCAGTGTCAATTGAGGGATTCCAAAAGTTTATATTTCCTGATTCAGTAATCAGAGGCAAATAGAAATCTAGCATTGCAAGAACAATTTACCATCCTCAAGTTCTTGCTATAAAGGCATACTAATAGGAACAACATCCTTTCAGCAAATTAAGGACAATATTTGGAAGAATTACCAACTTTCTTACGAGCAAAAGCAAGTAACAGCGTTTCTTCCATCCTTGATAAGGTGACCTTCATCCAAGATTAAGGATATTATTTGGAACAACTTAGAATGCATAACTCGAGATCTTGATTGATACGTCCTTAAAGGCGGGTAGAGTTCCCCAAGGAGAGGATTTGATAATCACTGCATAAGACTTTCCACCAGCCACAGGTGAATTTGTCTCCCTTTCTTCCTTCTTGGTTTATAGACTTGGAATTCAGATTATTTCTCCTCTTTAGAGATGTTGCTGGTATTGGGTGTCACAGGTCTAAGCAAAATAGTAGATTATGAGATTCAGACAACTGATTAGAAGAGATAATTTTACATTATAAAAACTAAACAATAATAAAAAGACTGATATAACTAAAAGAAAAACCAAACACGGAGACTCATGGAATTTTAGCTCTTACAACAAGTTCAAAACTGCAACCAAAAGCAAGCATTAAAGCTTGGTTTCAATGTGAACTTTCCATTGTAGATGAACAAATACTATAGCGTTCCTTAGATTTCATTAGATGTATGAAGTAGATTAACGTGAATCTACTGAATAGTTAGTGTTCTGCAATTCCTAGTTGCGCAGTTTTTGAGTTTCCCCTGTAATTTCTTAGTTGTTACAGAGACAACCTGCATGCTATTATTTCTCATGTAATTTCTTGGAAGTTGGAATCTATGAGATTCCTTGTGATGCCTTTTTAATTTATAGATTGTGATTTTTTTTTTCCTTTGATATTTTTGGCATGTAACATGTTTCATTTGCTCTTTTTTTGCTGCAGGTTGTTACTCCAATTGCACCATTAAGTCAGCAGGTGATTGTTGTCTCCTTGTTTTTTTTTTTTAATCTTTCCTATATTTGCGCAATATAAAGTAAACAAGCTATGCCACCCTGCAACCACATAGCATCTGAAGCAAATGATGTCTTCTTTTTATATATTATGTCGTTGAGCCATTTGCTTACTTCTATTTATTGTCTCTGTTATACCATTGTACTTCCCACTTTTTACCTCTGGATGTTGATTCAGTTGACGTCCAAGAAATGCACGTCTTTTTCAACTTATTTACATGCAAAGATGGGGATCTTTGCCCGTTGGGTTATGCAAATCTTAATAAGCGAGAATGCGGTGCTTAGTCCTTTGTTTTCTCAATTTGATGATGCACTATTAAATGGACAATTCACGTCTTCCGTGGTGCTAAAAGTTGTGACCAGAAACGGTTTTTTGCTTTACTTGTGTTTTAACAAGTTGAAGGTAAAAATCGTGTCTTTTTTTTTTCTCCATGCAGGCTAAGTTACCCATGTTTGATTGTATTTGTTTTTATCCGATATATATATATATATACCTATTTTTATAAATGCATTTTTACTTTTCACCTCTAACTTCATTGGAAAGCATTTTACAGGCGTCTAAGGTTTACTTGTACTACTATGTAAGTAATCAACGTATTAAAATTAAGGATGGAAAGTTGATCTCAAGGATTCAGTTTTATGGCTTCAGAGATCTAATTTTAGAAATGCATTTGTTTTTTTCACCTCCAACTTCATTGGAAAGAGTTCTACTGGCGTTTAACTGGTTTAAGGTTTACTTGTACTACAATGGAAGTAATCAATGCGTAAGAATATGAAGAAAGGAAAATTGAGCTTATGGATACAATTTTAGCATCAAAGATTCAGATAATTTAAAGTACCGCAGTTATGCTAGAATTATGTTCTAGAGCTGATAGAGCTTCATGAGATGGAGTCAGGGCAACTTTTTTTTGTCACGTGCCTTGTTTCGATGAAGGTGGTTAAGACTGCTAGTGCCAATCAAGTCAAAGTATAAATTTTGGCTAATACTCAGTGAAATTTCGTACGAATTACTGGTCAGACCCAAAAAAACTTACTTTAGCTCTGATTAAGTATCCAAAGTACAAAGGAATTGCCTTGGTGTTCAGTTCAGAAAAAAAGCAGGTAACCAAAGTGCCCGAAAAATTCTTTAAGTCCTGTATGTCGGTCTGATTTCTTACAACAATTGCCAAATGCATAAAGAGAAGGCCAGGTTTGATGTTTATCAAGTCAAGGACAAAGTTTCATCTCTACTTCCCCTTTTATTTAAGGGAGAGCCCTTGAAACGGATGACCAAAACAAATCCACTCTTCCTATTTATACGAGTCCTTGGAATTTGGCAAGTGGTCTTCTTTTACTTTAAAAAAACTGCTAGGTTAGGATTACTACTGACATGTTAAGTGAACTGAAATTTCTTAAGTGTCCAGGAATTTGGCAAGCAATTTGACTTTTGATCCAATAACATATCAAAACTTGAGGAGGTATGAAGCTCCCAAGTCCAAAATATTCTAATTAGCAGCTTTAACATGAGTGTATTATGTGCTTTGCCACCATATGTGAGTCCGGATGGACTGTTGCCTACCCTGCGTAGTATTGGTGGATGGTGAGGCAAACCGCATTATCTTTTCTAGTTTCTTAACATTGGTGTAACTCCAGATGGCAAAAACTTGTACAAAGCATGCTAATGTGTGAACTTAGAATTGCCAAGTCTCGTTTAACCTGTACTTTGATATTCCAATCTTAAATATCAGAATATCAAAATCATTTCAACACCTATTCTAACTGTTCACTCCTTGTTTTGTACCTCGAGATGCAACCATCTGGTAAGATTGCATACTAGAATGGTTGTTCCCCTCTCCATACCAAGAAATAATACTCGCTGATTCAGCTTTCACGCATTTATCATATCATGTTCGGCATTAATTAGCCAATTGCATAATAGTAGCTTGCTTTGACACTAAGACCTTACATTTAGATTCTTATTCCAGGTTAAATTTTTGTTCCCACCTGCAAAATTTCTTCATCGTTATTCCTAGAAATTTCTGTAGTACCATAAACTTCACCGTAACTTTTTTTGTTATTATAAATTTCCATCGTATTTGGTAGTATTGTACTCCATTAGTTCATGATAGTGTATTGAATTTTATTCGAGCTAGTTGCATTATGAACTTCAATCAGTATTTCCTTGTCAGATTTTTTGTTGCCTGAAATCTCAATTCTCAGAGTTAAGTTGATATTGTGCAGGCTGGTTACTACTGTTCAGTTTGTGAGTGTGTGGTGAAGGATTCAGCTAACTACTTGGACCATATTAATGGAAAGAAACGTGAGTTTCCTTCAGTTTCAGCCCCTTTTGTTCAACAAGTAGTTACAAATCAGGAATTTTGTTGACCAATTGCTCTTTTTTGCGGCACAGATCAGAGGGCTTTGGGTATGTCAATGAGAGTGGAGCGTGCATCTCTTCAACAGGTTTGTCTATGTTTTTAAATTGCCTTTTTTTAAAAAAATTTAAGAGATTGAGATGGGCTATGCTAGAAACTTTAAAGAACAATACTTACTTTGTTGGTGGAATTTTGACATTTTGTATTTTTAGATGTGAACATTTTATCTTGATGTCATTGAAGCACAATATGAGGATTTATTGATGTAAAGATGGTTATGGTTAGTTCTAGGACCCCTTGTATACTTTTTGCTTTTAATTTTGTAATGCAAAATGCAATTTTCAAAAAATGATTTTGAAAATGTTTAGATCTATATATTTTTCGTAATGTAATTCATTGTATGTGAATTACATTTGAACATTGGCAAATAAGTGGCACTAGAGTTTTATAACTTCGTCATGTGAATTACGCCAAAGCTCAAGTGCTTGACAAAGATTCCTGTATCCATGTTTGAATGTTGGTTTGCATTTCTAATTAGTCCTAAAGTTTGATATTGTTGACCACTAACCACCAACCCACTCACCCAAATCACTCATAACTCCCCAGGCACTTGATTTCACGAAACTCCTGCACATTACAGTAGTCGAAATAGGACTCTCCCACTCAAATCCTCTTAGTTGATTCGCACGCGGGCCCGGACAAAACCCCCGCTCCCTCTCGTTCTCCATCTGCTGCTGTCGCGCAATCCGATCACCCCACTTCCTCTGGTCTCCCTCAGCCACAGGCAAGAGTCACCCCCCATCTCTCACGATCTCTCCCTGTGTTGAACTCAGCGGCCCTTCTCCCTTCACTCTCTCGAGTTCTCTGTGTTGCACGACTCCAACCAAAGCATTGCATGCATGAATCACCCTAGGAAACCCTAGAAGCCCGAGTCCGTCTCTCTCATTCACTCGATTGCGTTCAGAAGACCTAGCCCACCCGCTTGTCCCTATCGTACGACTTCGACCTCACACGTGCGTCCAACCTCTCATTCCAGCCTCCAACTCAGTTCGTAATTACTCAATCACTTTACTTGATCGAATCACGATCCTTTGTTGTTGTCCTCATGCTTTCTACCCTAAAATGTATAAATTTCTTTCTTGTTTGCTTAAACAACAGGTAAAGAAGACCCCACGTCCATCATATCTTTAATTCGACTGGGAGAAGAACAATAACTAAAGAAGACCCCATGTTTGTTGTATCTTTGATCCGGGTAAAAAGAATATAAGAACATACGAAGACCTCTTGTATGTCGTTTCTTTGGTACGACTTGGAAGAACAAAGACAAATGCTTACGCAACGTCTCACTACGTTGGGGTGGGACGTCAAAATTTTAAACAATTAAGGATTCCCTATATATATGTGTTATTGCAATAAGTGGTTATGATAGACCTTTCTAGCCAGTCCATGGCCTACAGCATGCGGAGGCCTGTTGTTCCGCCTAATCAGCTGCTGGCCCCATGTGGGCCCATTGTTTGAAAGGGAAACATTGATTTTTGGCAAGCTTTGATTAGGGGAGTGGGCGGTTGATTGGTGGGGCCCATTGCTTAAGGAGTAAGAGGGAGTTTAGACATTTTTTTTGGGGGGGGGGTGTGATGGGTGATTGTTTTAGGTACGTTCTGATTTAGGTGAGGGGCTAATTAGGCTGATTGGTGGATGTTTTAGGTATGATCTAATTTAGGAGAGGGGCTAATTAGTAATTGATATTATTTTTTGTATTTTTGTATGCTATTAATAGAGGAGAGGGGTTAGGGTTGGGGTATCTTGTTATTGTGCTGAGTTTGTTCTTGTGTTTTTGTGTGCTTAGGCTCTAGTGACGTCTAGTGAAGTAGGAGAGATAGATACTCCTCTATAATTGAGGATCAATTGTATCTTGTTCTGTTCTTTAAGAGGTCATTTAATACTATGTTGTTTATGCTACTTCCTTTGGATTTTCTTTCAAAATTGTGTTGGCAAATTGCTAAAATCAATCATTGTTAGGTTTACTCTTGAATTCTACAAGAGTTTCCTATCAAAGTGGCATTAGAGCTCTTTTTAATGCCTCAAGGTATGGGTATGGGGCAACACTCATACAAAATTACAAACCCATAGCCTACTTCAGCCAGGTGTTGTCAACCAGAAGTAGACTGAAGTCAGTGTATGAGAGAGAATTGATGGCCATTGTAGTTGGCTAGTTAGAAGTGGCGGCCATACTTACTAGCTCGACACTTTATCGTCAAGACTAACCAGCGGAGTCTGAAGTACTTACTGGAGCAGAGGATGGTGACCGAGTAACATCAGAGATGATTGTCAAAGTTGCTGGGCTATGATTTTGAGATCCATCATAGGTCAGGGTTGTAAAATAAGCGGCTGACGCCTTGTCTAGGCGCATGCATGAACTTCAGGAGTTGGTCCTTTCGATACCACTGTTGTTGGATTGGGGGGGGGGTAATTAAGGAAGAAAGTTCGTAGGACCAGGGGCTAAGAAGAAACAAAGAGGATTTGTTGAAGGTTGAGAGTAGCCATCCTGCCTATTCCCTGGATGGGGATAGAGTTCTATACCAGGGAAGGTTTGTGCTACCACAAACCTCCATTCATATCCTGCACTTGCTACAAGAGTTTCACAGCAGTGCTGTTGGGGGTCACTCATGTGTAGAAGATATACATGAGACTGGCTGCTGAATTATATTGGAAAGGAATGCATAAGGACGTAGAGGAAATTGTGGCAAGGTGCGAGGTTTTTTAGAGGAACAAATATATGGCTATGGCTCCAGAAGGGTTACTACAGCCATTGGCACTCCCAGACAGAGTATGGGAAGAGGTCTTTCAAAATTTTGTTGGCAAATCACTAAAATTAATCATTGTTAGGTTTGCTCTTGAGTTCTATAAGAGTTTCCTATCAGGTTCCTTTTCTAATGGAAGGAGACAATTTATGGCTTGAACAATTAGCAAAAAGGACCATTGTAGATTCCTTATAATTGCTAAAAGTTTCTTACAAAAGCAAAGTTTAAAACTTGATTACTTCGTCACATGTCTAACAAAATACATCCAATCTAAACTATATTAATTTTTGCTCAGACGAGCTCAAATTCATTCAACTATTTATTATACACAAACAATCATTAATGTCTTGGTCATCATATGTCACGACCCGGCCCGGAGGCTCAAATTAATGACGCTGGAATAGATGGTCGGACGGTTACTAAATTGTTAATTACTAACTAATTATTTTCAATAAGTAGAAAGAGCCACTAAAATCTCAAATTTGAAACAAATTGAAATAAAATTATTTAAATACCTTTCATCCAGTGCATCGTGCATATGATACACATTTTCACCTCTTATGCTCATTTTAGTTAATTGAATTGTACATGTAATTACTTTTTTATATGAAGAGTGAGTCATAAAGAATTCAATAAATAATTCATGCTTCTAAACTACAGTAACTCAATGTATTTGGAACAATATGCATGATCATTTTCCAAACATAAAATAATTTTATTTTAAGACTTTCAATAATATGCATATAATATTATCCATATCTTAGCCATATCATCATCCTTTCTCATAAATAATTCAACCTTTTTCATTAACGATCAGGGGTACATTGCATCCCCAGCTAGTATCATAAAGGGTGTACTCCATCAGTCAATATACATATACAAGCATTTTATTTTAATCATATTATTTATCTTCTTCAAATCATTTCATATTGATCTATATAATAAACATCATGTCATATAATGAATGATATCTCTATAATATTAAATTCAAGTCTTCCAGTTCAATATGATCAATTGTTTTTGGTAAAGAAAATTCATATAACATTAAATCATAGAACATTAATAATAATCAATTAAATAATCATAGTATTTGATGCATCATATATAGGAGAAACAAGTATCACTATTGTAATTAAAACACACGAGTATTCACCTTGAACTTAAGAAATTCGTTGCTTCACTTTACTTCTTATTCCAATGACATCAGATTTAAAGCCTATAAAAGATCACTTCATTAAATTTAATTAATTATTTTCTCTTAATTTCTCTAACTTAATATTTTAAACTTCTTATCTTTTAAAGATTTAAAGATCACTTAATATTGTGGAGGAAGTATTAGAGGCATTAATGGTTCAAGTTGTTATTGATAATGCAAGTGTATATAAAGCTGTAGGGAGATTTTTAATGGAGAAGAAGAAGCCATTTACTGGACTACATTGGCTATGCACTGTATTGATTTAATGCTTGAAGGGCTGGGACAATTACTTCAGTATAAATCAACCATACTGAAGACTAAATTTGTTAGTAAGTTCATTTACAATCATTCTTGAATACTTCGCTTAATGAGAAAATTTACTGAAAAAGAAATTATTTGACATGTTATTAGATTTGTGACTATATATTTAACTTTGCAAAGATTTTAGGAGTTAAAGCAGCTCTTAGAAGCTATATTTGCATTTAAAGAATGCGATGAGAGTTCGTGGGCCAAAAAATAAGAAGGAAAACAAGTGAAAAAGATTGTAATGAAAGATGATTCATTTTGGCATAGTATAAATTATGCTTTGAAGATAACAAAATATTTAGTTAAGGTGCTAAGAATGGTCGATGGTGAGAATGACCCTAGTTATGGGATTTTCTTATGAAGCAATGTATAAGATTAAAAAAGATATACCAAGAGATTTGGGCGGTAAAAAAGGTGCCTACAAATATGAAAAATTATAGATAAAAAGTGAGATCACCAATTACACAAACTCTTGCATGCTGCTGCATACTATTTAAGCCCTCAATTTTATTTTGATAAGGAAAACAAGTGAAGAAAATTATAATGAAAGATGATTCATTTTGGCGTAATATAAATTATGCTTTGAAGATAACAAAACCTTTAGTTAAGGTGCTGAGAATGGTCGATGCCTTGATGGTGAGAAGGCCCCAGCTATGTGATTTTTTTTATAAAGCGATGAATAAGATTAAAAAAGATATACCAAGAGATTTGGGCAGTCAAGAAGGTGCCTAAAAATATGAAAAATTATAGACGACAAGTGAGATAAGCAATTACACCAACACTTGCATGATGCTGCATACTATTTAAATCATCAATTTCATTATGAAAAGGACTTTCATTTTAATAAAGAGGTAAAATTTGGTTTATATGCATGCATGAATAGGCTTGTTCCTGATGCTAACTATCTCAAAGTGAATGATCAACTTAAAGATTTTCATTTAAAGAAGCAAATGTTTAGATTTAAAGCAGCGTAAGCATGCTACAAAATAAGATCTCATGGTATGTTTATTGTTTATATATTTATACTTTTAAATCTTAATGTTCATGTCCAAATTTCCTACTTAAATCTGTATTCATAATATATTTTTATTTTAATGTAGAACGTCGATGGGCTCAATTTGAAGATTATGTTCCTAATTTAAAATTATTTTTCGTTAAAGTTCTTAGTTTAACATGTTCGGCTTTTGCATGTGAGCGTAATTAAAGGACATCTTCAATCAAATTCATACAAAAAGAAGGAATCGATTGGCTGAAGTACGAATGAACAAACTAATATATGTTATGTTTAACAATATAATGAATGATGGATATTTCAAATTACAGAAGCAAGGAAATCGTGATAATGAATTGGACCCTCTACTTATTAATGATTTACAATTTGATGGTGCATGGGTTACTCCTAAGGGTGATGTTCCTGAAGTTGAAGTTGAAGTTGAACTTGAAGGAGAAATTCATATCAATGAGGACAATGAAGCAATCACTTTAGATAATGAAAGGTCTATTGAATTGATGTTATCTTTTATTTCCCAAGTATATAAAAGAAATAAATAAAATGAGATTGAAGCTTCAAAAAAATTTAAAGGTAATCTTAAATATAATGAATTATTTTTATATTTTTAAATTATTGTTTCATTTTAGAACTAATGATATGTTAACTTATATAGGAGATAAAGGAAAAATATTATAGATGAAGAAGATTTTGAAGATGATTTTGACATAAATTATTATGATTATTCTGAAGACAGTCTAAATGATGATGAGATTGCGTTGGGTCTTAATCTTATGGCTGTGTTTTACTTTTGAGCGAGTATTTATTTTGAATTTTATGTTTCAGTAATATTATCTTCAAACAAATCATCATGTTCATAATTTACTTAATATTTTATCATTTTTTTTAAATTTTAAAGTACTTTATTTTTTTCCATTTTGAGCCTTATGCCTCGATCCACCTCGAGTCTTACTTCTCACCTCGCTTAGAAAAAAACGCCTCGATTCTCAATTTCGCCTTTTAAAATCTTGAATAGTAATAATGGACATCCAAGAAGAAGATTCCTTGATGTGGACATCAGTAGGAGATTCCAGAATGTCTACCGCCGGAAGCATCGTAGATCTACGGCTACGATGAAGAGCTTATATATTTGATATTTTATGTATTAGTTCAGATTTTCTTTATTTTCGTTTGTACCCTTGTGTGTTGAGTTGAGTTGTAGCCATATGGGCATTTTAGTCATTTCTCTTCTTTCTCTATGAGGCCTATATATTAGATCCTTGGTCTTGTATTTGATGATGATGATTATGAATGAAAAATTCTTGCTTCTCTTGTGTGATCTCTTTGTGAGTTCTTGAGAGGAGAAACCCTAGGAGAGGGCCTTGCATCACCCGTCAGCCGCCGGTGGATTATGAGACTCACGGTTCTTCGTTTGCTTTACCTATCATCGACCACCTTTTCTTCCCTCCCACCACCGCCGGCCAATCCAACCCACCTCCACAGACCGACCTTTTGTCCCAATCTCCCTCTAAGCCGCCGATCACTCCTCACCCCATCCACATGCCGACGACCACCCCACCTTCACCCCCCAAACCGCCGGCCTAGTTAGCCCTAGCCCCACAGCCGGCCACCCCCTTCCTATTTCCCCTTGGATTATGAAATCAATCATCATTAACACCCACCTAAAATAGTCTAATTGGTTCGGAAAATATCTAAATAATTTGAAATTCAAATTTCGAATTTAAAATAATTTCCTAAACTAAGAAAGTTAAATTAGGAAAGTTTATAAATTGGGATCTAATTTAATTTTAAAATAGATTGGTTATTCCTATTTCATCCCTAATTAATAGGAGTGCATTAGGAAACTATTAAACCCTTCCCAATCTCCCACCTATTCTCTCTATGCCGCCGACCCTCCCCATGCTCCAAATTTTTGAATTCAAAATTTGAATTCTAATCCTTCCCTCCACCCTAATTTAATTTTCTTAATTGATTACCCTCCTTGGTAATTAATTTTAAAAGAGAATTTAATAACCCTAATTCTCGTAACCCATATTTGAATTTGAATTTGAATTTGAATTTCAAATTCTTTTCCCTCCTCATTTAATTAAATCTGAAATTAATTTCAGATTTAATGTTCTTTCCATAACCCCAAACCTAGACCCCACAAACCCTAATTCCCTCCACACTTGGCCGGCCCTCTTGCTTGCCCACCTTCTTGGAATTCCTCTCATCCCATGAGCTCTTTTGCAAGAAAAGAAGTCAAGTATATCTTCCCTCCGGACATTGGTGGATCACCGGTCGTCTACACATTGGCCCTCTTCCGGCTAACTTTCATTGGATCTCTACCCCGGCTTCCTCTCCTTCGTGGTGGCATCTTCCGAATTGTGACGATTCTTCTTCCGCTAACCCTTAAAGAGTGTGAATGAGAGAAACTCGAGGTGAATTATCTCTTTGTTATGTGGTGGATTGTTTGTTTGTTGCACTAGTTTTCATTATAATCTTAATATTATTTTGAGATATTGTATTTTATTGTGTGATTACTTGCCATATCTATTTAAACAATTTTAAATTCGTAAAATCTTTTCAAAGTGAAACATTAAGTTTAAGTTGTGATGCCTAATTCAATCGTTATAAATTTCTATGTGCAATTCCGATGTGGTTTCACATCATTCCTACTATGGACACTTGCGATGTTCAATACTTTGGAGAATCGTCTAAGGGATCCCATTTCCAACCAATTTCATCCTCTTAGAAAAAGGTCAATACTGACCTTAAGTCCCCAATTGAAGAAATCTTCACATTGTGTGTTGAACCAGAGATCTATTGGAAGCATCACTAAAAAATACGAGTACAAGAAAAAAATAATAACAATGAGTAAATGAGCCTAGAGAGCAATTTGATAGAATTTTTCGAGTTCATAGAAGGTTTCAAATTCAATTTGCCCAGCAATGCATGAATAGAAAAAAAATTACAGTCATTCCCCCAGATTCACCAAACTTCAAGCATGACATTATAAATGGGAGTTTATGAGATTTTCTTCTTCTAGTACTTTGTCCTATGTCACAATATAATCTTTATACGTTATAAATGGGAGTTTATGAGATTTTCCTCTTCTAGCAGAATATACTTTGTCCTATGTCACAATATAATCTTTATTTTTATTTTTCATATAAAAATTCTTTGTAATTGTTTCGTCTTATATTTCATTGAATGGTTATAAGATTTTGCTTCGGGAAAAAAAAAAAAATTCTTTAGATCTTTGTGTCATGACGTTAGTCATATAATGTTTTTGCTTACATACCTAAGTTTTTGAGATCTGAATTATATGATATGATTATAGGTGCAAGATCGGTTTGATAAGCTTAAGAAGCAGAAAGTAGCTGGTAGCTTTTCTGAGCAAGGTAAGGACATGAAATATTTGAATAAACTTTCTTTGCACTATTTGGAAGCTTCTATAGGAGTTTGTTAGACTTTTTTCAATGTTTCACAGTATTTGAACTTTATTTGATATCAAAACTAATAACTTCTTTCAGACATGTGATTATATGATCAATTTAATAGATTCCATTTTTTTTTTGTGGAAAGAATATTTATATGTAATTGATATGCTTTTCCCGTCTAAGATCTGGATGATAGGATAATGAAACAGCAGCAGGAGGAAGAAGAGCGCAAGCGGCAACGTCGAGAGCGGAAGAAAGAAAAGAAGGTAAAGTCTTCTTCACTTGTGTTTGATATTTAGTTTCTAAATTTTGTAATAGAATAATTAAAAGCTACTTTTCTTAAAGATGTTATTAAAAGAAGTTATCCTGTGTAAGCATAGTTAAAGAGTGAGTTGTAAAGTTTGTGGTAAACAATACTCTTCTGTTAAATTCTTAAGGTAAATAGTTCTCTGAATTTGTTACTCGAAGAACTATGGAACATCACCACAACTTTCAAACTCATACTATGTGCGGCAATTCCCACAAATCACCTTGTATCATTTGAGCTAAAGAATAAGAAAATGATGCTTGCGAAAGAAATGCAATGAGAACTGTAGTTTGTCTAGAGCTTTTGTAGGCAAACTTCACAACCAGCAAAATTAAAGGTTCCTATGCTATTCCTTCTAGATTCTTTAGGGTTTATTCCCTATTTGTATTAATTAAAATTTTTATTGAAGAACAGAGGCGAGCATTTATCAACCGCAGGAGGCAATTCTACTTGTTTGTGTGATTTGACATGCTCTTAAGGTTTATATTGTAGTGCGGAAACCCGTGAGACAGAAAACTTGACACCAAATTAATGGAATGTTAAGAGTAAAGGTTCTTATGCTATCCCTTAGAAGATGCTTGAGGGGTAGGCCCCGACCTCTAATTAATAACAACTTCCTTGAAGAATAGCTGCGACCATTTCCTTGCAGCTGGAATCAGACTTCTGTTTCTGTGGTTCAACATGCTCTTAAGGTTCATGTTGTATTGTCGAAACCTGTAACAGAAAACCTAACACCAATTTAATGAAACTCCACATAATTGGAAGTTCATTTAAATTAACAGCTTCAATTTCAGAGCCTATTTGGTTCCTTATTTCTGAAGCCAGGATCTAAGGAACAAACTTAAGAAGTTGGGTCTTAAGGAAACTTTCTTTAGCTGGATCCATATATCATTGTCGGGCTAATTAACATCCTAAAACTGATTACTGTCACGACCCGGCCCGATTAGCTCGCAAGTGCGAGGCGGGAACAGAGATCGGACATAAAGAAGATAAAAGAAACTTTACAAGACAATTAACATAACTCCAAAATGAAGCATCAACATAAAGAAAGAGCCACTACAATCTCCAAACATAAATTTTTTCTTTTCTTTTTTTCAAAAATCACCAATCGATGGATTTAGCAATAAGATTACAAAAAGATACAAAAGGGGATCCACAAGTATAACCTTTTTCTTTTACATTTTAATTCTAATATTTCAATACAAAACATCAAAACAAAAAAGAACCTGCCGCCCGTCGTCTCCCTACGACGGTAGGTGCGCGGTGGTTGGTCGGCCATTTACCCCTTCATAGATACTCCTGAAAAGTATTCCCACAACGAGGACGAGTCTTATACTCAATAGGTGATAATGGAAATTCAATTAAACTTAAAATCAAGAGAGGAAACTATAACATGCTTTGAGTATTTTAGCAAAAGAATCATCGATCATAAAACAAGTTGTGCTCAAAGAAAAGCATACCTTTACCTCAACTTTCAAATGTTTAATCCTTCCATAACCTTTCCTTTCTTCTTTTTTAAAACATCATGCCTCAAGGGATAATCTCAATTGCATGTAACATGTGTATGAAACATTCATAACAGTTTAATATATATATATATATATAACCCGTCTCATTGTACTTTTACATAAAGAGAACTTTTGCATTTGCATCAAGTGTCCATAAACTTACTAAGGAACATGAGCCATAATAGTTTTCATAATGAGCATAAGGGATTTGTCACTTCAATGTAATTGCAATGAAAGAAAATTTGTTTAAAATTCATAAGAATATCCATTCCACCTACCTCAATTCGTACACCACAAGGCGAACCTTCAAAAATCCTTATGCCCCCCTTTTCCTCTTATGAAATCAACTCTACAAATAACAAAACATAATATGTAAACATAAGTTTCCTCCCTCAAACCTTAAAAAAAAAACCTAGGCAAAGCATGTAGCTAATCAACACATTAAGCATTGGTTTCTTTCTATTAAAACCCCTCACCTAAACCATGCTAAATCCTCTTTATCTTTACTAGAATTAGGATTTCATCCTAACTCTAGCTTTTGGAAAACCCCAACTATTAGGGCATGCAAAAACTTCTTCTAAAAAGAATCCATCTTCACAAAAAGACTTCCTAACCCCAATTAGAAACTTTTCTACAAAGGCATTTTAAGAGAAAATCAAAATCGAATAAAACCCTAGATTTCAAAGATCCATATTTTCATAAAAACTAAACACATTAGGGTTTAGAAACATCACACTACCCTTCCCTAAACTTTTCTCAAAGAAAAACCATGTTTTCTAAAAACCCTAGAAATCTTTTCATCCAAAAATCTTGAGCAAGAGATGGAAAATCATTGTTCTAATGCATACCTTAGCCTTCCCTTAATCTCCCCTACGATTTTCCCCAAGTTTGGCCGCCGGAAACCGCCGCCGGAGCCGCCCGATTCCTCTCCCGTCGCCTCCACCCGTGCGCTCCCCTCTCTCCTTGTCCGCTCGGTTTGGGCAAAAAGACCGAATGAGGGGGAGAGTGGGGGGTTCGGTTTGCCTAATAAGGAGTAATGGGAAAGGCCTAAAGACCTAATTGCCCTCACTTAAGTAGATTTGACTTAAGAAAGGCTTAGGGGTAGTTTGGGTATTTTTAAACTTCTAAAAATTATATCTCTTAATTTAAGCGAAATTGAATACAAGTTCTATATATCAAACTTCTTAGAATTTTGCGTAGAATTTTTCAAAATTATTTCCATCGAAATCCGACAACCTCGAATTTTTTTCACTTAAATCTCGTCGTGGCGCTTTGAAAAGCGTGCGAAGCCTAAAACGATGTTTTGCGGGTTTTACAATTACATACTGTGAAAACACCAAAAAGGAAGAGCTGATGGCTTGGCAGTTTTTTTATAGTTTTTTTATGATCTCCATCTTTTTTCTTTGCTATCTTTATTAATTTTCTCTGACCTTTTCTTAATAGTTACTTCTTTAGATGTTCTTATAACTTTATGGATACTTTTATCCTTGTTAATTTTTCCTCAGATTGATTATAGCATTTCCACCTGATTCACTCAAATTATTGTCCCTATATCCGGTACTCAGACTTAAAAAGCCAAAAACTGTGCTGCCTTATTTGTCTTTAATAAAATTCAAATCAATTTTCCATTGTGTATGCCCATCAAAGATAGGGTTGTATCAATGATTTCAAATTGTGCATCGAGTTATTTGAGTACTTTGGCTCGAGCGATATTTTCTAAGGTAGAGATCTCGAGTTCGAGGCCCAACGAAGGCACATGAAGGAATTCTCCATGCCTGTTTAAATCTATAATTAGCTTTATGTTCACCTTATCTTAAATAAAAATATTTGGATTGATTTCTATTCTTTATAAAAAGTCATCATTATTATTTAATTTTGGTAAAAGCTGATTGTATCTAATATCATATTCATGCTCTGATTGTATTATTTTCCCACTTTTTAAACAGGGCAATTATAGGTGATATATGTATACTTGTATCAGTTATTATACGTTAGGGATGCCTTGCAGCTTCAACAATCTTCTTACTCTCTATTTTTTTATTTGCTTGTCTTTAATCAACTATATTACAATTTTACAAATCAATTTATTCCCTACATTTAAGTATTTAACATCTTTGTCACAATATTGATTTATTCTTGATTTTAACTTATTCCAATTTGACAGTACAATTTTAGTTTATTTTTTTATGGATAGCCCGCCTCTTTTTAGTCTATATATCTATTAGTTGTTTGCCCTATCATTCTCTCCAAAATTTGAAATGCCATCCTTGATGCCATTGCCATTTTGTTATCATATGTAGACTAAGGCTTTGTTTGGGTCGGCTTTCTTACTGCATTTACTGCTTTAGTTTTTTAATACAAAAATTAAAAACTTTGTACTAAAAAGTTGCTTTGAGAAGTAGTAAGAAAGCCGTCCCAAACGAAACCTAATTTTTTAGTTGCGGGTTGAGTAAGAGCTTTTGAGAGTTTTTTTATGTTTTCGATTGACTTAATTTGTTTCTTTATAAAAGCTTCTCATTTTTATTTAACATCTGAGGAATTAGGGCTTTAAAAACTCCATAAACCAATTATAAAATAAATCTACAATGGTGATAAGAGGATGTAGCCATCAATTAGGTGAACATGTATAAATTCACGGTGTGTTTTGTGCGTTGATTTTGGCTTCGTTTGGGATGACTATTTTACTGCTTCTTAAAGCAGTTTTCTTGTTTAATTTTTTTTTTGTATTAAAAAGCTGCTTTAAAAACAATAAAAAGCCGTCCCAATTGAAGCCTTTGTTTTCTATTTTTCTTTTTTTTTCCCTTGGTTATTAAATTAGATTTCACCTTTTTTTCCACACATTTTAGGTATCTGTGTGTGAAAAGCCACATAAACTTCAAGTCTACGAACTGAAATGTTTATTTTGACATTGCAGTCGAACGAGTTGCAATGAGAATTGAGAAATGAAAACTTTTAAAAACCTGAAGCTGTGCTTAATTCGACTATTTTGGATGAATAATCTCCACAACTACACAACTCACTAATTCAAAGTGAGCATATGGTAGCAGAATTGCTTGAACCATATCTGAAGAAACCAGTATTTTATTTTGCTTTCCCTGTTTTCTCACCTTTTTCAAAAGAATTATGCTATTTTAGCCGATTTCAATCTGGCCAAATTGATCACAAATGTGGCCATTTATATGTTTACAAGATTATTACTATAACCTATTCAACTTGCTCACACTCATGTTTTGATTTAGCCATCAATATTTATGATCAAATCAATCTGCTGGTTTCAGAAGGAGAAGGCTCCTGAGGAAGAGCCTGAGATTGATCCAGATGTGGCAGCCATGATGGGATTTGGAGGTTTCCGATCATCGTCGAAGAAATGATATGATCTTGGAACCAATTTATTGTAGATATTTCTCCATCTCCTGCAACTCAAGCTCAAACCCAGCATAGAAGTTCTAGGAAGAGAAGAGAAAAAAATCATTTTTGAATGGCTCTTCAGATTGATCTTATAGTGTTAAGAAAGCCAATGCATTTCTGTTCCTGATGATATTCAGTGGTCGCTTTGCCTTCACAAACATGGTTTACAAAGCATCAGAATTTTGTCTGTTTGGTGGTGCCAATTAGGAAGGTTTGTCTGTATGGTTATATTTATTGTGTGCGATCTTTGTTCTAAATACTGATTACTTTGTTTCATGTCATTATTCTTAAAAAACGAAAGAACATATTCTGATTAAAACTTTATTGTGATAGTTTTATAGCCACTAATTAATGTTATAATTTTTCGATAAGTTTTACAATGGTTATAGACTATCTAACGCAATTATTCATTTTTTTTCATCCAGGACTTGGGACATGACAATGGCAATGTTGAAGATGTTGTGCCTAATGATATTCCAAAAGAGAGATAGAAATGACTAAGAGATAAAATAATTTTTTATCTTACAAAAAGTTTTAATATTATTTTGAAAACAAATAAGATGTCAGATGAGTGGAGTATGTTAATTCTTATTTTTGAGAATAAAGGCGATGATGCACAAGAGTGTGCGAATTATAGAGGAATTAAGTTAATGTGTCATACATTAAAACAATGTGATAGAGTTATTGAACATAGGTTACTATGCGATATTAATGTTTCTCAAAGTCAATTTGGATATATGCCGGGCAAGTTTATTATGAAAGCTATATATTTATTGAGAGGTTAAGTATGGAGATAACAAAGAAGATTTAAAAATGATATTTATTAATTTGGAGAAAATATATGATAAAATTTCAACAGAAGTGTTCTGGAGAGTTTTAGAAAAAAAAAGAAATTAATAATGTTTATATTAAAGTCATTAATTATATGTATGTAGGAGTTATTGTGTTCAAATATAAAATGGTTTGACCAAAATTTTTTTTTTATTTAAGTTGATTACTTCAATGATCAACTTTAAGATAATATTTCTTTGCTTTAGTCATGGATGTTCATACTAGACATTTGCAAGAGGATGTACCTTGGTGTATGATTTTTGCTGATGATATTCTTCTTGTGGATAAGACTAGAGAGGGAATTGAAGGGAAACTTGAATTATGCAAGCCAATCTTAGAGTCTAAAGGTTTTTGTTTAAATTTAAAATTGAATACATTGAGTGTAATTTTAGTAATAATAGATATAGCAGGGGATTATTTTTATTTTGGGCGATCAAGTCATTAATAAGAGACATTTTAAATATCTTAGCTTTATTGTTCAAAGTGATGATGAAATAGATAGGGATATTCTTAATAGAATTTAAGTTGGTTGGTTGAAGTGGAGGAATGCATTGGGCTTGTTGAATGATAGAAGAATACCCCTTAAACTAAGGGAAAATTATATACGATAGGGGTGAGATGCCATGCCCCGGACGTTTTACCTTAGAATTTTAATTTTTTTTTCAAATAAATTTATTTCACATGTTTAAGTTATTACATGAGACATGTCATGCTTTTATGGCGCAGAATATTGTCCATTAAAAGAGAATCATAACTTAAGAAATTAGGTTAAGTGTTGTAGAGATGAGGATGCATAGGAGGATGAGTGACTTTACTCTTTGAGACATAATGCGAAATAGTATACAAGTGAAAATGTTGGAGTAGCTCTAGTGGCAGATAATATTAGAGAGAGTCGTCTAGATACTTTGGACACATTAAACGTTATCCTTCTGATGACTTGTTTAGGAGAGTAGGTATATTGGATTTGACCTATATTAAGAAAGATAAAAGTATGCCTAAAAATATATGACTTGGGAAAATATTAGAAATGGTACCTTTTAATTAAATTTAAATGAGAATTTGACTCTTAACATGACACAATAAAGAAAAAAAATGATTCATATAGCTGAACCTATCTAGTGGGATAAACCCTTGATGTTGTTGTTGTTGTAGGTTTATAGGCACTGAATTTATTTTGTACTTATTGTAATATATTATTAATAACTTTAAAATTATATTATATTCATCTTAAAATATAGTTATTTTTATTTATTCATAACCTAAAGTTTTATAATGTTGAATCCCATCCTCATCAAAAAATCGTCATCTTAAAAAAATATATATATATGCCATGGTATCATGATCTCTTTGACCTGAGGAATTGTAAGTAGCTAATGTCCTATATCTTTGGTGTGAGTAATGAACTACTTGAATGTTGACGGGTTTAAATGTTTATGAATAATTTCAAAATAAGCCTGATGATGGAAAATTTATTCTGTGCGGATATCGTACGTCGTTCGAAGGCCAATCAGAATGCGCCAAGTCACTTTTTGCTCGGTATCGACGCTAGGTACCGCTGTGTACTGGGCGACGTAGTGCCTTCTGATTGGCATCCAAACAGTTCGGTGTCTACATAGAATAGTTTCTCCTAATGAAGGTGGTCAACTGTGGCGGCAAACTACAGTAGCTGAAGATTACCTATATATCAAGAAAAAAACAGAAGGGTTGCTGAAGATTTGTAGCCCATCTTGTTCATTATGTAAATTATTTGACTCAAATAAGAATTTTAACTTATCATAACACTAAAATAATTATATAATAATGATATTGATTATTCTCCTTAAGTAAGTTTTAATGAGCTTACCAATAAATTACAACATTAATTAATTTGCCTAATTTAGGAGAATTTTTCAAACTAATATTTGAACTCTTACATAAAATTTTATTAATTTTTAAAGGTTTTGTTTGGGCACTTACTATTTCTTAAAGTAACTTTTCAGTACAAAAAATTAAAATTTTATATGAAAAGTTGCCTTAAGAAATTGTAAGAAAGCTATCCCAAAGGAAGCTTAAATTTATCTTCATATTTATATTAAGTAAATGCTACCAGTTTTAATTTAATGGTTGCAATTTTTTTACTCATGTTGCGGGCTAGAATATATGCAGCAGTAGAGTGAGGGTGCTTTTCATCTTAGCATTGCACGAATATCCAACACATAAGTTGAAAGGATAAAACACCAAGATTTTTAATATGGAAATCTTGGAAAAGTGAAAAAAACTATAGGGTCTGGCTTAGTTCAAATGGTTCCACTAATATTTGAATGAATTACAAAGCTTGATTTGTCATGGTCAAAGATTGTGAAATTATAATAGTAGAGAGAGTTAGGTGGAACTAATGCGTCAGTTGGTGGCCTAGCGGAAGTTCGACGTCGGTCGGTGGTTGGGCGGTGGCCCGACGATGGTCGAGGGGAGCTTGGTGGAAAGAGAGATATCAAATTTCTCTTTCCACTTCATCTTCTTTTCCTTCCTTTAACTTTGTGAATAATGAGTGGTCTATTTATAATTTTTTGAGAGTGACATGACTAATAAATAACGAGAAGATTAAAAATAGGTTGGGAGTGTTTCGGATGGACGACCGATATCGATTCCCTTGCTTTTGTACCGCTTATCACACATTTGAGTGTCTTCATGATATCAAAATTTGACGATCTTGAACTCATTGGATTCGTCTCGTCGAGCTGCTCGATTCAACTATAACAATGTCATATTTGAAAATTATTTGGTCATCCAACTTATGCTTTGAAGCATCCAGCTGCACTTCATACCCTCAATTTGGGCCCATTTGGGCTCATATTGGGTCGAATTTGGTGTCGTTGGGTTCGTTTTCGAAATGCTTGGTTCAACCATAAGTTTGTTGAAACTGAAGTTTGGATGTTCCCTAAATTAATCTCATAAGTTCCCAATTCAATTTTACATTTAGATTCGTGCTCAATCAAGATAATTTTTTTGATGATATGTCAACTCCCATATAAGATTTAAAGATTTAAAAATGCAAAACCTGACGTTCTTAGATGTATTTAAAATTAAATTCTCTTTAAAAAAATTTATTTTTGCAATTTCATATATATACATTCAATGATTATTAATTTCATCGTGATATAAGTTTTTAACATAATTCCCTGAGAAAATGAGTTAGGCTGAAGAAAGCACAAGGGCCAATGCCGACCCAATCGGCAACTTCCAAAATTCCCGGCGGCGCCGGAGCATGACCTCCATTGGCGACCAACTCGCCGCGGCCTGTCTCCGTCACGTTCTTCAACTCCTACACGACCGCACCGCTCGCCACCGCCTCCCCGAAATTCTCTCCCACGTCCTCCGCCGCCAGCTCCACCTCTTCTCCCCTTCCCTCCTCTCCACCCTCGCCGCCGCCTCCTCTTCCATCCGCCACCCCTACTTCGCCCGCCGTCTTCTCATCCTTTCCCCCAGCCCCGACCTCCCCCTCTTCAATGCCGCCATCAAATCCCTCTCCTTCTTCCCTTCCCACCAACCCTTCTTCCTCTTCTCTCTCCTCCGTTCCGCCGGCCTCAGACCCGACCGTCAAACCTTCGCCCCTCTCCTCAAATCTTGCTCCCTCCTCCCTTCCCTCCAACCGGGTACTGCCATCCACGCAACTGCCCTCCTCGCCGGTTTCAGCGACCATTCCGCGGTCGCCATCCAGCTCGTTGAACTGTACGCCCAATTCGGCTGCATGGCGGAGGCTTACAACGTGTTCGTGAAATTGCCGCATAGAGAAATCGTCGTATGGAACCTAATGATCAATGGTTTCTGCAAAAGAAACGATTTTGAATCTGCTTTCCATCTCTTTCGCCAAATGAGCAGCAGAAATATCGTCACATGGAATACAATCCTCGCTGGGGTTTCACGCGCAGGTTATGACAGTAAAGCGGTCGGGATGTTCTTGGAGATGTGGGAGTCCGGTATAGATCCGGATGATGCTACGGTTGTCACCATTCTTCCGATCTGTGCTCGAACGGGAAATTCAGATCTTGGTCGAAAAATTCACTTCTACGCCGAGAAGAAGGGTCTTTTGATCTCTGCTATAAACGTTGGGAACTCCCTCATCGATATGTACTCTAAATGCGCAGAATTGGAGAGCGCACGGAGGGTGTTTGATGAAATGCCGCAACGAAATGTTGTAACCTGGAACACGATGATCAATGGACTAGCCATCAACGGGCATGGCCTACTGGGATTGCAGGTGTTTGATGAAATGCTTGAGAGAGGTTTCCCGTCGCCAAATTCAAGCACATTTGTTAGTGTTCTTGGATGCTGTACTCATGCTGGGATGGTGGAGAGAGGCAAAGAGCTAATTCGAGCCATGCCGTCAGAGTACAAGATCAAGCCGAGACTCGAGCATTACGGGTGCTTGGTGGATCTATTGGGACGGTGCGGGCGGACGAGAGAGGCATTGGTGTTGATCAAAGGGATGCCAATGAAACCGACCGCGGAGATTTGGGGTGCATTGTTGAGTGCTTGCAGGAATAATGGTGATGCCGAGGTGGGGGAGAAGGCGGCGACGAAGTTGATGGAGGTTGAGCCAGAGAATTCTGGGAATTTTGTGCTTATGGCTAATTTGTACGCTGAGACTGGGAGGTGGGAGGAGGCTGAGAAGGTTTGGTCTGTGATGAGGGGAATAAGAGTTTGGAAGAATACAGCTCAAAGTGCTGTAGAGTTGGCTGCTGAGTTTTATCTGTTCAAATGAGCCAAAAAGATCCTGTAAAGTTCTCTGTTAATTCTGTTAAACCAGCCATGTTTGTAGCCCTTCATCAACTCTCTGTCGCCGGCTAACCTGGATGTCGGGCTTCGCGCAGTTGGTCGCCGGCACCTCTGGCCACCTGCTCCGACGGCTGCTTGCGCCTCCAACTGGAACTCTAGTGTTTGTGTTTAAGCTTTATAAACACCTATGTACCACGATGAGTTTCAATTATATTGCAAAAAATAGTTGATGTACCAAGTCCATAAATACATAAATACCTATGATAAAATACCACAATAGTTTAGATTGATAATGGCGCTTATATCCACCAATATGAATTCATATAAAGTATTATTTTATGATGATGCATTATTACATAATGTCCTATTGATATCACAAAAGAAAACCTATGAAATGACTTACAAAACACAATACCATTTGTGCGCCAATTTCTATTGATTGATTTGATGATCAAAATATAACAAAACAAATCCTAAAAACTATAAACTACAAGATGAAAAATATGGACTGATGAGAAGAACTGCCCTTTGTGAAAAGGTTGCAGCAGAGGTAGAGGCTTTTGTACCAACAAAGACTTCTTTTGGGATAGTTTTCTTATTACTTTTAAAAACAATTTTATAGTACAAAATTTTCAACTCAAAAAAATTTTTTTACTAAAAAATTACTTTAGAAATCAATAAAAAAATTGTCTCAAACGAAACCTAAATGTCATGACCATACAAAGCTACAATGAAGCTTAAATTCGACGAAGATGATTAGTAGACAGCTAGATTTTAATTTCTTCGTCAAGTTCTTCACCATTGTCGTCTTCTATTATTGTAGGTTTGTGAGGAAAATAAGATAAAATTATTGCAAAAACTATGACCTTCAAATTTTTTTTTAATATTATATGAGGCATTCGTTTCATAGGAAATACACAGAAAATCTCATAGAAAATCCAAAAACACCATAATGCAGATTCATAGCTAATCACTTCTGAGTTCTTTGAGCCTTTTTCAAGCACAACACAAGAGAGTAGAGATCATGAGATTTAAGCTTCGTTTAGGACAGCTTTTTTACTGCTTCTTAAAATAGCTTTTGAGTACAAAAAAATTTGTAATAAAAAGCTGTTTTAAGAATAAAATTTTTGTACTAAAAAGCTATTTTAAGTAGTAAGAAAGTTATCCCAAACGAAGCCCGAAGCCTCTACCTCCAATGCAAGATTTTCAAAAAAAATTATACTAAAAAACTGTTTTTAGAGACATTAAGAAAACCATCACAAATGAAACCTTATTTCGATATTTTGATATTCAATCATATCATAACATAATATATAAATGTTCAATTTGCAAATACTATAAAATATCAAAGATGGATAAGAGAATGACCAGCATGCTAGATCAAATCATAGCTAACATGGCCATACTCCGACATAAAAAACTTTCAGGGAAAAAGTCAGGAGATTAAAGAATATTTCTAATATTACATTCTACTTTACAGAGTCTTCATAATCCCAAACCTGTTAAATATGATTGACATTTGCATTATTCCAACATCAACTAAGAAATAAAATAACAAAACAGAGTTCATGCCATCATCATTAACTGAAACAAAGATAACTGAAGCAGCAATAAAAGATTTGACCAGTCTAATGTTCCTCACTCTATGTTCAACGGTTTTCACTTGATATACTGTGAGAGCCATTTGAATCCATCACCATAACCCATCTTACGGACGATACTGCACATGAAGACCTCGAGCGGTCGGACATTAGAATCGGTGAGGTTGACCTTGCCCTTGCCGGTGGTGAAGTTAGTAAGGCCCAGGTGGTAGCGTAGCTCCTCTTCGGATGCCGCATACGGTATGTCGATCTTGTTACCGAGGACGAGAAACGGGACGTTGGCTAAACTGTCGTCGGAAAGTAAGGCATCGAGCTCCTTTTTCGACTCTGCAAACCGTTCCTTGTCAACAGCATCTACCAGGTACACCACTGCATCCACCTGGAACCACCAAACTAGGTGAAATAAGGATTAGATGGAAAAAAAAAACTGAAGTTTCTTAAAAGAGAAATGTCTTTTTAGCAGAATTTTCAGCAGTAGTAAGCATAAAAATGTTTCTCCCTAAGCCATATAAGCATCAATAACGTTAAATTGATTATCAGTCTGAATTACATAGAGCTAGTTGAAGACATGATACCTATAGCAACCATAATAGTAACGTTAATGTTAACAATAATAAGATTACTGAGGGGGTAAGGCTGAGATCAAAAGAATGTCATATTAGAGATCATTCATTAGTAAAGGGAAGATAGTGAGATAATCGCATGTTTTCAATAATGCATAATTGCATATTACTTCATCTCTCAGTCAAGTATGCACCTTTTTCTGAAAAGCATACAATCACGTTTCATTCAAACAAACACAAACAAAAATGCAGCCAATTTGCAACCATTATTTTTCTATCGCAACTTCTAATTTGCAGGCAAAAAATAGATCACGAACCCTAATACACATGAAAATTATGTTTTTAGAAGATCAGAACATGTAGAAAACTTGATCTTGCATTTGCACAAGCTTACCTCTAGGAGTGCTGAAACGAAGAAGATTACAGCCTCTGTTAAGCCAAGTCATAAACTGTGGGTCGCAAAAGAAGACGCAAAGGATGGGAGAGCTCACAACTCTGATTGGAGGGGAGATGTTGGCTAGTGGGGATCATTGGTCACAGATGGTGAGGTGGGCAAGGTCAAGATGTTATAAGGAGGAAAAATTGCCAATTGAGAGTTGCTGGTTAGGGTGGTTGGTCACTCATCTTAATTGTCAATGGTTGGTTGTTGCAAGGAGAGGAGAGGCGATAACGATGATTGGGGATTTAGGGGGAAAAATGAGGGAATAAATAGAAATGAGGACAGAGATTGTGATTTATTTTGTGATTTTGAGATTGCTCATACCCGGCTGTAATCCCCTAGAAAAAACGGCTGGTTAAGTATGGTTTCAAATCCTGTTCCAAACTCAACCAATTAGGGCCAGTCTCAACGAACATTCGCAAAACCAGACTCAAAATGCAATTATTGTTTTAGTGAAAATGCATTCATCCTATATTGAAAGGTATACATAAAAACTTATTTGCACGGGCACACTAGCATAAACATGCTTGTGGGCTCCAAAAATTTGGCTCTTGGGTGCCCCGACCTATCCATGTGATTCGAGGAGAGTTTTAGCGAATTAAATTTTGGGAGAAATTTTAGAAGCCAAATTAGGTAGACCTAAGACACTACCCAGAGATTTCATCCTCATTAGTAAGGATTTTAAATATGAGTTCATGTTTCCTATAGGCGCAAGCCCCTATGATTAATTACTTTTCCCGGTGATGAGAACACTTATGATAAAGGCTAGTCGTTACATAGGCACTTAATATCTGGCGTATAGTAGCAACATATCTAGATGTTTGAAATTATAAATATAGCACCTTATGCTTAAAGCAAATGGTGAGGGGAATAATAATGAACCCGATCAAAATCCCATAATTCTATTGTCCTGGGTTGTTATGCTCCTTAGTCTACTTAGTCGGAGGAGATAGTCAACCCAACCCGATCGAAGAATTCTCATTAGCAGACATCAATTGCTTCATACAAGAGTAATTTGTAGACCAGGGTTGAAATTTGCTAAGGAACAAAGTTAAATCAATCTTAGCAAACAGAGGGCTTCATATGTTATTGATTATACCTTATGATTCATTATTCAAATGCATTAGCCATTAGATAGTACATGTGGATCAAGTCGTGATTGTAATATAGTGGAGCAGTTGGACCAAACCACACGATTAGAGGACTTTGATCATAGTAGTTTATCATGTGAAGCCATTGGGCCAAACTACGGATTAAAGGACCCTAGTCATAACCATTTACCACATGAACTGTTGGGCCAAACCATTGATTTTGTGGAGATGTTGGGCCAAATCACCAATTTTCTAGAGCAGTGGGCCAAAACAACAATTAGAAGATACTTGTCACATCATTACTGACCGGAGATTATTTGAAAATGAATATTAATGATATTTTAGATTGGATATTCACTTTTTGTAAGCTGAAGTTATTTTTGAATTCATCGCTCTTGCTATTGTGGACTGTGGATGAATTTTTGCTTTAAGTTTCAAGTGATTAAATTTCACTTTAAATATTGAAATTTTGATAGAAATTGAGAATTGACCCATTTTGTTGAGATTTACTTTCAACACGACCATCATCGAAGATGACATTGAAGTCACACTTACCATGTCCTTAAAACCATGAAATTACTTGAGAATAAATCTTATGGTATTCTCGATTGAACCTTCACTCTTTGTGAGCAAAAATTGTTCTTGAATTCATCTCCCCAGCTAAATGGTTATGGAGTGTGGATGAATATTTACTTTAAGTTTTATGTGATTAAATTTCATTTTAAATATTAAAATTTTAATAAATTAGAAATTTTAAAATTTTGGTAGAATTTAAGAATTGATCCCTCCTGTTAAAATTTGCTTTCAGCATGGCTTTCATTAGAAATAACATTGAAGTCATTCAAAAATATTTTGTATTTGATTGGAGTTTTGGTGAATTTAAAATATATGGTCTCCTTCGATTGAGATTTAATTACATTATTTTTTAAATAATTTGCATTTTTTGTTATTCCAACATTGTCAACTCTGCTCACTTGCTAGCACAAGATTGGATTCGAACTAAGTGCATGCGATATTTTGATGATACCTCAAGTTGAGATTTACCTTCAACACGGCCATCATCAAGGTTTTAAACAATTCAAATTTTTGCTATTTGAGCCTTGTCAACTTTAGATTTGACTTATGTTAAGAAAGGTAAAGATAGACCTAAAAAGACTAGGTTATAAAATATTTGAAATGATCTTTCTTTATTAGATTTAAACAAGAATTTGATTTTTAACATGACACAATGAAGAAAAAGGATTCTTGTAGCCGAACCCACGTAGTGGGACAAAGGCTTGACGTTCTTGTTGAGCCTTGTCAACTTTATTTGTCCACTAACAAATAAATGAGTTCAAATATTAATTTTTTGCAAATTTATCATAGGAACATTAATATTGAGAGCTTGTATTTTATAATGAATATTTTTTAAATAAGCTTTGAAGGCATAATGTGAACTCAAAATCAAATATCTAGGTGAATTATATGATTGTGCGCTTTCTTATTAATCTAAATCATGTCAACTCTAGTCATTTCAAGAATAATGATTGAACTTAAAATTTAAATTCTTATTTAACCCACAAAGCATTCTTGGACATAGGATTTAGGAGTTTGGTGCGAAGGTTGCAACACGTGGATACTTTAAAACTTGTGGTAATTGATGTCTGCATTTTTCAGTGCGTTTGCACCATGCACTTGCATGAATTTTGATGCACTCACATAATGTGTATGCATGCTTTCAATGTATTGGTATGCTTTTTTGGTGCATTTACGTGATGCACATGCATGCATTTTGATACATTTGCATAGCATGTTCACGTGCTTTTAATTTACTTGCACAATTTTGGGTGCTTGTGCAATGCACTTGCACTCATTTCGAGCACTTGCATGGCATGTTTGCATGCTTTCACTTTGCTCACACGCTTTTCAATGTAGTATATTTCATTGGATTTGTTGCACACTTCTTGAAGACACTCTTGAGTTTGAAGATTTGCATTTTAAGACTTGTGAGTTTTTAAAAATATTTAAATTTGAGCACTTGTGCAAATATTTATTGTTGGAAAGCACACAATATTTCATTTTAAAAGCTAAAGTATGTTTTCTATCAGCTTGTATGTGTGTTATGAATCCGGTGGCATATGTTGAAGGCGAGTTAGAAACCTCTTTCATATTTTTAGTATTGCTAAAATTTCCTTTTTAGATAGTTGTAAAATTAGTGCTCGGTTGGAGTAAGGCATTCCTAATCTCGCACATAGGCTAGATACCTTTTCGCTACAAGTCCCTTATTCCTTGCCCATAGGCGAGTTGCATTGTGCATTGCAAGTCATGGGCTAGTGTTCGAGCAATGTCTTTTATTTTGCAAATTTTATGTTATGTTCCTTGCTTGTTCATTCAATCCAAATTTTAGCAACCTTCCAACATCCTCCCCATGTAAAGGGCATCCACGGGGAGTGTTGGGTTTGTAAACCACGCTACGAAAAGTATGTATGATAGATGTCAGGTGACACTGATCGATATCTTTAATCCCATTGCACTATGATAAGCACGTATGGTTCTTCAAGTACCAACTTGAAATTATTTAAATTATCATTTTTCTCATTTGTTTTTTGTATTTTAAGTCCCTACTAGAAAATGTGGCAGCCTCCTAACATATCCTCCCAGCATATGGAGGCATCATCAGAAGTGTTGGGTCTACCCACCACGTTATGAAAAACATGTATGGTCAGTGTTAAGCAACACCACAACCGATATTTTTAATCTAACCACACTAAGAAAAATGTATATGGAACTTAGGGTGCCTATTTGAAGACTTGCAAGCTTTACTAGCCACGCTACAAAAAACGTATATATGTACTTAAAATCCTCCCGCCATGCTATGAAAAACATGTATATGGCTTGTCTATTTTATTGTGAACGTCGCATACGAGTTTTCTTCCACCGTGTTAGGAAAAGCGATTATAGGTGGTGATGACGATGAGGATGAGCACGACACAATTTTTTGAATTCGCCCTTTTTTATTTTCGCTTTTCTGATTTGTGAGAGAGAGCATGTCAGTTTCGATGTGTATGGGGGGAATAAATAGAGAGGGGTCGTGATGTGATGCAAGGATGGAGTTACACAAGAGTTAAAAGAGAATTAAATTCTAGCTTAACCAATTATATAATCGTGTATCAAAGTTAAGTCGATTACAAGAAATTCATGATGTTCAACTTGCTAGGCAAAGAAATTTCAACAAGATAGCCAAACTATTTAAACAAACGTAAAGGAAAACATAAAGCTAAGGCTAGTAAATAAAAATCCCACAATTAATACGGAGTTGTTCACACCTTGAGACCTTTTCTCTCTTTCCTACGAAGACTAGGCTGAGCGGCGGAAGATCGTCCAAACTAGCATTGAGGTTGCCACGAGGAGGGAGGACCCAAGGAACGTCGCCGTGGAGAAGGATCTCGGAGGTGGAGGGGGCACGGTAGATCGACCTTTGATGATCCACGTGTAGACGGAGAAGTGTTCGTCGATGGAATCCACTAGCGTTGGTAGGATCCGGTCCAAGTATTCTTCGACGGTGTCGTCGAAGTCAAAGCCGACGTCGAAGAACTCCAAAGCTGTTGCCAGAAAATTCCTGCAGTGGTTCTTGGATTCTCATCAACTTGAAGCTTCAAAACTGCTGCTGCCCTGAAAATTCCTGCAAAGGATCCTCTCCCTAGCAGAGCCTCCTCCCCGTTTTACATCAAACCTCTTTCATATTTTTAGTATTGCTAAAATTTCCTTTTTAGATAGTCGCAAAATTAGTGCTCGGTTGGAGTAAGGCATTACTAATCTCGCACGTAGGCTAGCTACCTTTTTCGCTACAAGTCCCTTGTTCCTTGCCCATAGGCGAGTTGCATTGTGCATTGCAAGTCATGGGCTTGTGTTCGAGCAATGTCTTTTATTTTGCAAATTTTAGGCCATGTTCCTTGCTTGTTCATTCAATCCAAATTTTAGCAACCTCCCAACATTCTCCCCATGTAAAGGGCATCCACGGGGAGTGTTGGGTTTGCAAACCACGCTACGAAAAGTATGTATAATAGATGTCAGGTGACACAGTGATCGATATCTTTAATCCCATTGCACTATGATAAGCACGTATGGTTCTTCAAGTACCAACATGAAATTATTTAAATTTATCATTTTTCTCATTTGTTTTTTTATTTTAAGTCCCTACTAGAAAATGTTGCACCCTCCTAACATATCCTCCCACAATATGGAGGTATCATCAGAAGTGTTGGGTCTACCCACCACGTTATGAAAAGCATGTATGGTCGGTGTTAAGCAACACCACAACCAATATTTTTAATCTAACCACACTAAGAAAAATGTATATGAAACTTAGGGTGCCTATTTGAAGACTTGCAAGCTTTACTAGCCATGCTACAAAAAGCGTATATATGTACTTAAAATCCTCCCGCCATGCTATGAAAACATGTATATGGCTTGTCTATTTTGTTGTGAACGTCGCATATGAGTTTTCTTCCACCGTGTTAGGAAAAGCGATTATAGGTGGTGATGACGATGAGGATGAGCACGACACAATTTTTTTGAATTCGCCCTTTTTTATTTTCGCTTTTCTGATTTGAGAGAGAGAGAGAGAGAGAGAGAGAGAGAGAGAGAGAGAGAGAGAGAGAATGGGGGAGGTTTGAGAGAGCACGTCAGTTTCGATGCGTATGGGAAGTATAAGTAGAGAGGGGTAGACTATAGGTGTTTCGACGGATCAAGGGAGATAGCAAGAGGGGTAAGAGTTGGAGGTTGGAAGATTGACTGGAGGAGGTGATGTCGGTGAGATTGGAGTGGAGAGCTGGTTGACAAGGAAGGTTGAGGTGCAGGCTAGGGGTTCTGCAGGTGGGTGGTAATAAAAAATGTTAAGGGGAGAATCGATGGCGACTAGGTGTAGGTGTGTTGGTTGAAGGGAGTTGAGGAGGAGGTGCAGCAGGCAAAGCTTAAGTAGCCTGGACTGGGTCAATAGAGGCTAGCGGGTAGTGAGTGTGAGGAAAGAAGGGAGTTGTGGCTTGTAGGTGGTAGTTTTGGAAAACGAAGGGAAAGGGAGGTTCAATTGGAGCCGGTGTGGAAGGGAATGGAAGTCAGGGGGCTTAGGAGTGGATGGGCGGTTGTTGTGCGAAGACTAAAGGAAGGCTCAGTGCAAGGGGATGAGGGTCAGGGGTGTTGAATGGGTTGTGTGAACTGAGAGGAAGAAATGGAGAAGGGTTGGATGGCCTTGCATGGAGAGGAGTGCATGTATGGGCATGGGGAGGAGGCTTCTATATGTAGGGTCAAGAGGGCTAAGGCGGCAAAAGGGCTAGAATTAGCTGAGAGAGGGGAGTAGGAAGGTTAAGCATGATTGAGAGCAATGCAAGTCGCACGGAGCTCATGTAGCGAGAAGGGTCTCGACTTGGAGTTGAACAAAGAAGGGAGAGGCTGCGGGTGATTTTCATGAAATTGGAGAGAGGGGTAAGAATTGCATGCATATCTCCTTACTTTTTTTTATATTCTTATTTGTTTTCACCCCTATTGCTAGAACAAATAATGCCTTAGAATATTGTGGCTCTGATTTTGCATAACAGGGTATGGATTGGCCGAATTTCAAAGATTTGATCGTAGATATAAGTAGATAGGACAATATATCTAATTTTACAATTTTCAATTATATATATAATTTTTTTATATTAATTTATATAACTTTTTTGTTTAAAATAGTATAAAACCATTAAAGGAAAATGAACAGACCATTCACTGAGTTTCTCGTTCGCCATGCATCTCGTTTTGTGTGCCATCGACTTGCCCTCGGGTAAAATTTTGCACTTTTTGACTCGTATGGGGACATGGGCAATATTATAATCTCAGTATTTTCGACATTCCAAACACAACGACGGAGTCCGTTTTGTGAGTGGATGTCGTTTGGATAACCTCGCGTGATGTCGTGTAGTCCGTCATTCTTTTTTCGACGGCCTTCACTTGAATTGATCTAAGGGATCCTCAATTTCGATCTTTTGAGCATAACAACGTAGTTCATTTTGTGATCAGACATTGTTTGGGCAATTTTAATCAATGTTACGTCTTCCAACCATTGCTTTCACCAACCTTTGCTGAAGTCGCGCATGATCGGCTCCCCTCGAGTAAATTCAATGCCTTGAATTCATTGATGTGATAAGTTTTGCAATTGGATGAAGTTCGGGTGATTGCAACCACAATAGAAGTGCCACGATGTTTGTTCCGAGTGGCATCATGTCTGTTAGTCACCTTATGCGTCGCACTAACTTGCATTGATTGTGGTGCTGATACGGAGGTCAACAATGCTCACATCCTCACACATGCAAAATAAATAACACAGTAATAAACAATTTCATTTTGACGTGTCAACCTGGATACAGATGAAGCTTTTTTGAAAATAATTTGAAATCAAACTGAGTTTTAAAATTTCCCAAAACTAAAGTTTCCCTTCTAAGGCTTTAATGCATGCATGTGCATTAAACACTGTTAAGCATGCACGAAAACAACAGAAAGTTGCAAGCAGACAGCTCAGAGTTGTTGACTAGAATTATCCAGTTCAAATCTCACCCCTCAATAAAGATTGATAAAAATGAATATAGTCTACAGAAATTGCCACAGAAGAAACAGTAACAGTAATAGCTATCCAAACAAAATATACACACAGCCAGTCAACGAAATCCAGAAGTCGTCTTTAATAAACAAGAACGTATATTTTTTTCAATCTAATTTCTGAACATTCCTCCTTAGCATTATATTCTGTCATTTACAACTAAAATGATTTATCAAACAAGGTGCCAAAGTTTAAATGGAAAATATCGTTACAACCTCATCAAGTTAACTTATACAATTTTTTATATCTTGGAATGGGTAAAGTATGAACATTTGCAACAATGATAATAAATATGGACACAAAGACAAGGATAATTTAAATACAGTAAAGATCGGTCAGGCTTACAGAAACATCTTGAGAAATAATATAAACTAGAACTATGAGAAATGCCAGCAGTTAATAAGAAAAAGAAATCATATTGAAAAGGAAAACCAAAGAACTTCAAGGAGCGGATCTCCAAATATAAGACACAGGGAGATGAATTCCTATAAAGATTCTGTTGAAGGAAAATATGAATCAAGACAGGCCATTTTGTTGAACAACTTGATTGCTTTTTAGGATTAAAAATACTTCTATAATTAGTGGATTAATATTTTCTCTACATGTGCAACGTAGGTTCATCTCAATACAAACAATAGCTTCAAATTCAATATCAAGTCAATGCTTGCTGATGGTGACGATAAGCACACTACTTGCTTGGTTAAAGAAGTTCAGGCAGCACGACGACACTACTTTCTTGGACAAAGAAGTTCAAGCAGCAAGACAAAGGAATCTTGTCCTTGAAAGCTTTATCAACTTACTAATTTGTTTAAGGCTTAGCTATTGAAAAACAGAAAGAACCTGCCAAATTAGAAGTTTTCTCTTGATCCAAATCACTTTAAAATAACCCCAAAGTACCTACGAAGTCCAACTACATGTACTTCTAGAAAAGTATCAGATTTTAAAAAATTTCCCAAACCAATTCATAGGATTGGCCATATTCACCATATGGTTTCAATATTGTCAGTTTTAGCAGTCCTTGGTGCACCAATTCATAGAGTCAGTCGCATTCACTGTTTGATTACAATCCGATCATTTATGGCATTTTTTTACAAGAAAAAAGTTTCAAGTATTCACCACATTCAACAGCCAGTTTCGATCTAACTTCAGAATTTTTCGCATAGTCATATATATCACTGTACCACATTCATAGTCCAATTTCAAACCAATCACAGTTTGATTGTTGGACATCCTATTCAAAAAAAATTCCTGAAGGTGGGTCAATCTACTTTGTGTGAAGAACAACTAATTAAATTAATTGTATCCCCAAATAAAACTTTACTAGAATTTGCCAACCATTTTTTACAAGCTAAACAACCTTTGAAGTCAAAGGAATGTCTTGGGCACTACGTCCAGGTTTCATTCAAATAGGATGGCCATTTTTTTTAGGAACACTCCTGGATGACCAAATTGATCATGTGTCTCGTTTAATTAACTCAAAGCTTATCAAGATTGGACAACAAATTTTGCAAGCCCAAGTTAGAAAAGAAAACCAGCCAGCGTCCTGTCTACCCTGTGTAGCTGCTTAAGCAATTTTTAGATTAAGCATCCAATTTCATAGGACCAAACTGATCAACTAAAGTGGCTTCTCCTGCATAGTCAAAATTGCAAACAAAACAACTTTCAACTTAATTGTTCAAAAGTTGTCTTCAAGTTCAAGGGGTAAATAAGGCAAATTATCACGTTAAACAAAACTATTATGCTCCTAATAAATTCTTGGATGATAGAATTCAAATAAAGGTCCCTCCAAAGTCCTTCCCGTCCTTTGACTCCTCTATGTTGCTATTCCAGGGATAACGACCCAAGCACCTAAGAACAACAAAACCTACTCTCATCAACGAAATTTACCCAAACAATTAAATTTCAGCACATTCTCAAGAAGGATCTCTTAAACTCAGTTTTTTTTTCCTTGGGAAAATTTTCTTAGTTTTCTATTGAAATTTAACACTTTCATTGCCAGGTCCCAAATCCTGAATGAGAAAAGTGGAGGCTTGCGTTAATTACTCGGCAACCAATATAAAACTTGTCGAATAATCATGTCATGAATCATTTAATACATTGTGTTAATGCTATGGCGTTCCCTGGAAGCGAAGCATTGTATGGCTTGAATACAACGAGAAGTGTGCAAGAGTTGCACTGGTGCCCGGGTGCAGTGTTAAATAGGTAAGGGTTCCCACATCATGGACAGATGTGGGCAAAGAAGATAGTCCATGAAACTAGAATTAGGATAGGAACTTAGAATACAGGTTCCCTATCAGGCAAATTAATAGGATTATTAGATATTATGGTTCATAGCCATATCAATATTCTATGCATTCAGGAAACTAAAAGGGTGGAGAAAAAGCTAGGAGATTGATAGTTTAAGATTTAAAGTTTGGTATTCTAGTAGGAGTTGTACTAGAAATGGCATGTGTGATTATAGATCAGGGTTTGAAGGATAATATTGTAAAAATTGATAGAATTTGAGATATAATTATAATTTTAAATATTAGTGTTTATGCTAAGATTATTAATATTATAAGTGTTTATGCTCCTCAAGTATGATTGGATATGTGTTCAAAATTAATATTTTGAAATAACTTAGAAGAATTAATACAAAAAATGCTTCTTGAAAAAAAAAATTTATTGAAAGAGATTTAAATGGATATGTTAGTAGAGAGGTGGATGATTTTAAAAGCATATATGGTGGCTATGAGTTTGGATCAACCAATAAAGGTGGTAAGACTATATTAGATTTTGCTTGTGTTATGATTTTCTAATTGCTAATATTTTTTAAGAAAAGAGATGAACATCTCATCACCTATAAGAATATGTATAATAAAACTCAAGTTGATTATTTTCTTATAAGAAAAATATATCATTGAGATTGCAAAGATTGTAAAGTTATTCCGAGTGAAAGTATATGTACTCAGCATCGATTATTAATTTTGGACTTTTAAGATCAATGTGCATAATATAAAAAATAAAGTAAAACATTATTCTAGGGTTAGATAGAGGTATTTAGATGGATGTCTGATGATGACATAAGTAGGAGATTTTGAAATGTTTACCGCCGGAAGCTCGTAGATCGACGGCTACGATGAGGAGTTTATATCTTTGATATATTTTATGTATTAGTTTCATATTTATGATTGTACCCTTGCTTGTGTGTTGATTTGAGTTGTAGCCCTATAGGCATTTTAGTCCTTTTCCTTCTCTTTGAGGCCTATATATTAGGTCCTTAGTCTTGTATTATGATGATGGATTATTAATAAAAAAAAAAATTATGCACTCTTGTTCTTTGGGAAGAACTTTGGTGAGATCCCTATGTGAGGGAAGCATAGTATCCACCAACCGCAAGATGTGTCCGAGCTCATGGTTTGAAGTCCCTAGGTGAGGGCAGCGTAGTACCCATAAGCCGCAGAATGTGTCCGGGCTCATGATTTTATATTTCTTTCCCTGCACTTCCTTTCTCCTTCTCTAATTTCCCTTCTTCTTTCTTCTAGACGCCGCTCTACCCCCTCCTTCTCCCTTGACCATCGACCAAACCCTCCATAGTCGCCGGCCAAGCTTCCCTCTTCCCCTCCTCCAACCGTCGGCCACTCCACCATCACCTCCTCCCTCTTCCCTTGGCTCCACAAATTCCATCTTGCATTCGAAGCCCTTCCTATTTTGGCCTTCTTAATTTGATAACAAAATTTGAATTTAAAATTCACACAATTTTGAATTTGAATTTGTTTCATAAATAAGAATTTCTATTTTAGAAAAGTTACTTAAACTAGATCTAATTAAATTTTTAATTGAATTTGATTTAAAATTTTATATTATTTTTTTATTAGTAAATCTCTTTTAGGAAACCCCCCAAATCTCTCAAATCTGAAATTAAATTCAGATTTAATTCCCTACTCACATTTATTGCTTGGGTCCACATACATTATATGTGGACACTTTTCCTCCCTCCCCATATGGCCGCCCCCTCTCTCCCCTTCTCTCTAATTAATGCCACTCCATTAAAGCTCTCAATCAACCCCTATTCGCCACCCCCTTATTCCCCATTAAGGATAGTTTAAATTTCAAATTATTCCCGCCCTCCTATGAAATATGAAATTAAATTCATATTTCTTAATTTATTTCCTTCCTCTCTCTCTCTCTAGGTTGTCCCCTCCCCTCTCTCTCCAATCCACTTAATTCCCATTAATCCCCCCCTCTTGGAGCCTTAATTCATTCTTAATTAAAGGGATAATTTTCCTTTCCATCCCCATTTGAAATTCAAGTTTCAAATCACTCAACCTCCTTCCCCTTTCCCCTTTCCCTCCAAGTTTCAAACCAAGCAATTATGACTTTCCTTATTGGCAATGTTTCAAATTAGAAATGTTTTAAAATTCAAATTTTAATCATGGCTAGCCCCTCCCGTTCTACATCAATGTCCTTATTAGACATTTGCAAGAGCATGTACCCTAGTGTGTTTTTTGCTGATGATATTCTTCTTGTTAATAAGACTAGAGAGGGACTGAGGCAATTGAAGGTAAACTTGAATTATAGATGTCAACTTTAGAGTCTAAAGGTTTTTGTTTGAGTAGATCTAAAACCTAATACATGGAGTGTAATTTTAATAGTAATAGTTTAGTGGGGGATTGTTACTTTGGGCAATCAAGTCATTAATAAGAGTACATGTTTTAGATATATTGGGTCTATTGTCCAGAGTGATGGTGAAATAGATGGGGATATTATTAATATAATTCAAGTTGGATGGTTGAAGTAGAGGAATGCATTGGGCTTGTTGTGTGATAGAAAAGTAGCCCTCAAACTTGAGGGAAATTTCTATAAGATGGTGGTGAGACCTGCAATGCTTTATGGCGCAAAGTGTTGATTATTAAAAGAGACATAATATTAAGTTAAGTGTTGTGGAAATGAGGATGCTTAGGTGGATGATTGGCTTTACTCTTAGAGACAATATACGAAACGAGCATATACGTGAAAAGGTTGGAGTAGCTCCAATGGCAGATAAGATTAGAGAGAGTTGCCTAAGATGATTTGTTCACATAAAACGGCGGCATTCTGATGACATCGGTTAGGAGAGTAGATGTATTAGATTTGGCTTATGTTAAGAAAGATAGATGCAACCCAAGAAGAATTGGTTAGAAAATATTAGAAATAACTTTTCTTTATTAGATTTAAACGAGAATTTGACTCTTAACAAGGCACAACGGAGAAAAATGATTCATGTAACCGACCCCACATAGTGGGATAACTGCTTGATGATGTTGTTGTTGTTGTTGGCACTCTTAGTGTGTATGGTGGCTTTTCAATTTAATATCTCTTATCTTTTGAGTTCAGCTTCTTAATAGAAGTTCTGCCGTGTTGTCTCAATTAGGATCAATGATTTGTTGGAGACTGACACTTAGCCTTGAAAAAGGATTTACAAGGTTCTCCCTAAATCTGGAAGAGGGTGGTTTAAGGGTTAAAGGTTCATAATTAGTCTTGAAAGAATTAGTTGTTGGCTGGTCCCAAAACAGATAAAAGAATCATGGTTTAATCCTTAAGCCAAAAAAGAAGGCGGGCAAGAGCTATTGCAACACATCAGTGAAGAAGCCAAGGCCAGTAGAGAAATTCCTTGGAGAGTTGCTGTAGGCTCGTAGAAAAGCCAACACATTATAAATTTGTGTTTTTGTTTTGCTTTATCTAACTTATTTTTACTAGTTTAAACATAACTTGCATAATATCTTAATTGCACTTGAAAATTTCAGGTAGGAGTTTTAGAAAAATTTCTCTTTTAATTTTTCAATCTTTTCTTAAACACCCGATCTTTACAACTATGCATCCACACAAACCAGCATCTAAACAGAGGCCTAATCAGCATCATATAAAACAGATGCAGGAGTGACTCCAAAGGATTTTCCACTGGATTTGGGATGGAAAACATGATGATCCGTGCAAGCTCGAAATGGGATTTATGTTGCTGCAAAAAGTTAGAAGATCATAATCATCGATCTCCCAAGAAATAATTGACAAAAGCAATTGATAATGTAATTGACTTATTGTGGTTTAAAGCTTTCATTTAAGTTAAATAAGAGAATGTAAAGGTCAAAGAAAAAAAAAACTAATGAAATTAACCATAAGAAATTATCCAAGTGGAAATTAGGTTCACTTATAAGCATAAAAAACATAAAAACTCCTTTTCAGCGAATTTACATATTTTCACCAGAAAGCAGAATAAAAAATTTCTCATGCAATTGTCAAAGCATGCTGGATTTAACACCAGATGGTATTCGGTCTTACATTAGACAATAACAACTCAAAGCAAGACATTCCAATCCATAGCAATTCGGAAAACAAGAATATAGAATTTAATTTAATAAAAAGTAAAAAAGAAATGATTATTAACTCCAAGTACCTTGACGTACACAGTAGATAACTTAGAATCCAAAAAGTGAATTAAAACTAACACCACTGTTAAAGGGAGAAAGAGAGTGATAAACCATAGAAGTGTTAAGAGAAAAGTTTTAGATAAAGTATAAAATGGTAAAAATTTTAACTGGTAATAAAAAAGCATATCAAACCTTCGCATAGTAATCCTTCCAGACACGTCGAGCAATCTGATGCCCACCAAGATCAAATGCCTTAAACTTAATCTTTCCAATGCTCAGCTCCTCCGAAGTTGGGTATTGGGTCGGCTGATGCTGCACCAACCTCTGTCCCCATGCAAGATCATAAGAAATCCATCAGAGAAAAAAAAATGGTACTAACAAGTAAAAAAAGATAACTTAAACAAGAGACAAACTAGAAAGGCATTTCCGCCTTTTGTGCTTCAACAAAAGAGCTTACACAACAGAGCACACTTCAAACATTTTTTTAACTCAATCCATCAACATTGGTCTCCCATCGACACAATCTACAAGAGGACAACCCCCTAAGAGTGGCATTAGATAGAGTGGCTTTGACACTACCAAACAATAGTCACAAGTGAAAATTCAAGAAAAAAAAAAGCCAAACATCACATCTAGTTCAAAGTAGACCTCACTCCTAAACTCAAACCTAATAGGACTACCAACTAAAGAGGCTTTGATCAACATTAACTTTCTATTTATGCTCAAAAGACAACAGCAATGATATAGCCATAGACTATAAAAGTCTCCCCATGAAGACATATAATCGGAGAGGACAAAAATCTCCAAAAAAAAGGTCAAAAGATGATATATTTTGACCTTCCCAAAACCATCAAAATTAGAGGTTCAACTACTGGTCTTATAAGAAATCATCCAAAGAAACATGAATCTTGACATAAGATTGGGTCTCAATAAATGCACAAATCTTGAGCAACACATAACTTCAGGTAGGCATTGTTTCTAAAGCATCAAATTAGCACAATAATAAATAAATCGAGTTAAATAGGAATCTTACCTAGCTTGTTCAGGCTTAGCCAATCAAATTACATTAATCACTAGCTGGGGCTTCCATTACCTATAACTAAATATGAGGAAATCGAGAGAGCAGTTCGGGCACTAACGCACTGACCGTCTTAAGGATGGTTGACAGTAATGTCCCGCATAAAAATAGAGAGCGCCAACACCTCCTCCCTTAAAGCTCCTCTTTAAAATATCCATAGGGATAGGGTCTCCGCCAAAGATCCCTGACACTAGATCACACACAAGGAAATGAGGTATGCGAGCAGTTTCACTGAAAGGCCCCGACAAATTCGATCAGTTTGGTAGGCTACTCTTGTGTGCATAAACCCTCAAGTGGCATGTTAATCACCTGTATCAACTTATTGTGTGCAATAAAAACCCTGAGCTAAGAATGTTCTGTCTGGATCGCACATAACAAACACAAAATAATGTTTTTCTTACTCCTTCGCAAAGAGGATACAATCTCGAAGGAACCAAAGGCTTCCGAGAAAACAGAGTAAAATATAAGGAAACGAAAACAACCATTTAAATCAAGGCAAATTTTTTGAAAGATGCTTTTCTTCCAAGCTTAACATCCGAATTAAAAAAAAAACACACACGCGCGCGCGAAAAAAAGAGGGAAACTTTTTTTATTTTTTTATGCCGAAAAAAGATTAGAGTAAAGATAGATCCAGGAAAGCATCAAAACATATCAATCTGTAGAACCCAGAAAGATCTCATAAGAACAAAAGCAAGCAGATCCATTTAGGTCAAACTCCTTCAACTTTTTTCCTCAGAAAATGAAAGCACAAAAAACACAAATCGAATCACATGACAATTATAATTGTTCTTTACCTCGTCCTTGAGCATGTGGAGGAGCGTCGTCTTCCCGGCGTTGTCCAGGCCAAGGAAGAGGATCTTGGCCTCCTTCTGCCACAGCCCCAGCGAGGCAAGGACGCCGTAGAACCAATCAACCAGGAACATGGCGGATCGTTCGGATCAGCCGGATTACCACACGTGATCAGTCGAAGGAAATTGTATCCGGCGGCCGAGAGCCTCACGATCGAGAGACCGCTGGATATCGAAGGAAAACTCTAACGCGAGAGAGCGGAGGGACAAGAGCAATGGTAAGGGATCCGAGAAGAAAACGGAGAGCGCGTGAGAATAGACCTGTCAATATTGGACCCGACCCGAAAATTCGACCCGAAATCGACCCGGAATTTTCGGGTTTGGATTGACCCGAACCCGAAGCGGGTCGGGTTCGGGTCCGGAAAACTGACCCGTTTGCAAAAACGGGTCGGGTTCGGGTTGACCCGACGGGTTGCCGGGTCAACCCGAAAACCCGTTTAATTTTAAAAAATTAGATTCCCGCGCGTGAGTTGAGTCCCGAGGACGGCGTCGCTGGCTCGCTCTGCACTCGTATTCGTCTCGAGCTAACGTCCCACAGTATTCTAATTTAAAATTTGCAAAATCGGATCTATCAAATTAATTTTAAAATTATACTAAATTGAAATAGTCATTTAATTTATCAATTTGGTTGATTATGAATGAACTAAAATTATTGAATTTAAATTTATCTTTTGATGACATTATATTATTTTCATTTATGGTGCTAAGATCACTATAGTCAATCTTATTTTCACAATCTTCATTAAAAAGTTTAGCAAAATATCTCACCCACCTTTGTTGAATATCATTTTCTAAGAAAAGTATTTTTTAATCTTCATCCTTAATACACTTCACTTAAAATAAATCCTTACTACTCTTATCTCTTTGTTTGGCTAATTTATACATTTATCTTTCTCCATCTTTAGTATCTAATCTATTACATAAATCACTAAAAGCTAATGCCTTTGCATCGCATATTGCTTTTTTAGCATCCTTACGAGCCACTTTATAAATTTCCCAATTATCATGATTTTTAAGACTAAACCAATTTTTATAACAAAACTTCTTATATTTAATCTTTTCTTGCACATTTGGATTCCACTACCAACTATTTTTACTATTAGGAGCTTTTCCCTTTGATACTCCAATAACATCTTTTGCAATATTCTTAATATCACTAGCCACTTTTTCCCACATAGCATTAGCATCCTCATGCACAGACAAAATCTTAAGATCTAAAATCTTATTCTCAAAAATATTTTTGTTAATATTCTTTAAATGCCCCCATCTAATCCTAAAAAATCGTTTTACCTTATTATTTATTTTATGCCCCTTTATCTTAAAGTCCAAAACTAATAATCGATGTTTGGTACATAAATTTTGACTTGAAATAACTTTACAATCTTTGTAATCTAAAATATTTAATTTTCTAATAAGAAAATAGTCAATCTGGGTTGTACTATATCCATTTTTATAAGTGATGAGATGCTCATTCCTTTTCTTAAATAAAGAATTAGCAATTTAAAAATTATAAGCTAAACAAAAATTCGATATGGTCTTGCCACCTTCATTCGTCATTCCAAATCCACGGCCACCATGAATGCTTTTGAAATCATCTACCTCTCTACCAACATGTCCATTTAAATCTCCTCTAATAAAAACTCTTTCTTCAAGAGATATCTTTTGTATTAATTCTTCTAAGTCATTCTTCGTCCTTGATGTGGGAACCCTTGCCTATTTAACACTGCACCCGGGCACCGGTGTAGCGGCCCTTGCACACTTGTTACTGTATTCAGGCCATACAACACATCGCTTCCAGGGGACGCCCTAGCATTAACATAATTTCTTAAATGATTCATGTCATTATTGTTCGACAAGTTTTACGCTGGATGTCGACTACCTAACGCAACCCTCCACTTTTCTCATCCAGGACTTGGGACCTGGCAATGTCAGTGTTAAATAAATCACTCCGCATCCTCCAAATCATGAGTTCTATTTTCTCTTTCTTATCTTTATCTCTTAATATCATAATTCATTTCACTATTTCAGTCGAATGAAGAAAAAGAATGGTTTTACTAAAGGTTACATTGGAATAAGATATTTATAATAATAAAAAATATTTATTTAAATCAATTTTTTAGTATAAAATTTAAATAAATCATTTTTACTTTAAAAATTACAAAAAAGAAAAGAATTTCATAAAATAAATCATTTTTATTTAGAAATATTGGTGAAATCGGTTTGCAAAATGGACACCTAACAGCCATAAAATCATCACTTGTACCGATAAGTATCAATTTCTTAACGATTTTTGCTAGTGTCTATATATTACAAAAAAGTTTGTGTAAGTAAAATACTACGATCAAAATACTATGACGAAGATGGATTGCGATTTAGAGTTATAATAACTAGAAAAAATATTATCTAATCCAAAATATGAGATAGTATAATCTACCCATCTTAAGAAAATATTGTCCCAACATTTCTCTTAAGGATTTGGGCATATAATCGAGATAAATTAAATTCGTCCAATCAAAACTCAAATAAAATCAAAATCAAATTAAAACTCAACAAAAAGGATTCGGGCATAAAATTGATATAAACCAAATTCGTCCAATCAAAACTAAAATCAAATCAAAACACATTAAAAATAATACAATCATGCAATTTATTATATCATATGTCATTCAACTATGCATGTAAACTAATGCACCTTAAATTACTCATCATATCCAACTCTCAATCAAATCTTCCAATAACTATGATATGATACTAATTGTGATGCCTATAATCTAATTTAGAATAATTCATTTACATTTAAATAAATAACAACCAGAGCTATCTAATATCATATATCAATAATAAATAAGAAATATATTATATAATTTAAAACATCAATGTGCACATCTATATTTATTTCAAAAAATTATATACACTACTCATGATCTACATAATTTTATTATAACTATTATGTCCTAAATATAAAAAAATAATTAAAAGAAATAAAATCTACATAATCTTTACCAGCTTCACACTCTTGCTCCTCTGCCCTGACCTGAAATCATTTAATCACATATAATGAGCTTAAAAAGCTCAGCATGTCACCAAAATCTACAACTAAATTCTAAGCACGATAAAAAAGCAATATGCATGTTAAAGATCAAATCATAGTAGTATCAATCATATGATGATTGAATAAGTGCAAGAATAATAAAATTCAAATACAGTAGCAGTATAATATGTAAATAATAAAATACTATGATATATAACTAGTAAAGTTATAAATAGTATGGGTGTCAAATCTATAAATTAATCATCATATCAGTATTAACAATCAGTATATAAATCATATAGAATATCAAATCAAAATATCGATAAAGACTATCAAAATCAAATCAATATAATAAAATCATATATGGATGTATACATGCTATCCAATCATTTTATATCACATGCTTTGTATATCATTTTGATTTAGTATAGGTTGTTAAACCTAAGCAATTATCCCGCAGCTAACCAAGAGGGGGGGGGGGGGGTATAAGGGGGGGGGGGGGGGGGTGAATTGGCAATTTACAAAATTTTCTTAGATTTTTAATAGAAAACCAATTTTAATATTTTTCCAACTTTGATTATTAAAAAAAAAAAGCTTTTCAACCATAAATATTAAAGTACAAAAATAAAATAAAATGCAAAAATTAAAAATGACACAAAGGTTTATAGTTATTCAATCAAACACGGCCTACATCCACTCCTTGAAGACTCCCTCTTCAGGTATTGCACTATCACCAAAATGACTCTCCTTTTATCCCCACAACAAGGCAGAGAAGCTTTTACAAATCCTCTCTTCCACCAATCTCCGATGCGGCAGATAATTGTCATCATTTCACACTCTCCAAGTGTCAGCAGAGAACTATTGTTTGTTATACTCTCCAAGTGTCGGTAAAAAACTGTCGTCATTTCATACCCTCCAAGTGTCGGCAGAGTACCATCATCCTTTCACACTCTCCAAGTGTCGGTGGAATATCGAATATTCTTTAAATATCTTCTCACGAGCAACTAGAAATAAGAAAATATATGGTAATAAAAAACACAAAGAGATCTTTACCTTTGAGTAACCTTGTGAACCCTTCACACTCTACTTGCAAGAAATCTCTCTCAAACACTCTCCCACACTCTCTTTCACTTGACCTTAAAAAATCACAAAGAACAACTCTTTTTACATCAATTTTAAAGGACATTTTATATAAAAAACACGAAAAACCGTCCAGAAAAATGAAATTTTCCATTTTGAGCGTGTACGATAGTACAGTACAATCATATATTTGTACGTACGAACAGTTCAAAAACTATTAAGTACGAACTTTTTTTTTGAATCTGTACAAAATAACTTTGTACATAATGATTGTCTGGTACGAATCAAGTTCGTATTGTACGAACATTTGGAAAAAATTTCATCTTCGTATATACGAGGGACCACAAATTTTTTTACTCTGGACGACGTACGTACGAAGGCGACATCGTATAGTACAATCCGTTCAAAAAAATTTCGAGTTCGTCGGGACGAAAAAGGACCCATCGAATTCGTACTATGCACGGCGTACGTTTGAAGACGACATTGTACAGTAAGACCCGTTCAAAAAATTTTTTAAGTTCATCAGGACGAAAAGGGAGCCGCCCAATTTGTACTCTAGATGACATACGTACGAAGACGACATCATACGATATGATCAGTTCAAAAAAACTTTGAATTCATCGTGATGAAAAGGGACCTCACATTTTTATACTATGTATGGTGTATGTAAGAAGGAAGCTTCATACAGTACGAACTGTACTCATTAAAATTTTCTACATATAGTTTGTTTGATTACTCGAGGGGTAAAATAACTGAACAAATCGCCCCATACGAAATGACTTTGTACAGTACAATTAGTTTTAAAAAATTCTAATTTTAAACACTCCCCAGTGTGTGTGTGTGTGCACATTTACTCAATTACAATCACACTATCTCAAACTCAATAAAAATAAAAAATACAGACTTCATTTATAATGAGCCATAATCTAATATGATTTAAAGTCTTTAGTAATATGGAGTATGATTTTTCCTGAAATATTACTACACACAAATAATCAAAACAATACACCCAAAATATATTTGAAGAAATTGTAATAAAAATAGCAATATTTGGAAATCATAAAAAACATACATGTTGTAAGAATATCAACAATCAAAAAACTAAGTTTTAACTATCTCAACATATCACATGATTAAAATCGGTACAATGAATCGATAGTATTAAATAATATCAATATCTAAATCAGTAACAATAATAATCTAGTGGTAGGAGCAGTATATAGAGAAAAATATATAATTCAATAAATATGGTAAATAGGGATAAGAAAATCTTATAATAATGCTCTACTTGATCAATATTGCTTCAAAAAGACTAAAATATGCATATTCAAATTTTATTTAAATATAAGAGCTACAAAAAATGTTTCTGTGACTCATCATGAGTTTATGGAATGGATTCCTTTGATCGTGTTGATAACCTCATGAGCACAATTATCTGGCTATCTAAACTTGAGATGCCAATATGAGTCAGCATATTTACGCCTTCCTGGGGGTGAAACTTCCTTATTTATGGATTAAATAGAGCTATTGCCGGATTACCAACTCTCGTGTGTGTGTGTGTGTGTG
>NW_021319438.1:698703-730869 GCF_001605985.2 Dendrobium catenatum
AGGAAGTCCAAGAGAATCAATAGTGTTTGTCAATCATCAAAACAAAAGTCATGAAAATAGATTTGCAACACTGGCTATTAAGGCATTTTTCGGTATCGATGTATCGTTGTGTCGTTATATCCGTTGGCTCAATAAGAGTCGTCACTCTGTGCCCGTCGGCCGCCCGTCGGCATAAACTCCTTATGACTCCCAATCGTTGTATCTATGATCAATAGAGGATAACACCAAACCCTTTTTAAAGGAAAGCCCGTCGGCCCACCATCCTGTACATGTCAAGTCAATCTCCAACTAACGGTTCAACCAGTCTTCACTTGTCTTTCAGTAACAATAACAATAATTCAATCATATATTTACATTCATATGCATATCAATAAGGTATTGCAATCAATAAATACAATTTAGCTCAATGCAGAAAACCCCTTAAAATATCGTATAATAGACAGACGTCGTTGCAAAAATGCACAGTTGCCGAAAATTATCGAATTATCAGAAATCGAATAAAACAACGTTTCAAAGCTTTACTTGTACTGAAGCAATAATTTCCAACATCCTGATAATTTTTTATTCGATAAAAATCGCACAGAACTCAAAATACCCGGTAGAAACTTTACAGAAAATACTCAAATTGTGTAGAAATATCATATCAGAAACATATCAAAAGTTGTGCGGTAAAACTTTCGTCAATACAAATTTATGCGCATTTTTCGGTAACGGAAACACAAATCTGAGCACAGAAATATCAAAACTCAAAATCTTCGAAATCAGAAATAGGATTCAGATTCCTTACTTCGAGACAAACAAATCTTTCAATTGCGTCGTCGGTCGAAAAGCGCTCTGCGGCCTCCAAAATCAAGCTTTCCCTTCTCTTTCTATCTCCTGCTTTTTCTCTCTCCTCAAAATATTTCCAAAATATCTCAAATCCGATACTTATCAAGCAGGATCGTCCAGGACGATTCCCAGATCGTCCCAGGATGAACTCCTCTGGACACGGATTGTACAGACGAAAATTAATTCCAATTTGTTTCGTCCCTGGACGATGCTCTCTGTTCGGTTCGTCCCGACCCTTACAGGATCGTCCAGACGAAATTGACAGATTATTCACAATTTTCTTCAGTTCGTCCGGACTAACAACACTAAAAAAAATCAGCTTCAGAGGGGTTTTACACTTATGATATAACGTGTTAAGCACATATGCGATAAAATATGAGTGCTATGATTATAAAATGATTATCGCAATGCATAAAATAAAAAAAAACTAAAATATAAATAAATAAATAAATATCATACACACATTATTAGGCGTACTAATGAATACAGTGGAAGAGCTGGAATTTTTTTTTTTAAACATGGAACAAATTAATTTTTTCGGATGTTCCCTCAAATTTTCATATGGATTTAGAACCAACATTAATGATTTTAAAAAAATATATATTATACGAATTTATTTATTACAGAAAAAGTTATTTCAATTCATATAATATTTGTCTTGAAATAAATTCTAAAACTTTTAATGTATCATTTTTAAATTTAATTATAATATCTTAACTTAATTTTTTTGTCATATAAAAATATTAAAATGATTAATTATTTATGCTTCTACTTTAATAGAAAATAAATATTAATAATATAATAAACAGGCCTAAAAATTTGTTAGGGCGTCGTGCCCCCTGGTTCCCTTTCTCTCCGCCCTGAATGAATGAAAATCTAATTTATCAAAGTTTTCTCGCATGGTTCACCACTTCACCTCTTGCTCTCATAGTCTTACTGACCCATCCTTCCATCCCTACAAGCTCTACAGGAAACGACAATGCGCCATCGCTGACCTTATCAGAGCTCCTTCCCACCCTACACATGATATCAACATTGAACTTCACAGGCTTACAGCCCTTGTTGGTTCAATCTTCTTCACGCCACTTTAAGCTTTCGCCTCTTTCTACTGTAGAAGCTTACCGGAGCCATGGCTCCTCCCCTCTTTAACCTTGCTCCCGGTCTACAAGTGTCCAGGCTTTGTTTGGGTTATCTCTCTCTCTCTGTCTCTCTCAGTCACACGCACGCATTCTTTACCTCTTCGACGTCGAGATTAACCGAATTCGCTGTGCATTGGCCTGCAGGTACCATGACTTTTGGAGAACAGAACTCACTTCCACAGTCTTACCGCCTTCTCGACGAGGCTTTGGAAGCCGGTATCAACTTCTTTGACAGCGCTGAGATGTAATAATCGAGGATTGACTAGTCCTAGATTGTTCATCAGTGTTCCGTTTTGTTTTGTGACGCATTTTTTTTTTGGTTTTGTTTTGCTGATTAAGGTATCCGGTGCCTCAGCGCAGAGAAACACAAGGACGGAGCGAGGAGTACCTGGGCCTTTGGGTGAGGCAGCGGAGGGTTCCGCGAAATCGCGTAGTCTTGGCCACTAAGGTGCGTAATATTTCCTTTTCCGGATGGGTCTAACTTGCTCTGTTGGGAGAAATCTCTCTGTAACATCGATTTTCCTTGCTGTGAGTCGAGAAATCGATTTATATGCGTAAAATTGAGAAGTTTTATGCGAGCGTGTAACAGTTATTTTCCCCCGTCAATTTCTTTCTTAGATAATGCTACCATCTTTGTGCTAAATTTTATGAGATGTCTAACTGGAGAAATCCATCTCACTTTGGGCATCTTCTGCTTGTGCTAAATTTTTGAAAGCTACAAAAATTTCTTTTTTGGGGCATGTCCATCTAGCTGTTTTGGGAGAAATCTACTTGAAACATCATCATCCTTGCAATGGTTCGACAAATATTTTAATGCGTGTAAAAACAAGGAATTTTAAGACAGTGTAACATTTAGACGCCTCATCAATCAATTTCTCCATCCATGCTACCATCTTTGTGCAAATGTTCATGAAATGTCAAAAGGGAGATTTGCTTGACAGTATTTAATTTGCAAGTCTTGAAATTATTAGTTATGATATGCTATTAGAAAATTCATCTGATCAAGCACGAATTTTGGCCAATTTTTATTTGTCAAAGAACCATAATATTTGAATAATAAAATTCTAATATTGATTATGTGATCATCTAAATTTTGTTTTTAGCAAATTTACAGTTGAAACAGTCCCAAATACCAATAACATCTTGATCGAGTCCAACAACAACAACAACAACAACACTAACAACAACAACAACACCAACTATGTGAGGTCGGCTACATGTATCCCTTTTCTCCATTGTCTTATTATGATTCAAATTCTCATTTCAATCTAATAAGAAAATGTTATTTCTAATACTTTCTAACCAAGTCTTTTTTGTCTATCTCTATATTTCTTAACATCGATTAGATCTAAAACTTCTACTCTCTTTACCGGGTTATCGGAAGGCCGATGTTTTATGTGACCAAGCAGTCTAAGGAGGCTCTCTAATCTTATTTGCGACTGGAATTACTCCAACCTTTTTATGTATATACTCATTTCACTATCTCTAAATTTAAAGCCACTCATCCACCCAAGCATTCTCATCTTTGCAACACTTAATGCTGTTGTCGGGTCCCAAATTTTGGATGAAAAATGTGGAGGGTTGTGTTAGGCAGTCGATAGATGACGTAAAACTTGTTGAACAATCATGCTATGAATATTGATCGAGTCCAAATGGGCATAAATCAAGCAATCAAAGGCATAATTGGAAACTTCTTGAAGCCATTTGGAGAGTCAGACATTATCCGAATTTTGCATGTTTATGATAAAAACAAGTACCTCGACAGGAAGAATTAAAAAAGTCCAAGATTACTCACCAAAATATTAAATGGTCAAGGAGGCCTTTCTAGATTGTGCGACGTAGCATCTAGGGTTCCCCTCTAGAAATTTATAAATAAGCATTGATTCTGCACATTAAGGGGAGGTTTTTTAGCATAGTGGAGTTTGAGATTTGTTGAGAATTTTAAAGCTCCACCCACAACTGTCTGCTTATGCTAATTTGATGTTGACGTTGACCTTGGCATGTTTGTCGTCCACTATCATTGATGCTCACTATTACTTGTCTACCATTGATTGATGCTAAAATCCGCTGCTACCCATTTATTATTGCTCGCTATCTATTAACATCAACTTCCATCATAGCCCGCTCGCCATAAGTTGACGTTGATTTCTATTATCTTTTACTATGTAACAGCTAACTCCACCACCTTCCAATACATCACCACCATCATAAGAGGCAATCCCAAGAATTCAAGTCTTGTAATCTAGCCCTCTCTTGTTGTGGAGGAGGCTTAATTTTTGTAATCTTTAAGCTATGGGTGCAATTGATTCGACTAGGGCATACCTTGTGGTATTTTCTATTAAGAATTTTCAGCATAAAAAATCTTATCTTCTCTCAATGGGTCATTTATCTGTGTGTGGGAGATTTTGATGTTAGTTGACCTTATCAAATTCTATTCTTAGCTGTAAATATTCCAAAACATAATATTTTGGTGTTGTATGGAAACAACTTCCCATCATTTGTTGTTAGATTGATCATTAACATCACCTCGAATGGAGAACAAGCATAACACTCACAATAACAGAGCCTTTACAAATAATTTTGAGCTGTTTTGGAGGAATTTGGATTGAATTTCGACAATTTTTTTTAATGATGTGCATAGTTCACTGATGGTTGAGATTAAAGGGTATTTACTCAATTCACATGCCAAGCGGAGATCCATGCTGACATTTTGGGAGTGAATGCGCCTTTGATTTCTCCAAAATTTTATGTCCCGAATTTTTATTGACCTAGAGTATTTTCCGTCATAAATTTAGCTGATTAAAAATATTGTGCAACTGATATGCCCCCAAAAATTCATTTGATCAAGATATATTTTTACACAATTTTTCTTATCTCAAAGCCTCAATGTATTTTGACCCAAGCTTTTGAATTTGATTACTAGATTTTATGAGTTCGATTTTCAGCTAGCTTATAACTGTAAAGATATATTTTGGCTAGAAGGCCCCAATGATATTGAAACGACTTGATCGGAGCCCTGATGGGCTGACATCACACACTTATAAGCATAATTGGAAACTTTGTCAAGCCATTTGGATGGTCAAACATTCTTCAAATATTGTGTGCTTGTAGTCAAAATGAGTGCCTCAATGAAAAAAAAAAAAACTAAAGCATCCAAGATCATTCTATTTTTATCTTTTTAAGGCACTTTAATGTCCAAAAACCTCAATTGATAATGGTTGATTATTTGATTGAGTGTCTAGGATCTCAACATAAATGACTGGAATACCCATCTTGAAATTTATACATAAATATTTTTTACATATTAAGAGGATTTTTGATATAGAAAAATATAGATAATTTTATATCCTAATCCACCACCCCCTTCATTGACGGTTGACTCCAATTTCTTTGTCACAAGTCCACTATTGATTGACGTTGACATCCAGCGTCACATGTTTACCTATGCCAATATCCACCTTTGTTCATCCATCGTTGCCTATTAATATCATTAATATATCATCATTCGTCGATGTTATCTATTTTTCATCTACCGCCAACGTCCTTTGTCACTCATCGTCTGTTATTGTTATCTATCCCCTGTGGTATGTCGGCATCATTCACCCCCCCATCGTGCATCAACATTGTCAGTTCTCGTCCCCCATCAACGATGTTTGATGGACATTTGCATGCTATTGTATGTCGACATCAGCCACTCACTATCACCCGTCAGCTTTTTTTGTCTACCATAAAAATACCAATGCTCACCTTTACCCATTTGTTGTGACTTGTTCGTTGATTGCTATTGACCAATGCTGAGGTCTATCTTTGCGAGGTTGTCACTGCTTGTTGTCAATTGATGCCAATTGATATTATGTCCCCCGTTGCATGTTGGTTGTTGCTCCCCATAGTGTGCTTGCTCTCAGTTGATTATGAAGTCCATCATCTTTCATCATCTACACTTCAACTACATCACCTTCCAATATAATCTATTTCCATCGCATTAGACAACCCCAATTATTTAGGCCTTGTAATCCTGCCTCCTTCAGCTATGGAGAAGCTTTGTGAATCTTTTCGATATTTAACCTAAGTAGCAAAACTCTTTTCAATTGGGCTAGGCTCAATATTTTTCATTTTCAAGATTTTCCACATAAAAATCCTCTTTTTCTTGTGTCTTGCTAGTCATTCATTTGTGTGGACATTATTTTTATGAAACATTGAGATGATAAATTTTCCTTTAATCGTCGTGAAAATTCCAGCAAGCAACAAATTCAAAAACATATTTTAACTTATCATCTTAAAATTTCATAAATGTTATCCTTACCATTCTTTATATTTGATATCAACCATCCTTTTTACTGATTTTAACTCGCCTTGCTCTCCCAATTCCATGTCTTATATCCACAATTAAATTTTGTTCTCTTTTTAGAAACTTGCAACATGGCCAAATATCACAGTTGAATCCTGGGCATTAGTCTGTTTCGTGCATAACTGCATATTCGAGGTTTCCTCTATTAGCTGGGCAGTTATGAGCTCACCTAGTAGCCTGCTTCTGCTGTTTCTTTTTTCTGGTTTGAGGATGCTAATCTTGCCCATCTTCAGGTTGCCGGGCCTTCTGGTCAGATGACTTGGATTCGAGGGGGGCCCAAGTCTCTGGATGCTGGCAACATCTTAGCAGCCATTGACAGCAGGTTTCTTTTTAGCTATAAGTTGTCTATGATGCTTGTTTTTATCTCAAGCACCTTTTTGGGCCAAGGAATTTTCTTAATTTATGATCATTGTTTATTAATTGTAGCATTTCACAAGCCAATTTGTATTTATTGCAAGCAAGTGCTCATACACTTGTCGCAAATCATCAATTTGGTAGGAAATCCATCACTTCTGCTTGCTTGGTTTCGTAGGCGTACGGCTTGTGACTGTAAAGGTGTGATACGCCCTAGGGTTTCTCAAATTCGATTTTGCCCTAATTCCCCTCAAATGAAGAGAATAATTCTTCTCAAAAAGCACAATTCCACGTAGAAGTAGATGAGAGGAACAAAACAAGATCAAAAGCAATGAATTCCCATTTTAAAATCACAAGAGTTGTGCACTTTGATGATTTTCGGATTAGGGCACAAACCTTCCAAAAAGATGAGGAAAAACTCTCAAAAAGGGCACAATCACAATAAAGAGAAGGGAATCCATATAGTATTGAAAGAGAAGCAAGTTCAACACAAAAGAAATATACTAAGAAATTTGTTTCCGCAATGAAATTATAACATTAATGACTCACTAAGTTAGGATTTTTAGTTTTTGTAGTTATGGACTTGCTTCTAGCATGCGGTTACACGTTAGATTAATAGAGCGATCCGAAATAATGGCAAGAAGATAGTAAACAAATATGTGATTAACAATAATCCACCACTTAATAATTAGAACTTTCACCTTAGAGTTTCCCTCTCGATCATTCTTTGGAAGTAGGTTTAGCGGAGTACAAAAGTTAGCAAACCTAGTGATGCCACTGCAGATAGAGGATGCCAGAGGTTCTGATCAATGGAGAGTTGGTCGGAGTTGGAGAGACGGGTGGTCGTCCTGCGATCTTCCACGATCCTGTAGGTTGTTGCTCTTCGATGACGTCCGCCAAAGTATAGAGAATACGCTCCACGTATTCTTCGACGGTGCCTTCGGACCCAAATATGGGATCGAAGAACGGTGATTGAATGATGTCGAATTCCTCTTGAGAATCGTAAATGAATATGTGATCAACTTCCGGATTTGCCATGCATTCTTGCCGGGCGATTAGAGAGCACCAATGGAGAGAAGAGGGAGAGGAGGTGGCGGGTGGGTGAGGTGTTGCGGTGGAGGTGGAAGCCGCCAAGTGAGAGGATCAACCAAGGGGAAGAGAGGGGAGGTGGAGGGCTCGGTGGGAGGAGTTGGTGAAGGGGGCGGCTAGAGCTAATTAGGATTTGGTGTAAGATTTATAAATCTGAAATTAATTTCAGATTAAGTAGAATTGGCTGGATGAATTTGAATTTAAAATTCAAATTCTAATTGAGGGAATTAACTTAGATGAGAGGGAATTGTGGGAGGTAATTAGGGAGGTTTAATGAGGGGGGCTATTAATGAAATTGGAGAGAGAGCTCATGGAGAGAGGCCGGCCATAGAGAGAGAGGGGAGATGGGAATTATGGCTAATTAAGTGGGGCCCACACACTAATCAAATGTTTAAAGAAAATATGAATTAAAATTTAGATTTTATAAAAAAGGAAGTTTCCTAATTTAAATGCAAGTAATTGGCAATCGTTTGAATTTTAAATTTGAATTGAAATTCAATTATGAAGATTGCCTAAAATCTTGGACTTATTTTAGGGAAGTTATCAATGCCTCGTGGGAAATTTGAATTTCAAAATTTTGATCCCAAGAGGAGGACGGCTGGTAGAGAGGTGGGGAGGGGAAATGGGTGGAGGGAGGCCGGCAGCTGGGGGGGGGGGGGAGGTGGGTGTTGGCCGGCAGTTGGGGGGTAGATGGGCGGTGGCCGGCGGCTTGGGCGGCCCAAGGAGGCCGGCGGCAAGGGGGATTTTGTGGAGGGGAAAATTAGGGCCGGGAAAAATAAGAGAAAGACTTGGAAAAATCAAGGAAGCTACGCACCTCAAGTGTCTCATCCCCAAGGACTCACAGAGAGATGTTGGGAATCTCGGAACTCACAAAGAGATCATTCTCCTCTCATGAACTCACTAAGAGATCAAACAAGTAGAATAAAATTTCATTAACAATTCATCATTATAAAATAATACAAAGACTAGGCCTTCATATATAGGCCTCCAAAATACAAAAATGTAAAAGACACAAATGCCCTTGGCCACAACATGACACAAATCCCTCATAGGGGGTACAAATGAAAAACTGAAATATAAATAAAAGAAATGCACTAAAACACATAAATAAAAACTATGAATCATAGCTGTCGATCTACGATCCTGCCGATGTCTAAATGTACGGTGGATGTTCTCATCAGACTTACACTTAAGTTTTTATGTTATGCTGATTGATAAGTACCAGTATTGTGGATGCCTGATAAGGCAACATTGTAAAGCTTTGATAATTGGATGGTTGAATCTGGTTTGAGATTAGTTGGTAGGTGGAAAAAAGGATAAAAAAGTTCAATGCTAAAATTTCTTGGGATTTTGCTCTCTTAAATGTGAGTGTTGAGAAGTCTAGATTGTTTAGAGCATTTTACGAGTTATGGCATGGATAAAGCTTTTAGTTTTTTACATTTCTTTGATTAGGGGACAAATTCCACTGAATAGTTTGATTTTATTTATTCCTTTTCCCCTGAAAGAGATATTGCATGATTCATTAATACCTCTAATGATTATTTGTACTTGATTCAGCTTGTCGAGGATGCAGACTGACTACATTGATCTCTATCAGATACATTGGCCTGACCGGTATGCACGCTTGTATATATCAGTAAATCTTTAATGCTGCAATATCTGATTTAGGTCAACCTTATGCTGATTAGTGTATATCCTATTCCTTGATTTTTCTACATTTCAACGCATGTTTTTCAAAGTTTTCATCTTCTAAGTTCAATTTTCTTCTGTATTAATAGTTATGTTCCCATGTTTGGTGAAACGGAATATAGTCCAAACTATCAGTACAACTCTGTTCCGATAGAGGAACAGTTTGATGCACTTGGTGAAGCTATTTCTGCAGGTAAGGTATGCTCTTAGATTTATTTTTGCACTGATATAGCTTGTTTTTGGATGCATTATCAGACTATATGATAACATATCAATCAATTTTGTAGATAAGATACATAGGTTTAAGTAATGAAACTGCATATGGGGTGATGAAGTTCCTTCAAATTGCTAAAGATGCTAACTTGAACCATAAGATAGTGTCCTTACAGGTCAGAAACTCATTTCTTTTTTAGTTGGTCAATAAAACATATTTCTATCCCTTATTAGCTTTTAAAGGTAATTTATGAGTTACTATCACAGAACTCCTACAACTTACTCTGTCGAAATTTTGACTCAGGATTAGCTGAATGCTGCCATCATGAAAGGTGACCTTTTTTTTCATCTTCCTATCTCTAATTGTGTACAATTTATTTGCTGCTTTAATCCGTCTTGCTTTATTTGTGTCATACAACTTCAAGAATTCTTATAGACTGGAAGCTATGCTTTTCTGCTTTCATTGGCAAACCAAAAAAGCATTTTTTTTTCCTTCTGATTTTGTTGGCAGTTGATATTTTTTATATTTCGACTTATAGTTTTTAGCCTCGTACTCTTCTTCAAGTAAGGTTCTTCTAAGAATCCGTAACTTGATCCATTCTCTTCTCTATCTGGCTTGTTTAGAAAGGCTAAGATCTTTAATGTGAATTTTTTATTATGTTTAATTTGTTATATATTTTTAAGAAAATTAGTAAAATATTTTATCATTTTCTTTTCTTACTTGTTACATATTCCCTGCCTCTGATAAAAAAATTGCACCTATAAATAATCTCATGAAAGATTCTTACAACTTTTATGTTGTGGAATTAGAATCCTTTAAAATAAAATATTGATTTTGCTGGCTCCAAAAATTTGTGATTGGCTCTCCTGAGAATGGAACTTCTTGGTCAATTTTCTGTAAACTGATTAGATTATATAATACACCATCTAGAGATTTAACCCTCACTTTACGAGGACTTGACATGGATTCCCATGCGTGCAGGCCCCCATTATTAATTACTGCTTTTGATGATGAGAGAGAATTTTCAATTATGGTTAGTCAATGGGAGATAAGTGCTTAGCGAATAAGAGCAATGTTGAGATTAAGATAGAGCAAATCTACCACATTTAGCTTAATGCAGATGATGAGAGGAATGACGAAGGAACTAGCCATGATCACATTGGTTCTATCATCCTGGATTTCATAGACTCTTGCTTATTTAGAGGATGCTGTCAACCCAATTTGATCAAGGATCTTGTTTGTTGCCATTAGTTGCTTCTTCCGATGATGAGAGGAATGATGACGAAACTAGCCATGATCACATGTTTTTATCATCCCAGATTTTCATAGACTCTTGCTTAGTTAAAAGATGCAGTCAACCTAATTTGATCGAGGATCTTGTTTGTTGCCATGAGCTGCTTCATTGGATGGGACTTTGTGGACCCAGGGTGCATGCTTTTTGATGGGATCTTAAACCCAAAACTTTAAGTCGACTTTAGATAATAAAGAGTTTTATATGCTATCAAGTGCATCGTATGATTCACAACTCAAAGATATGGAGCCATTGAGGAACATACGGGCTATGATCATGATTATAATATAATGACACCATTTTATGATGAACTATCCGGTTATGACTTTTAGTGGTGCAATTTGGCGGTAAAGTCATCTAATTAGTGGGTATTTGTCATGTTATTACGATGAAAGATTATTTGAGAGTGAACAAAGTGACACATTTGATATGATACTGACACTTTTGTGAGCTAATATAATATCAAAGTTATCACCCTAGATAAATGATTGTGGATTGATGGATTATTGGTTTTATCTTTGGACAATAGATTTCACTTGAATATTTTTATAAATAATTTTTTTTTTTTTTATGAATTTTCCTATTTTAACATAAGTTAGGCCCATAATTATTTATTTTGGAGTTTGGGGGCACTTTAAAAATAGGACCCCTTTCTATTGAGATTCGCCTAGTCTCCACCTCCCTGTCTCTAGCCGGCCGCCCCCTTATTCCCCACCCCGAAACCTCCCAGCCGCCTATTCCCACCATCCCGCGCCCACCTAGTCCCGACCACCCCTCCCCACCGCCTAGCTCCACTGTCCAGACCATCTTTCCTCACTAAACCGCCAATTCCTTCCCCCCATAACCCTTGAATTTTGAATTTCAAAATTCAAATCCATCATTCATCACTTTCCTAAAATAATCCTACCAATTAGGAAATCATATTTATTTGAATTCAATTCAATATTTGAATTCAAATAATTCCCTCCCTAATCAAGTTCAAATTAGGAAACATCCCTACCATTAATCAAAATCTGAAATTAATTTCAGATTTGATTTCAATCAACATTTAATCCTCATGGCCCACATACAACGAACCTAGACACCTTGTTCCTCCCTCATGTGGCCGGCCTTTTTATTGGGCCTCTCTCTCTTCCAATTTAATCCCAAATCCCCACTATATCAGCCCCTAATCTTCTCCTAATTGCCGCCCCTAGTCCTTAATGGATTAATTTGAATTTTCAAATTAATTCCCCCCAAATCCACTTAAAGCTGAATTTAATTTCAGATTTCTAAATTTCCTGTATTGCTCACCCAATTAATGCCCATCAAAAGTGCCGCCCCTATCTAGTCCATTCAGCGGAGAATTCCCAAACTCCTCTTGCAGCCACTAAATTCCTGCACAAGAGTTCCACGTTCCAGCTGTCCTAGATATCCAATTTTCTGGTCTGCCTCTTCACAGCTTGCTACCAAGAAGAACCAACCCAATTTCCTCACTGTTCTGCGACCTGAAGTCACCCCGATTGCTGTCCCGAAACCCTCCAAGGGCTGTTACAGGTTTTTTTGCCATTACAACTGCTGTCCAGTGAATTGGAGAGATCACCATTGCTGTCCATTGTCCACTAATATCAAAATCAGCAAGCATAATTGTCCAGGATGACGTCATAGCTGCTGTCCAGCAATTCTGCAGGCTTCCTTGCACCACACCCTCACCCGGGAGACCCCAACCACTGTCCAGAATTCCATACTTATCCCAGACTGCTGTCCAAATTTCGTAGATTACAGAGGTGGCTGATTTGAGGTCATCCATCGCTGGTTACTGCTTGAAAATGGTGAACTCTTTCCCTAATCCTTATTTCCATAGTTACTCTATTTTGTGGTTTAATTGATTCATAAGAAATCTTGTTAATTGTTCTCCGCTTAATCCTAGAGTAGGGAGAGGATTTCATCAGAGGGACTAATCTTATTGTTAGCATTGGGATTTAATGTTTATTTACAATTCTATTTTTTTTTTTTTTTACTTTAGTCATGTTTGGATCCAAAAGTCATTTAAGTTCGTTCCGTTCTGTTTTGAGTATTGTCACTGAAATTGTCAGCAACAATGCAACATTCTAACATCGGCACATCGCCCTATGTAGTGGGCATTGAGAGGAATACTAGGCTGGTGCATTATGTCAAGAAAGGTCTGTATGAATGGTGAAAATACCATGGCTTGATCTTCTACTCCATCACACCAAAAAAGGTACGCATAGGTCTTTGTACATGTACAAAATTCTTACAATGAAGTTTCCTTGCAATGTCATTGGAGTGTGCACAAGATTTTATTTAGGATGCTACAAATGCCTTCTATCCGCTTATGCGAGTGTCGCGGATTCAGTGACTTGTAGGCGCATTAGATTTCAAATGTTGTATATAGGAGAGATATTGTTTAGTTCACTTTGACTCCTTTATGTTATCACTTACCACTGTTCGTATTAGGAAAGCATATTTATTTGAATTCAAATAATTCCCTCCCTAATCAAGTTCAAATTAGGAAACATCCCTACCATTAATCAAAATCAACATTTAATCCTCATGGCCCACATACAACGAACCTAGACACCTTGTTCCTCCCTCATGTGGCCGGCCTCTTTATTGGGCCTCTCTCTCTTCCAATTTAATCCCAAATCCCCACTAAATCAGTCCCCAATCTTCTCCTAATTGCCGCCCCTAGTCCTTAATGTATTAATTTGAATTTTCAAATTAATTCCCCCCAAATCCACTTAAAGCTGAATTTAATTTCAGATTTCTAAATGTCCTGTATTGCTCACCCAATTAATGCCCATCAAAAGTGCCGACCCTAGCTAGTCCATTCAGTGGAGAATTCCCAAACTCCTCTTGCAGCCACTAAATTCCTGCACAAGAGTTCCACGTTCCAACTGTCCTAGATGTCCAATTTGCTGGTCTGCCCCTTCACAGCTTGCTACCAAGAAGAACCAACCCAGTTTCCTCGCTGTTCTGCGACCTGAAGTCACCCCGATTGCTGTCCCGAAACCCTCCAAGGGCTGTTACAGGTTTTTTCTGCCATTACAACTGCTGTCCAGTGAATTGGAGAGATCACCATTGCTGTCCACTATCCACTAATATCAAAATCAGCAAGCATAATTGTCCGGGATGACGTCGTAGCTGCTGTCCAGCAATTCTGCAGGCTTCCTTGCACCACACCCTCACCCGAGAGGCCTCAACCACTGTCCAAAATTCCATACTTATCCTAGACTGCTGTCCAAATCTCGTAGATTACAGAGGTGGCTGATTTGAGGTCATCCACCGCTGGTTACTGCTTGAAATTGTGGTGAACTCTTTCCGTAATCCTTATTTCCATAGTTACTCTATTTTGTGGTTTAATTGATTCATAAGAAATCTTGTTAATTGTTCTCCGCTTAATCCTAGAGTTTAATGAGTTGAGTGAGAGGATTTCATCAGAGGGACTAATCTTATTGTTAGCATTGGGATTTAATGTTTATTTTCAATTCTATTTTTTTTACTTTAGTCATGTTTGGATCCAAAAGTCATTTAAGTTCGTTCCGTTCTGTTTTGAGTATTGTCACTGAAATTGTCAGCAACAATGCAACATTCTAACATCACACCCTATGTAGTGGGCATTGAGGGAATACTAGGCTGGTGCATTATGTCAAGAAAGGTGTGTATGAATGGTGAAAATACCATGGCTTGATCTTCTACTCCCATCACACCAAGAAAGGTACGCATAGGTCTTTGTACATGTTCAAAATTCTTCCAATGAAGTTTCCTTGCAATGTCATTGGAGTGTGCACAAGATTTCATTTAGGGGTCTACAAATGCCTTCTGTCCGCTTATGCGAGTGTCGCGGATCCAGTGACGTGTAGGCGCATTAGATTTCAGTTGTTGTATATAGGAGAGATATTGTTTAGTTCATTTTGACTCCTTTATGTTATCACTTAGCACTTTTCGTAGAGGATGTTTGCTCAATAGGCACTAGGAGATTGTGCTCTTACTTGTGAGTGAGTTACATCATTTTCTACGAATCTCCTATTGCTGCCTGTAGGCTAGTTGTGTGCACTACCAATTCCCTACTCTTACTTACAGATGAATTGTAGTGTTTTTATAAGTTTGTTAATATTACGCATAAGCAAATTGCTTTCAAAACAAATCATTTGTTGTTGCTTGTAAGTGAGTTGCATTAAGTGGAAGTCCTCTAATGTTGCCTGTAAGTGAGCCTCTATGCACATTAAGAGTCCTTATTTATGCTCATAAACAAGTCATGTTTATTAGAAGCCTTTTGTTAATGCCTGTAGGTGAGCTGCTGTTTACATTACATGTTCATTATAAATATGACTAAGCTCTTTTGTTTATTCCATTACAAATTCACTTAGTTCTTTGATTTTACAAATCACATTTAATTTCATTAAGATTTTAGAATATTAATTTAGGTCCGATTCCTTGCTTGTGCTCAATATTTTTCGATCAGAGCATCGAGTTGTGCTTCAATGTTCTCATTTTTTGTTCTCGATGGTCATTTAAGTTTTCTTTTCATTGCATTGTTAAATTAGTAGATTATTCTTAAAGGTTCCTTTTGTCATAGGAAAATTCGGTATTCCTGGTGTCTCTTCACCACGAAGGGAGGTTGGTAAGTCACTTTCCTTTTAATCTTTTCTATTGGATCAAAGATACGACGACGTGAGATCTTCGTATCAAATTTTTCCTGGCCGGATCAAAGATATAATAGTGTGAGGTCTTAAAATTAAGTATTCCTGATCGGATCAAAGATACAACAACTCAGGTCTTCAAATTAAGTACATGTTGCTTATAATTAATTTTATTTAATTTGAAAATAAAATATTCCTTGAAAATCAGGTAGTCTCACGGCGTCCCCCCATTGCGAATGGAGGTTGGGATGACACTTGCCATTGGTTCTTTCCGATCGGATCAAATATACGACGACGCGAAGTCTTCAAATCAAATTCTTCCCGACCAGATTAAAATACAACATTGCGAGGTCTTTAAATCAAATTCTTCTCCCAGTCAGATCAATGATACAACGGCGGGGTATTCATTACTTGTCATTTGATCAAGTAATTAAAAAAATATACATTTTAGTTTTAGCGCCGCTGACAGTGAAGGATTGATCGAATCAAAGGAGCAGGGGAGGAAGCGGATCGGGTCTCTGGTGCTTTGGGTCGGAGTTCGATTGGGGCAGCGTGAGAGTAGACATTGGCTGCTGTGTTGGAAAGGACTAGGGAGTTTGGCTGAATGGAGAGCAGAGGGGATTCGATTGGAAGCCGGTTGCTGTGGTGAGGCGAGGGAGTTTGATGTGGAGGAGCAGTGCAGCTTGCTATACGTGAACTAAGAAAAGAGCGGAGGGAAGACGGAAGAGGGCTGGGCGTATAGTGGAGAGATGGAGAGGCAGAGAGGAGAAGTGAAGTTCGGCTACAGGTGGAGGTGGGTTTGTGAGGAGTGGTGGTGGATCGGTAAATTGATTTTTCCGTTGATATGGGAAGTTCTCATTTTTTTGGTAAATTGAAAATGAACTGTCTATAGTTTAAGAATTCTTGGCAACAAGTTTCTCCATATTCCTTGCTAGTTCACCGTGAACACAAGCCAGGTCTTCAGTCAAACTCATCGTGCGCCTTCAAGAACTCCTCCAACATATCCTTCTTTTGTCTTTTAAAATTTTGAACCTAAACAAACTCAGAGTTACATTTGTCTAGGAAAAAAAATAAATAATGCAATTTGTAGACATGAACTTTGTCATCATTAAAACGATGCACAAAAAAAGAAAAAAAAAAAAAACTTTTAACATCATAACATTTACCATTCTCCTCTCCATCAAAAAGGAACATGGGTGAGAACTTTTGGTTTTGCAGGCTCATGCAACTAAATGCCCGTATTATTATTAGTCTTAGATTTAAAAGTCATCATCAGATCTCCATGGCTTTCTTCATCAACATAAACACTCATTTTTGAGGAAGAATGGCTAGGGACTGATAGATTTCTCATCTTCTTTTGGGCTAGAAAGAACTTTCCCTTCCATTTATAGGTCGAACACCGCCTTGCCCTTCCTTTACAATCCCATTGCTATATGGTAGCTCAACTTGAAGAACTAATGATCATTCCTTTTTCTTCCTTAGATGGTGATCATTATGTCTCTTTGAATTAGAAGAGAGACCTTTCTTTAATAAACACTCCTCATTTACAAAGTGATGAATCCTAAATAGAGGCTTCCTCAATGATTTTATATTCTTGGTTGTCTTGAGCAAGCCATCATATCATTCTCATATCTGTTTAAAGTAGTCAGTTGATGTAAGAGTCTCCTTCACTTTGGAATATTGTAGTCATTTCAAACAAAGAAAAAATACTTGTCTAATTCTTGGGTGCTACGTTGATGGAAAACATAGCTTTTACTTTTTTACTTTAGTAAGGTACTTTGCTCCTGGTGGCATACTTAAAGCTTTCACAATTCTTGAAGCATCAGAGCTAGCCTTAAAAAAATCGGCCTTAAAAGAAAGTTGCCAACTCAACAATAATGTAGGTTAGCCTTGAAAGGGGATTGCACAAGAGAAACATTAAAAAAGGTAACAGATTTCTATTAGCTCAAATGCTACTAGAGAAAACCACTCCCATCATAAACATTTCAATTTCAAATATTAGAAAATACCAGGAAGGAGGCTTGCCAACCTTATTTGATTTTGTTTGGCAAACGAATACATTGCTTGGCAAGTGGTACCGCCATCAAAGATAAACTATCTTCTTGGCTAACATTGCTTAAATATCTCTAACTTGAGTCAGAACACACTCGTCTCCCCATTAATAAAAAGAAAAAGAAATAGTTAAGCTAGATGATGGGGACATCGGAGCTTGGAAAGTCTATTAGAGGCGTGGCCACCGACCTACGGCCACGATCGCGCCGATGTATTTTTAAGATTGTCATATATATTTGTCTTTTATTTATTTATGTTTGTATTTTCTTTAGTTGTTTTCCTTTTTACCCTTTGCTTAAGGGCGGTCATGTGTAAGCCCAAAGGGCATCGTCGTCTTTTATTTTTTAGTCCTTTGTATGAGGCTATATATAGCCATTATGTTCTCTTTTCATGGGTAATGAATGAATGAATGATAAAATTTTTTTCGTGTTTTGAGTTCTTGTGAGAGGTTGAGAAAGATTGGAGAGATATCCCTTGAAGGGATTGGTATCACCCATCAGCCTTGAAGAGTCTGGACTCGCGGCTAGTTCGTCGTATCACATCTTCCTTCTTCTCCACCCTAACCCGCCGGCCCATATCACCGCTAGCCCACTTACCCAAGCCCCACCCCACCACCGGCCTTTTCCCAACCAAACCCCAAGCCAAAGCCCATCCCCCCCTTGGGGTATCTCTCCATTAATGCTTGCAATTACCTCTTTCCTAATTGGGTTTTAAAAATATTTTAGGTAACTCAATTATTTTACAAATTCAAATTTATTTGAATTTGAAAAGTTACTTAAAATACCAATCCTAATTTAGAAAGTTACCAAATTTCAGCTCTTTGAATTTTTAAATTAATTGAGAATTAATTAGGGCCTTCCTAATTTAATAATACAATTAAAGAAGGCTTGAGTTTATTTCCCCAAACCCCTCTCTTTTTCTCCATGCCGCCGGCCCCCTCCTTGGGTCCCCACCTCCTAATTACTTTCCAACTTCAAGCTATTCCTCTTTGGGAAGAAATCAAATCCACTTTCCTTCCCTCTTAGCCGCCCCCACCCTTTCCTAAATACACCCAAATCCTTTCCAAACTAAATGGATTAATTAGGGAAACAATTGCTTGATTTCCCTCCACCTATTTTCTTCTAAAATCTGAACCTAAGTCTTGCTCCACACCCTCACCCTTGGCCGGCAACAACTCTCCCTCTTTCCCTCTTGAATTTGCAAGACAAACCCCTCCCTCTCAACAGGAGTCTTCAAGGGAAGCCACGACGAACGTCTTCAAACATTTCAACTCCTCGGAACCAATGAATGGCCGATCTTGATCTTGATTTCAGATTCATTTATAACGAGCAAGGAGTCGTTGACATTCTCCGGTCAACCTTCGATTTCAACCCGAAAACTGACAACTCCGTCGAAGAATACGTGGACCGCATCATCTTCACACTTTCCGAAGCCCTCGAAGAACAACTTGCCAACGTTCAGTGGTAAATTGTTTCCGGACCTTGACAAGGGTGAACTTCTTCCCCTATTCGCTTATTTTCCTAATCCACTAACCTTGTAGGTGGTGATTTAAAAGCAAGATTTCGTGCTTCGCTCTCTGTCTCCGCTTAGTAAACGTAGGATTTGAGTTTACTTTCTTTGTTGCTTATCTCAATGTTAGATTGAAGATTTTATTGAATAGCTACTTGATTTGCATCTTGTTGGATTTCTAACTTAATTTGGTGGTTCATGTTTCTAGCTTGCGATTTGACCTAAGCGTAGTTACCCCTCATTCGTTTTCTATCGTTGTTTTGTGGCTAATAGTTTTAATTATTATTTGCTCTTATCTAAGAGAAATGTCTTTGAAATTCACAACCCACAACACAAATTTTCTATGTGTGAGGAAAGAAGAAAAGAGAAGAGAATGACCAAGAGTCAATAAAATCTTGGAGAAATGGTGGAGGAAGGAAGAAGAATAGCACAATTCCTTAAAAGAGACCCTTTCCTAACAAACCCTGTTGGTGGTCACCTGACATCGAATTCCAATTGTTTGTTGGCAAAAACCAGCTACACAACAATCGTTATCAAACTTGGTACTAGTTGGTTTCTAGCTATAACCACAAGTAATTGACAACCAAAACTTTCAATATCTACTTGTAGACAACAACAAGCATGACTACTGCTAGTGGGTTTCCCCCCATAAGATGCAGCCCCATAATTGTCTCCAACAAATGTTCATGCGATCACATGCAAAACTGCGAGAGTCAACACCAAAATTTGTTGTTTCAGTCTTTGCACCAACAAAAATGAGCTCAAATCATGCAAGAATTAGCTCAAGACTATCACCTTCAAGGCCCATGGAGTGTGAACTATGCCTGAGGCCTGGCCTATCCAAACTTGGGTGATTTGCACATGAATCAACCAACTTGCTTATCAAGCCCATGGAAAATGGGCCAAATGGATCGAGCTTAAAATTGGACCTACTCAATAGGACTTACGAAAAAATGGAAGACCGCTTATAATTAAACATCAAAACAAGCTTCATAGAAGCAAGAACAAGTCAAAGGATACTTTTCAGGTATCAAATGTAGAAGTTTTGCATCCATGGGGTCAACTTATGAATCTCAATCCACAAGTCAAAGAGGATATCCACGTTGATATTATAGAAGTGATTGTGGACTAATAAGATTAAGGCTAAATTCTTGGACCATAATTATTGAAAACTTATGACATGATCCATCTTGTAGATATAATTTTGGATTGTTTACAAGGAACTTATAGTATAAGGGCAATTAATACGTTCATATAAAAAATATATTAGTTTATCTTTAACGTTCATACAATGGTGTCATGGTTCTTGCTTTTATAATCACTTTTTGACTGGGGTAGGATGAGGCGATAGTACTTAATCACATCCATGGAATCACTTCAAGATGTGTGAAAGCCCCTTTAAATCCAAATAATGAAATGATGATCTTAAATATCAAGCAATATATTTGCGTTTAGCTCAAATCACACTTGATACTAATCTTTAAGCTATCCAATGCCTAATTTTGATATTTGGCAACACATATCAAAACGTGAAGGATCCATCCATCTGTTCACCACCTCAGGGGCAATGATCCAACATCGATCTTAGAGATGATGTGTCTCTTCTTAACTCTTTGATCCGTCAGAGAGCTAAAATAACTTTCATTATGGTTTTTCTGCCCGACACAAATCTTACATGTGAATTATTTTCTCTTGGCATCCATCATCTCAAAAATAGACTGCCATTCAACTTAACACCTGTAAATTGTTTCCTTTTGGGGAAAAATAAAATAACTTCAAACCTTATAAACTATTTCAATTTTCTTGAGTCACTTGATATAGACTAGGCAGTGCCTTTGTTTTCTAAACTGTCAATCACGCTTTACTAACATAAGGATTGGAGTTTCTTCCTGAAAAACATTCGTTGGGGCAGACTAAATTTTTTGTTTGGTTGTAGGTCTAAAGGTTTTGGTTTGAGAAGATCTAAAACGGAATATATTGATGTAAAACTTGCATGCAAAGATGAGTTACTTAATGAAATTTGCACGCTTAACATTTCAAAAACAATATTAAATAAAACTTATGCCGATTTAAATGCTAAGATAAAACAATAAGGCGATAAAACAAGCTTAGGCTAATCACATGCATAGGAGTTAAGGTAGTAAAATAATCAATTAATCTAACATTGCGTTCGTAGTTGGTTTTCAACGATAATCCCTAAACTAACAATGAGATTAGTCACTAAGAGATATCCCTCACTTAACTCTCTAATATACTAGACTTTAGCGGAGAGAATTAACACGGTCCTAGTGAATCAAAGTAAAACCACAACCGAAGACGACTAAGGTAAATGATTTAGAGGATTAGCTCACCGTCGTCAAGGCTTAGCAACCATCCATGTTTATTGGAGTTCGGACTTCGGGACAGCAGGTAGGGGATTCCCGGAGGGTTTAACATCAGTTCTTCTTACTAGAATTCCTGGGACAGCAATCTGTCAATATCCAGAAATTCTGGACAACAAGCGGGGCCGTTCCAACAACCTGGACATCAAACTACCTTGCTGAAAAGTGTAGGACAGCAGCCCTCGAGGTGGACAGAACCTTGGGCAGCACTTGTGGGGAGACTAGGGATGCTGAACAGCTGGCAGTGACCTTCACGTGGTGCAGGACAATAGGTTGTCCTCTCTGAAATTCTGGGACAGCACTCAGTAATACCAAAGAATAGAAGAAACCAAGAGGGAGAAACTGTGAGGGTCAGCTGCTAGCGTTGAGATGGAATTAGGGATTGATTGGAAGGTTTAAGGGAGGGAATTAGTGTGAGTTAATTAGTTTGTGGAGAGAGCTAGAGAGAGTGAAGGCTGGCCATAGGGAAAGGAGGGGAAAGCGTTTAGGTTCGATGTATGTGGGCCCTTGATTTCAATTATTGATTGAAATCAAATCTGAGATTTAATTTCAGATTTGATTAAATTAGGGAGGCTTCCTAATTGGGTTGTATCATTAGGGAAAGTATTTGAATTCAAGTATTTAATTGAATTCAATAAAGGAAACTTTCCTAAATTGATAGGAGTTATTTTAGGAAAGTAATCAAAAGAAATTTGATTTTTTTTTTGAATTTCAAAATTCATGATATAGAATTGATTTCAAATAAAGATACTTTCCAAATATAGCTATGTCGATTTAGGAAGTTATTTGAAATTCAAATTTGAATTTCAAATTGATGAGTTATCTTCCTAAATCACTTGGGTGAGTTTTGGTAAGTGGTAATGATGATGGAAATCATCATGAATGGTGGGAGGGACCTAGGTGGCCGGCGGCAAGGAGGTGGAGGGGCGGCGGGTAATGGGGAATCACGTGGAGGTGTTGAGGCCATCGATTTGGAGAGAAAGGGAGGGGATTGCCGGTGGTATAGGGGAAGAGGGAAGAGGAAGATGAAGACTAAAATAAAGAACCAAGAACCCACAAAGAGATCGTAGAACCGCGAACCTTGGACTCTTCCAAAGGTTGACGGGTATTGCGATTGCCCACACCTTGAGTCTTCCTTCTTCTCTCAAACACTCAACATTGAGGGAGATAAAGAGAATTCTGAATTTTTACTAATCAATCATCATCCTACAATACAAGAGAGTTAGCCTATAAATAGGCCTAATGAAAAGAAAAATAGCAAAGACTAAAATGCCCTTCGGGCTACAACACCACATGACCACTCCTAAGGGTAAAATAGGAAAAACAGTAATTTAAGATAAATTAGTACATAAGACATAAAAATAAAATAAAATAAAAGAAAATAAGCTCTAGATCGTAGCCGTTGATCTTCCGATGTCCTCATCATATATGGAGTGTAATTTTGGTAGTAATAGACCTAGTGAGGGGATTGTGACTTTGGGCAATCAAGTTATTAATAAGAGTACACGTTTTAGATATCTTGGATCTATTGTTCAGAGTGATGGTGAAATAGATGTGGATATTATTAGCATAATTCAAGCTGGATGGTTGAATTGGAGGAATGCATCGGGCTTGTTGTGTGATAGAAAAGTACCCTCAAACTCAAGGGAAAATTCTATAAGATGGTGGTGAGACCTGCAATGCTTTATGGTGCCGAATGTTGGCCATTAAAAGAGAAGCATAACACTATGTTGAGTGTGGCAGAGATGAGGATGCTCAGGTGGATGAGTGGCTTCACCCTTAGAGATAGGATATTAAATGAGCATATACGTGAAAAGGTTGGAGTAGCTCCAATAGAAGTAAGATTAGAGAGAGTCGCCTTAGATGATTTGGTCACATAAAACGGGCCTTCCGATGACCCGGTTAGGAGAGTAGATGTATTAGATTTGACTTATGTTAAGAAAGATAGAGACAGACCTAAAAAGACTTGATTAGAAAATATTTGGAATGACCTTTCCTTATTAGATTTAAACAAGAATTGACTTTTAATAGAACACAATGGAGAAAAAAGATTCATGTAGTTGACCCACGTCATGGGATAAAGGCTTGATGTTGTTGTTGTTGTTGTTGTTGCTGTTGTGTGCAAGAAGAGATTGTTCTGTATGAATGATATGCCCTAAAAGTCCTCTACCTTTTGGTTATTTCTGGTATGGAGCAGATGTGAAAGTTTTTTATTCATTTTGTGTGCATTAACATTTCGGATGTCTGATAAATTCCAATCAACCGTCACCATTGTTCTTCTTTTGACTTTCGAATGGCTTGACATTCCCATTATTTCATCGTTGACACACTTATTTAAGGCTTTATTCTTTTATTCAATTAGTTCATGGGTAGAATATATAAGCTCTTTTAGCTTAATTGTTGTAAGAAAAATTATTTAAGCATTTTTTTCACGAAAGGATGTAGGATTATCTGAAGGTAAATGTCCCATGAAAGCCAGATGCTTTATGCCTAGGTTAATTCAAAAATAGAGAAGTTAGTAGCTGTATCTTAGTACTAAATAGCATTATTAAGTTTTGTGGAAACAACTGAAACTGAGAACATGTTGTAGAGTTTGAAGTTTTCGTTTGTATTGCTTACCATACATAATGAAGAAAATCATCTTTTAACTCTACTGGATGATGATGTGGGCTGACTGAGAATCATTTCTTAGACAGTTTGAGTCATATTGCCGGTGTTTACTTATGGTGTCAATTGTTTATAATCACATATTTTGTGATAATGCATGTCTGTTAACATTACAATCTCTTGTTCATTGAAAACTCTTCAGGATTAGCTTGTTGGCCTACAGTCCAATGGCTATGGGAATACTCTCAGGAAAATATTTTTCTACTGATGCTGGCCCAAATGATGCAAGATTCAATATATACAAAGGTTTTGAGCCAACAATGATACATTCAATTCAACTATATTATGTGCTTGAATGTGTTAATTTTGCCTTTTTTTTCTTTGGCAGGAAAGTATTCTGAAGGTGAATCGAGATACAATCTTTCAAACCCTATTATGAAAGCTGCTGTTCTAGTATGCATCGTTTTCTTTGCTAGTTTTACTTAATAACTTAAAAAAAATATCTGATAGTGTGTTAGAAAGGAAAACCTACTCATATGGAAGTACTTGAATAAAAGTTTTTGAAGATAAGAGGCATATATTTCAACACAATGACAACAACATCAAATCTTTATCGCATTACGTGGGGTCAGCTACTTGAATCCTTTTTCTCCATTATGTCATGTTAAGAGTCAAATTCTCATTGAAATCTAATAAAAAATGTCATTTCTAATATTTTCTAACCAAGCCTTTTTAGGTCTACCTCTAACTTTCTTAACATAAGTCAAATCTAATACATCTACTCTCCTTACCGGGCCAACGGAAGGCCATCGTTTTATGTGACCAAACCATCTACGACAACTCTCTCTAATCTTATTTGTCACCGGAGCTACTCCAACTTTTTAACATATATGCTCGTTTCGTATCCTATATCTAAGATTAAAGTCACTCATCCACCTGAGCATCCTTATCTCTACAACACTTAACTAAGATGATCAGTTTCATTTCTTCGTATAAGTACGCCCCAATTCATAACTGTCGATGGCGCAAAATAGCGCGCGCCATGGCGCACAGCGCTCAAAATAGCATGCCGCGCCGTGCGCTATGTGCCATGGCTCCAAAGGGACCTTTGCGCCATGGTGCGCCATTCGCCGCTAACAGGTATGCGCTCCATACTCCCAAGACTCGGGGAATCATATGAGTTGGCGAATTAATAAGAGCATTGCTTGATGCATGATTATTAGCTAGTGGGACAGGTGCGGGATGATTGACAGTATTCTTTAACATCAGTTGCATCATCATGGTCATTCGTGCCATTGCATTGGTCACCTTGGCATTGAGTTGGGAGATTTTCTTGTCTTTTGCCTTCATTTGTTGCTGCATTTGTTTTTTTTTTGTTAGATGAATAACGGCTCCTCTTCTTCTCCTCATTTTTGTTGGTCATCTTTTGAGGAGGAACTTGAATACTCTTTTTGATCATACTATTCTTGTCCTCTAAGAGGGGCATTAGATCCAACCTCATGGTGCTATTGAGGGGGGCTCATTGTTACGTCCCACCCTGTAGATTGATTTGACTTCCATGGTTTCTTCTTTGTTTTCTTCTTGCATTTGGATTTTCAAACGGCATCTCCATTGGACTTCTAGTTTATTTTATGGGATCAAGAGCTTCTCATTCGGGGGAATGAGATTGAAATTGACCTTTTCTGTGAGTGTGGAATTGGTTGTCAACGGGATCTCTTGGAGGATGCTCCAATGTGTTGACTATCATGGATATTAATGAGAGGGACCTTTGTTGGAACCTATTATTGTCGACCTTTATCATAGGTGGATCTTTACGAGTACGCACTTGATATCATGAATTTTTTTCTTCAATAATTTTTTTTTTCTATGGGTTTTGACCTCGATATCTTCTTGCCCTTCTGTGGGGTTCTTTCGGTGGCAAATTCTTGGGCTCGTGGTTCTGCTTACCCATTCTTCTTCATTAGTTGAATTGATGACTGACAACTACTATAATTTTATTTGTAGGAATACATCGGTATTGCCAAAAAGTATGGCATTTCTCCTGCATGTCTTGCAATTGGTATGTCATCTGAAACTTCACTTGTATGTATTTAAATATATATACACCTCTGGTTTTAATGTGTTCACTATATGTCTTAAGCTCTCGAGCGGTTCAGAATATATCCGTTGCATGCGCTATTCAAACTCGTAAACTATAACATGAAATCAAAACTTGATCAACAATCATTTAATAATATAGTTTCTGTCTCTTTGTTAAACCAAGTTCTGTGACCAAACTGACTATAGTATAATCCAATCATGTGCAGATTGAAATTCTTTAACCATTTGTCCATAATATAATGACAAACTATATTTTGGTGAACATGGCATCGCAAATGATACCACTTTTCTTTATATTTATATATAGAAGTTCTAACCAGCAGTTGCAATGCAATATTCAGCTTTTGTGCTGGGTCATCCTCTTATTGGCAGTGTAGTGTTCGGTGCAACCAAAACTTCACAACTAAAGGAGGTTCTAGAAGCTTCGAAAATCCATCTTTCGGTAGAAATAGTTGATGAGATTAACAAAGTACACGCCACATATCCAAATCCTTGTCCTTGATAGGAAAATTGCAATGTTCTTTTATAGTAGATGTTTTTTTGTCCAACCAAAACTCAATTGGTGGGCTAAAACTGGCTCTCTAAGCTGGGTTCAATGACAAGTAAACAATCTCCATGCCCATGCCACAGTACATAGGTGAATTTTTTTCTTACTGTAGAGTTTGTTCTTTTCTGGTTGATTTTTTTGTATTTTTACATGCATCAAGGGTTCAGAGATCTTATAAAACTCATTTTTTCTGCCGTAAGTTTGGAATGGCTTTGTAGGTTCTAAATGTAGATATATTTTGTGATTTATTTTAGGAGTAAAAACTGAAAATAGTTCCCTGACTATTAATAAATGTCTAATTTAATCTTAAATTTTTATGATGACTCAATTTAGTATCCCGACTATTAGAAAATGCATCAATTTAATCCCAAGGTCAAAGTGATAGTTATAATTAACCTCAACAATTAAATGTGAGGGTTTTTTTTGGGTATTATGGTGTATTTGATTATATTAATTCTTTTTATTTTTTTATTATTTATCATATTAAAATAAATACAAAAATTATAATGAAAGTTAACCAATTAAATAATCAGAGTGAATATTAAATAAATGTGATTAACTTCCATTATAAATTTTATATTTATTTTAATATGACGAATGATAAAATATATAAAATTAATAATATAATAGCACATATACCGTTATATCCAAAATGCCCTCACATTAATTGTTGCGGTTAACTTTAACTATTACTTTTGGCATAGAGACTAAATTATGATATTTTCTAATAATTAGGAGATTAAATTGGGCATTATGAAAGTCTTGAGCTAAATTGAGCATTTATGGGGCTTAGGCTTCGTTGGGGACGGCTTTTTTACTGCTTCTTAAAGCATCTTTTTAATAGAAAAATTTTAATTATTAAACTAGAAAGCTGCTTTAAGAAATAGAAAAAAAGCTGTCCCAAACAAGCTTTAATTTTTGCAGTTTGCTAGAAGAAATAAGGTCTACCTTCAAAGTGGCTCAATAGGGCTTTCTAAGTAGTATTCTAGGTGACTTAGGTCATATGCAATAGTGCAAGTCCACTTCTTTAAGAGCTACTCTTAAACATGCATTTGTGTCTGATTTTGATATGTTGATCTTTAGCAAATACAGATTGAATAAAATTGGTCTGAACTAATTGTATAATCATCTCATCTTTTAGCTATGTTATTTAAAAAAAAAAGAACCCTAATTTTCCCAAAGAATGCATCTCTTTTAATTGTTGAGTTTGATTAAGGCTTCGTTTGGGACGACTTTTTTTTTTATTCTTAAAGTGATTTTTTTAATATAATTTTTTTTAAGTTTTGTATTAAAAAATTACTTTAAGAATCAGTAAAAAAGCTGTCCCAAATGAAGCCTCAATCATTCAGATATAATTGATTTCATATAATAAACTTATTATTGCCAAACCATAGTTAAGTGTGCAGCTTTGTTCCAAAGCAAAAAGTTGCAACTGTTTTTGGTTCTTCACCTCTGCTATTTCTCCAGATTCTATATCCGTAAGAGTTTCATATACCACGGCATCTTTGGGATGATTTTTTTATTGTTTCTTAAAATATAATTTTAGTACAAAAATTAAAATTTGTTTGCTAAAATTTTGTTTTAAGGCTTCATTTGGGACGACTTTTTTATTGCTTTGTAAAGAATTTTTTTAGTTAAAAATTTTTTAATTTAAAAATTTTACATTAAAAAATTACTTTAAAAAATAACAAAAAAGTTATTTCAAATGAAATTTAAATTTCTTAATTAAAAATTCATAGCACATTATTTTGAAGTTTTGCTTCAATTAAAATTGAGCTGAACTGAAATAAACTGGAAGCAAGAACCATATGATTTTATCATAGCAATCTCATCCTTTTGATTATCACCAGCCCTAAATAGGGAGCAATCATCCAGAGATCAACAATCACGCGTCATGTCACTTGAAACTTGGTATTGAGCACTCGGTATTATTCGGTATACGTCTGGATTTTCGGTTTTTTGTCCGGACGTAATAATTATCCCCCCAACTTACGCAAATCATAAGACCCAACAAAGGTCGCAAACTGTTGCAACAATTCCATTGTCATTGCCTTCATCAATTTCCTTAAAGAAAATGCTCAAAATGATTGTTTGAGTCTAATTTGATCAAATCATGTTTGAACTATGATTCGAATTCAAAGTATTTCAAAGTAATTTTGTTCACCATAAACTCCAATAAATACTTATTGAATAAAACATGGGTCATTTCAAATAAAAAAAAAAGAATTTTTTGGCTATAAATTTTCTTACTTGCCAATAAATTCTTTTAAAAATTTTAATATAAAATTTACTTAAAATATATTAAAATTCAAAATTTTAATCACAAGTTGTTTAAAATATTCAAAAAATACATATTTCTTTTTTGCATTAAATGTTTCATTATAATTTTTTTAAATAATCTCTCATTCTTTTTACCATTATATTATAATATTAACTTAAATTATAATCACTCTCTCTCATAATAAAACCAGTTCGAGCTCAAATTTAATTAGATTAATTAATTCGACTAAAAAATTCCCCTAATTTTATTAGTGCAAAACACAAGCCTCTCTATATTCGATCAAAAATTCTATCCAACATATCAAACAATGACGAAATAAATAAATAAATAAAAATCTTATAAAGTAAAAAAACAATTTTATTACTGCTATGATGAATTGGAGATTTTATTCTTCAGTGCTCCATCTTCAAGAAAGAAAACCATTAAAATCAACTGCTGAAAACTATCTTAATTTACAACACCTCCAGCTTAAAAATACAAACACATACACAGTTGTACAAAATTACAGTTATGATCCATTCATAAAAATAAAAAAAAATTACACTCTAGTGCATATAAGAACACACTGTTTTCATAGCACATAATGGAAAAGAGATTCTGTAAAGCAGGTTGAAGGTGCACTACTTGAATGGAGCTGCAACCACATTTCTGAAATCAAATTAAGGAAACCTTATTGATGTATTATGTTGACTTATTGAGTTAGGACTTCATCGAAAGCTCATATATATGCAAGCGAGCTTCGATCGCTCGCAGATTGCGGTCGGCCGCGGGTAGGAGTAGGCGGTCTCTGTGTGTTGAGTTCCTGTAAGAAGAACAGAAGGTCAGAGAACCCAAAAAATATTTTCAATGGATTACCAAATATAAAATGAACTCCTATCATAATTAGTCTAGTATAACTACTAGAGATTAGCTTTGTGAATTCTTATTCTCTATTCTGTCTTTTTTAAGAGCTATTGTAATGCAATTCATTAATTTGATTGAGCCATCATTAAATTGATAGATAAATTTGATTATGAACTAATCAGATGGTTTATGTGAAGATGATATTGGATTAAAATTATAAGTAATTTTAGGCTGAATTATTTTGATTAGTTGGCTCTTTTTGTTCAAATTAAGATGGAATATAAAATTAATGATGCTTTACCTCATTGGCTGAGTAATTATTCTGTGCGGACATTGAACAGTCTAGAGACCAACCAGAACGCGCCACGTCACCCGCTACCGAGTAGTACCGAGCACCGGTACAGAGCAAAATATGACGCGGCGCGTTGTGGTTGGTCTTTGGACGTCGTCCGGAGTTCGCGCAGAATAATTTTTCTTTGTTACTCAGGGGTTTCAAGCCTTTATTTGCTTCTAGGGAGGTAATCCTATATCTCATATGAAATAAAGAGTGGAGAACGCAATCATTATGCTTGCTCTCAGAATGACCAAGTGATAATCCTATGGATAATAATCATAATATATTAGGATCATATAAATAACATGATCATGATTTATTGATGCATGCATACTTGGGAAATAAATCCAAAAAGAACTCTGAGATATCATTGTTTATATAAATTGTATAATTGCAAGCTGTTTTGGATGAATATAGATTTTTTAGTGTCATGCTAGTTTAGATACTATGCTTCCATAATTTTTGGTGATGGCTAGACTAGGTCTGATGGATACAAGAGGTATTAAATCTATTTTGTAAACATCTTTTTGCACTTCTATTAAAATTACTTCAGTCTAATCTTCTTTATCATCATTATTTGACATTAATTTTATAAATTTGTCTTATCGATTCATCTTGATTATGAAGATTCAATGCCCTTTTATTCTAATCTTTTGTGGGTTTTGATACATATAGGTGTAATGATGAAGTAAGAATGTCAATATTGGACCCAACAGAAAAATTTAACTCAAATCTAATATAAAAAATATGGGTTCGGATTATGGTTGTAAACGAACTGAGCGTTTGACAAACTATCAAGGCTCGGCTTGATAAAAGCTCATTCGTGATCGTTTAATTATGTAATCAAACAAACTTGAATATTTTCTTAAATACTCGATGCTTTAATAAATAAGCTTGAACAACTATGTGTTCGACTCGTTTATGTTCTTGAACAACATCGTCCGAAGCTCATGAACATGCTCGCTCATAAGCTTGTTAGGAGCTTGATTTTTGTTTGATACGGAAGTTTAATAAATCTAATTGTAAAAACCCAAAATTCTTAAATACTCGATGCTTTAATAAATAAGCTTGAACAACTATGTGTTCGACTCGTTTATGTTCTTGAACAACATCGTCCGAAGCTCATGAACATGCTCGCTCATAAGCTTGTTAGGAGCTTGATTTTTGTTTGATACGGAAGTTTAATAAATCTAATTGTAAAAACCCAAAATTCGTCATTTGAGTGCGTCGCACGCATATCGATGCGCCGCGACGAACTTAAGTGAAATTTCGACGTCGTCGGAATTCGACGAAATAAATTTCGTTAGATTCGTCTCGAAATTTCGAGCGAAATGGTATAAAGAACTTATATTTAATTTCGCTCGGTTTTGGAGATATAAATTGCCGAAGAAGGTTTAAGTAACATTTATGCTAATTTCCCCTTTTACCCTTAGAGCCCTTAAGGAAATATTAGGGAAAAAGGGCACATGCGTAATTGGCATTTTATTTTCTCTAAAAGCCCTCTTAAGGGACCGAATTATTCGGTCCCTTGTTGTGTTCTCTCGGCCGAAAGAAGAGAAGCGGACGGGAGAGAGGGGGAGGGCGACGGGAGACGCACGAAGGCCGGTGACCGGCGGGTTTTCCGGCGAGCTTCTTTTGGAAAAACGTCGGGGAGGCCTAGGGAAGAAGAGAGGTAAGTGTATATTGCAAGAAACTTCCCTCTTTTATGAGATTTTTCTTGGAGAAAAATTTAGGGTTTTGATTTTGATGGGGCTTTCATAGAGAATTATTAGAGAGTGTTTGTGTGCACACTCTTGAGTAAGAAAATAAATTGTTTTATGAAGAAAATTGTAGGTTTAAAAATTTAGGGTTTTGTGGAAAATTTCTTTTGTTCTAGAATTGATGTTATGAGTTTAGAAACATTTGTAGCTTGAAATC
>NW_021319438.1:736441-784461 GCF_001605985.2 Dendrobium catenatum
TTACAAATGACATAACTTCTACATATGACATCCTTACATCAAAGCATCAACCTTACATATAACAAAACATTTACCTTATATTGATTTGCATTGGTATCTTGCATAGTACATTCCCCATTGTATGAATTTTAGATTGAAATTTGTCACATACTGAGCGTAGCTCACTCCCTAGTTTTGGGAATTTTCAGGAGAACCTGGTAGAAGAGATGGCTGACAACCCGAGGTTTACATATAGTCGTCGTACCCCGGGTGACAGGTTCATTTATAGTAGTTTTACTTGTTGTAGTCTCTTACTATAATTTTGGATGGCTTAGCATGTTGGTTGGTAGTTAGCCATCTTGTTTATTTTGAAAACACTTTTTGGAATGAAAATAGAAATTGTTTAGTGGCGCTTTTTGTCTTTGAAGATTTCATTGAATAGTATTATTTACTTGAAGAATGATTAGTTACTTATATAAACGTCCGATCTCGTTCCCGCCTCGTATCTACGAGCTAACCGGGCCGGGTCGTGACACTAATAATGTTTATTATAATTTAAGAATCTAATAATTATTGATTAATAAACTATAAATTTAATTAAATATTATAATATATTAATAAACTATAAATTTTAGGTTGAATGAAGTCATTACAGCAAGGGGTTTTGGGAGTTTTAATATCCATACTTGATTTCTTATTCTATCCAACCAAATGATCCAATCTAGCAAATTTCCTTGTTTTTTCTATCCACAAGAAACTAAATGACCCCTCAAAGTAGAACACAATCTCACCTGCATCCACGTATCTTCTAAAACACGCTCTGGAGATGACTCAGGTGATTGAAGTGGTGGTGGAAGTGGATGAATCAACTTTGGAACCACAACTAATCCCCTACCAATCACCAGGATTGCTCCAGCGTTATTTGCAGTTCCTGAAACAAGGCAAGCCTTAGAATAGAACTATCATATGTGGATAAATCAAAGAGTATTAGGAGAAATGCAGATAAATTTGTGACAATATGATAAGATGAATCAGTAAAATTCTGTAGGATTACCACAGTAATTAGTAGCAGAAAACAAAGTGATAAGTTGCCCCTGAGCAAATCTTTCAAAGCCATCCATCACACATTCATGAGCTCTTATGATAAGTTGTAGTTTGTTCTTCTTACAGAACTCTGTAACTCTATCAGGCTGCAAGTTTAGAAAGGCATCAGCATAAATGTCTACGAGAGCAGAGAAGAGATTTAACCAAAAAGTGCATGGCAAATGCTCAAGGCAGGTGCGGTAACTTAAAAAAAAATGTCACAAATATGCTTTTCCTTGACGGGATCATAAACAAGTTCTAAAATGTTCATGTGATTAATTTTTTATTTTCCACCAATAAAAAACTGATTAACTCAATTCTATAATTCCAAGGCATCCATATGATAAAAGTTCATATACTGGATATATTGATATTTCAACATCATCATCACTATCATTATCACAATGATTCGAGTTTGGCTTTATGAATTCTCATTTTTCATTCATCCCTAATGAGTGTTGTATGATGTGTCTAAAATTATTTGACATTAGTCATTTTACACAATTTCCATCCAAGGTACCTTTCATCTATATTTTTTTCATCCTAACCCTCTAGGATCAAATTTATCTACCTTTATTATTGGTGCATCTTCCACTTCTTTGAACTTGCCCAAACCACCTAAAAGTCTATTTTACACTAATAGATAAGTATCTCTCACCATTTCTAATATAATCATTTCACAATCTATCTTTCATAGTTTTACCACACATCTCTCTTAGCATTCTCATTTCTTCTATGCTCAAATTATCTATCAATGATCTTTTTGCTTCCCAATGCTTGGATTCATAAAATAAAAACAATGTTAGGATAAAAGTTGGGCCCACATGCGAAAGAGAAATAGACTTGTGAAGACATAATCCCATGTCAGAAGCTGAAGTTAGTATGCAGAATACAAAGCTCTTATTAACTAAAGTTAACATTCAAACACATGATTCTAAACCAAGAGAAGCCATGCAATGATGCCATAGTTACTCTGGCTAGCAGTTTCCATTTTCATTTTGGGGTTGTTTGGTTGGCTGAAAAAAGATTGTAATGTAAAATAAATATATTATAAAAGTAATGCAGTGTAAAATGAATACTTTGGAGTTGTTTGAATGAATGAAAAAGAAATATGTGAGATTTTTTTTTTGTTGAGCTTGAAGTAAAATGAATGCAATATCAAGTCTAAAGAGGGTGGTGGCGCGTGGCCGTGGTAGCCGGTGGCGGTGGCCGGTGACAACAATGATGGTTGTAGGTGGTGGGTCAACAGATTGCAATCCATGTGCTCCTCTCCTTTCACCAAGCTGTTGGTGCCTTTTTTGGATTTATTTATTTATTGTGTAAATTGCATTTACCTTTTCCAATATGTAATATCCTCGAATGAGCCTAAATACTTCTAATTTGTATACGAAAAATAAACAATACAATTTAAAATAGTTTTTATATATCTACTTTTCTACACATATTTTTGCTATCAATCGGGAATCTTCTCTTTACCAAAAAAAAAAACAAAATTTTATGTCATGGCATTATAAGTTACATCATCCTAATTTTTCATACCTTAAAATTTATTTTCTTTTTTATTTGAAAATAAACATATTTTTCAATGTCAAATCTATCAACTTATCAAATACTAAAGAGTTAATTTTAAATCGAAGTCATATAAAGCTACTAAAACTTTTTCATCATGTATATTGATATTTAAGGTCCATTAAAATCTCATAATCTTATACTCCAATCACTAGTTTATAACTAATTTTGATATTTACTTAAATCACCAATTATTAATTGATCATAAAGAATGATCAAATCAATTAATTAATTCAAATAACATGAGGAATCAATTCAAATTAAATTTGAAGCAAAAACCATCATGTCGTTCAAATGCAATATTTAAAAAATATTATCAACATACCCCGAAAGAGACTAGACCGGGACCTCTCGCATTTGGTCTCAAGCCCTCTATGCTATCATTCTCTGTAGGATCAGACCTGAAAATTGAAAAGTGTAGAAATATGAATGGATAATAGATCATATTAAGCATAGTAATGGTTTAAGAGAAATCACCATATTAACTATAATGGTTGTAGAAATTACCATAGAAGGTCCATTAGAATAATCGATCCAACATCCATCGTTATTGGCCTTTCAATTTTCTCAATTTGCTCTAATGTGTTTATGGACCTCCCTATACCACCATGCATGCAAATAATTTTCTTCTCAATGAGTGCAGCAAGAGGGAGGCAATTGAAGACCTGATTAAAACGAGTCCATGCCCATATTCCATCACTTTCTCCCTACATAAGCTTCAAAGTTAGTACTTTTCTTCTTCATTAAAGCATTTTTCTTTTTGCTACAAAAAGCTTCAAATTTCTCCACCATGAAGCATAAAAAATATAAATTTCTCACCATTCTTTCAATGCATTCAAGGCGAAAACCAAAAAGAGCATTTATATCAGCAGCCTCATGATTTCCTCGAATTATATGGATATTATCTGGATATTCTATCTGCAAATAGTTGAATTATAATTTAGTGAACTAAAGCATTGCACAAGAAAAAAAGAAGAAATCAACACTAGTTGTGAATAAGCATGCAAAGTGTTGAGGCTAAACTGCACCTTAAGAGCAAGAAGCAAACATATGGTTTCCAAACTGTGTTGTCCTCGATCAACATAATCTCCCAGAAACAAATAGTCAATATACCTGAAAGATTTCCCAAGAGTCTCACATCTATATCCAATTAAATAAATTACAAAAACACTAATATATATGCACGATGTTATGTGTGCAATTATAGCAAATACTTTGGAATATCTAAGTCGAAAACTAAAATTTCAAACAATGTGATTTGGTATACATCACCCATAGATCAATAGTGTACATAGCAGAGCCCATCAGAGGGTTTGGTACAATTCCTTGACCAGAGCTCCCTAAGGTTAATTGTACTAAGCACTAGCCTTCGAATATGGGAACCAACCAAAACTCTGACGGATACAAAAATTTGAGCAAAGGTGATATTCTAGAATATTCTATAAAGTCAAGAAATAACTTTAGTATATTTAGTTGTTATTTAAATTTAGTTAAGATGCTTCAGGAAAGATAGAATATGTTCAATGTTGTAGATATGCAAGCAACAAGCAAAATAGTGACTGAAGATATATCACCCAATATAACCTGGATTCCAGGTTTTACTCTTTTAACAAATTTATGCAGGTGTATTGGAGAAATCAATGGAATGAAGACAGCTTTGATATTTTATTTATCTGCTCTTCCGGCCACCCTCTTGGCTGAGGCACCTTGCTTGGCTGAGAGCTTCCAAGTTGTTTCCAAAGCTTTTTACAAACAGACACACCTCCATGCCATCTCTCCACGCCTAAACTTCTCTCCACGTTATATTTAGGAATATTTTCCAAATGTATGTAGGGTTAAAATTAGGCTGTATCAAGAATGTAGATTCACTAGGGCGAGTCTTGGTTATATATGAAGGTTGTGATGCCATTTTTCATCTAGATGGAATAGCATAATTGCAGCTTCTAATGAGGACATCCGGCCTTGAAAAGTCTATCAGACAATCTACAGCTACAATTGCGCCGCTCTACTTTTGATGTTCATTTTTATTATTGATGCATTAGTTTTATTTATGAATTTTATTATGTCTTTTTCACTTTTGCCCTTACTTAAGGGTTTAGATATGTGTAAGCCCTAGGGGCATATTAGTACTTTTTATTTGTCATTTTGTATTGGCTATTTAAAGCCTTCCCCTCCTTTGAGGGTTAATGATGAATAATATGAAATTTCAGTTTTTCTTGTTCTCTTGTGGATCTTGAGAGTTCTTTGGTGAAATCCCGAGGAGAGGGTAACGCAATACCCACCAGCTGCCGAAGGAGTCCGAGCTTGTGGTTGTCTTCTCTTCTTTCTCCCCTTCTCCTCCTTAAGCCACCACCTCACCTGTTCCCCCCCACTCTTCCTAAACCTAGTCTTCCAACCCCCATACCGCCACCCACCGTCCTTCCACCACCCAAAACCGGTCGGCCTCCCAAAGGCCCCTAACCGTCGGCTTCCCCTAGGTTAGCACCGGATCATGCCCGACGTGTCGAGGTCTATCGTTGCGAGCTGGCGTGGAAGGCAGAGACAGGGATGGGCCGAGGTGGGTTTGATTATTGGGCGTGATTGTGGGATTGGATCCGAGTGCGGGAGCAAGGCTGTAGACGAGGTTCATAAGTGGGAGCAGGGGTTGGAGACGGGAGAGGGATGCGGATTGAACGGGCTACAGGGTCGGAGCATGAGGGCTGAAGGTGTAGGAGAAGAGCAGGATTTTGACTCGACGATGCATGCGAGAGCCCTTTTTCCCTTTTTTTTATAAGTTTTTGTAAACCTGAGGGGTGGGGTGTCTTGGGTGAAATGATGCATCTCGTCAAATTTTTTAATTAATTAATTATTTATTTTTTCTCTTCCTTTTTTCTTATTTTTTCATACTGGTCCAACACAACATGATCTTCAAGCCATTAAAAAGTTTTTTCTTCAAAATACAAGGAAAGTTTTGATTCAGATTCTACTTCAAATATTAAACAAAATGATTTTGAAAAAAATACAAATGCCACTGTTGAGCAGCAGCATCTTTCTTTCCGCTAGGTCTTATTAAAAATTCCTTCTTATTACTCATTGGCATTGGAAAACAATTGATGTCTAACAAAAATAAATCTATCAATTACTTTTGTAGCATGCCGCATGAATCAACACTGCACCAAGTCAAAATTCTAACTTACGTGATATCCCCAGCAGTCGATGGGAAACCATATTCATCAAATAAACGCATTAGATCTCCAAACTGCCCGTGAAGATCACCAAATACTTTGACTGGCGCTCTTAGTTGGAGAACAGTAGGCTCTTGCATGAATATTTGCTCAGCAGCATAGCAAAGCTCTCCGACTTCATAAGAATCAAGGAAAAAGCTTCGGTTAGAAGGAGCTCGCCAGTTTCTTGGCCTAAGAAGCAAAGATATAATCTGCAAAAAGAGAAATAAAAGTAAAACAATTGGTCATCTTTAAAAATAATAAAAATGTAGTACCCCTACCTTCTTATGTAAGCCCTGTGGAGACTTCTGTCTATTTAAGAATTTCTTAGGTGGATAGGTCTGATCACCATTTGCTGGATACATTCTTCTACTCTCATTTTCAAAATGATCCAAAGAAAGTTGCCGTATCAAACCACCCAAGTTACCAATGGCCTCCTTAGCAACTACAACCTGCAACATCATCACTACAGATAAACACTAATACAAAGTGATAATTGGACCGCCATGAAATCACTAACTTACCGCTCGAGGATGTAACTTCACATCTGGTTGTATGGTATAATTAGAATCAGAGGGGTCAGGTTGGTTATTAGCAGGATATGCAGATTCATTTTCTTGCGAAAAATCTTTCTCAGCTGAGACACCCAATGCTTCTTGTGCAGCGCGCCAGACAGCACTAACAGCCTCTGCTTCAGCAGTAGAAGCCTCAACAAGTTTGTCAATAGATTTCTGATCCAAACTGACAAAAAATAAAAGTTATAAAATAAATATGAAAAATGAAGAAATTTTTTAAAAATAATGTAAAGTTAAATATAGAAAAACCTTGAACCCGCTGAGGAGGATCTCACTAGGCTGCCATCCATTGATTGCTGCAGAGAAGGAGAGTCAGTTTTGTTCAGTTTTTGACTTGCCACTGATTGAATCCTATCAACAGCATACATGGAGGAAGTGATTTCAAATTGATAAGGAGAGTTATCAGCCACAAGAAGATCGCCAAGGAGTACATCTGCATGAATACAATATAGCAAACAATAATAAGCTTGTGCTGCTGACAAGTGAATGATGATCACTAGACAGTGCTAAAACTATAACTAATTAGTTGCATGATGTAAATAATAAAAAACATTGAATGAATTCCATACTTTCAATAATACAATCAATCATAAAAATTCATACAAGCGGTCCTATATATAAAATAAAATAAAATAAAACTAAAGCTAAAGGATAAAGGCATTCTTATCCTTGGTACACTTCAATTATTTAAATTTTAAAATAAATAATGAAAATTATTCTGTAAATGATAGTGAGCTAAAAAGACAATAAAATCGGTGAAGATCAGCTCATTTGTTTCATGGTTTAACTCTTTTGTTTGGCTGATAAGAAGATTAGTTTGACAAAGCAAGTTGGCAGATGATACAACATTTCCTCCAGAGCGGGTAGAACTATTTGGACTGTAAGTGGTGGAATCTATTCGTAAAATGGAAAGACCAATAATGCATTCTGTTAGAAGGATCATGAAACCCCTTGACAGCAAACAATATATCCATCTTGTCAAATAATATTAAAGCATTTCCATATGCTAATGGTAGAAGAAATAGAAATAGAACCACATCTTGACATGCATAAATTCCCTTGTAGAATCATCAAGTATAGGGGTTTTGATGGTGCCTCAATTTGGTAAGAGAATTACATCATTAAAAGGATACCAAATACTAATATTAAAAGGCAAATTATGTATAAACGCATTAAATCATTGCTGACTACTAATATAGCAATACTTTATAGCTCTGGAAGATAAAGACAAATATAGAGAGTGCAAATCATGTGCGAAAATTGACAAACTAAACAATAGAAATTCATGAATTATTTTCAAACGTCAAAATGAGCTTACATGATTATCATATGATCATTTCTAATAAAATTCGATTGAAAATCAGTATAAATTCATGTAAATGCTCAACATGCAATGCAACAAAATGATTGATTGCAAGTTCAGGGAAAGAAATAACTACAAGATGTATAATGGTTAAATCATGAAAAGAGGTGAATCACTCAAAGATTTAGAATCAAATTCCATTGAGTTGCTTAAAATTTCAAATTATGATTTTAGTTTCATATTCAAATTTAAATTTTGCTTCATATTCAAAATAATCCTTAAGAATGTATGGCAAATCAATTAGGATAATGATTTACATTTCTATGCTTATATTTGAATCATCATTATAAGCGAATTCATTGTCCTCAAACTCTCTTATAAAGCAAGGATATGTTTCAAAATTATTGAAAATCCCCCCTACAAGATAGGGCTTTTTTTTCAATTTTATAGGTCAATTTTATTGAAAATGCCCGCTGCAAGTAGATGTATTAGATTTGACCTATGTTAAGAAATGTAGAGATAGACCTAAAAAGACTTGGTTAAAAAATATTAGAAATGACATTTCTTCATTAAATTTAAATGAGAAATTAACTTTTACCATGACACAATAGAGAAAAAGGATTCATGTAGCCGACCCCATTGTTGTTATTGTTGTTGTTGTATAGTTCAATTTTATAAGAACCTCCCCCCAGACAGAGGGGCATTTTTAAAGTTTTAATATTTCAAGGTCGCCCAAATTCTTATCCAACAGGTGGGGACATTTTTAAATATTTATTTGGGTTAACATCGTGTTTTACACTATCATCCCTAAATACATATTTAAAGTCATTAATAATTTGCCTTGTCTAATTATACAAATACTAGAAGAAAAGGTCAGTGCCTTCACATGAAGACAAATATGACAATTTTGAAAGGCAGAGGCTCATCTCTCGAACTCACCAAAATTCTAAAGGTCAAGTGATCTTCAATGATGCTACTCTTATACACTACTAGAAATATTATTTGCACACTAAAATTTATGGTGACATTTCAAACTCATGTTAAATTATCTTTTTTGGAGCACTTATCTTCATTTTTAATGTCATTTTTGTGCATATGTAATTGTTGAGATCCACATGAGAGTGAAAAAGTCATATTTGAGGTGAAATAAGAGCTCAGTTTCTAATATTTTAATAGTTTTTCTCACCCAGTTTTTGGGTTGAAGGATTTACATCCACTAACGTGTTGAAGTTCCAGTGTTCCACCCTACCAACAAGTGTCAATTGAGATCAAATGGCTCATACGATTTGTGGCTCCCATTGGTGTTGGTAACTTTTATCATGGTTGAGCAATATTCAAGAGTGTGCGACTCTCATAAAAGCTCTATGTGATTAAGTGAGCTCTTTTTATGTGACGTTTGATAGTACTTAAGATCTTTCATTTGAGAGGGAGTCTAATCTATGTCTGGGACTCTAATTAATAAGAATATTGTTCAATAAACACATAAGAGTAAAAAATAGCGCCATAGTGAAAGTGAAATAAGATTTGAGTATTTAATATACTAGTAGTGGAGACCTCATCCATTAGTTATCCATTATCTTAAGCTTTTGGTTGATGAACATCCATCCATTAATACATTGGGCACTTGGTGTGCACTAGTTCTAATAATTTATTTATATATAGGTATACATACTTACATGCATAAGCATACATAGATACATACGTGTAAGCGTGTTAGAGAAATGGGATTTCTCCTCTGAGGAGGAGATGACCACTCTCCCCCTACCTTTAGAACCATTTATTGTCTATATTCAAACCAAGTATTAAAATATTGATTTTAAGCAACAAGATAAAAATTATTTATAGATATAGTTTTATCATTTTTTCAATAAGGTAATCATTCATCAAGCAAATAAAAAAATAAACAAAGTCAAAAGACATATAAAAGCCCACATAATATACTCCACACATTAAAACCATCAATAACATTCTAAATACCATTCATAATCTATGTATTAGATTCCAATACATTTGCTAGACTACACATTAAAATTCACATAATCACTCATGCAATGAAACCATTTATTTAGAAAATTTTGATGCATCAAATCAATAGAGCAGATGATGGTAAAAGTTTATGGAATCATACATTCAACTAGTTAATAGTTACAAAAAAAAAAAAAAACTAGTTAATAGTTAATATGAAAGGAGAATGGACAAGTTTGATCCAATATTTGAAGGAATATTGAAACCCAAATTATCTGATAGGAAATACTTGATTTCAAGTATTTCCAAATGACTTCTATAGCAAATCTCGATGCAAACTGCTATTTGCAGCAGGAAAAAACAGCAAAACAGTGGAAAACAGGGAAAATCTGAGAGAAATATGGAGAAACAACTTGTATTTTACTAGCAGATGCAAGAAAAATAGCAAAGATACAAGGATCCTCTATTCGAGAGGAGGATCGCACTCTCTCAATCTCTAGAATTTGTTCTAGAGCCCAAGCCACTAAGAAAACCCTAATTCCAATCAATCAAAACCTAATCCCCCCTAATCCCCTCCTCTTACTTAATACAAAGCATTTCCTAATTGGTTTTCCCTCCTAAAGCCCAGCCGCCCATACCAATTCATTTTTTGAATCAAGTGGGGCCCCCATGTGGGCTGGCCGAACGATGGGAGGCGGACCCTATCCGCCTCCTGTAGATCTGAACCGGCTTTTGGGCCGGTTCTGCCGGTTCCTTGTGAACTGGCTGCACATCAATACCGCGCTCCCAAAGAACCACCTTGTCCTCAAGGTGAAAATCAGGAAATTAATGTTTCACCCTCTCGTATGGCTCCCACGTGGCCTCGTAGTCTGGAAGGTTCTTCCACTGGATCAACACTTCCTTAGTTCCTTCTTCTTTCAGGCAAACCCCCATCAGTTCTAATGGTTCCAAATCCACCTCTAAATCCTCCGTCAGAGTCGCTGGTAGCTCGGGGTTGGTTGTATAATCACCAATGACTTTCCTCAACAGTGATACATGAAAGATTGGATGTATGATCGCCGTTGGTGGTAGCTTCAGTTGATATGCTACTGCTCCGATCTTTTCCAGCACTTCATAAGGCCCAAAGTACAAAGGAGCCAACTTCTCATTTCTCCTGTTGGCGACTGTTTTCTGTCTACATGGTCGGAGCTTCAAATACAACTTCTCCCCCACTTCAAATTGGATGTCCCTCCTATGCCGTCCGCTTGCCGCTTCATAATCTGTTGAGCCCTCAGTAAATGTCTCTTCAATTCTTCCAGCACTTTATCCCTCTCCTCCAAATATTCCTCTACTGAAGAAATGGGAGTACTACTACTCCCAAAATGCACCAAGTGAGGAGGGTCCCTTCCGTACAACACCTTAAATGGGGTCATTTGTGCAGCCGAGTAGAAAGAGGTGTTGTACCAATACTCCGCCCATGATAGCCATTTAGCCCACTGCTTGGGCGTATTCGACACGAAGCATCTCAAGTATGTTTCCAAGCTCCTATTGACCACCTCAGTCTGGCCATCTGTCTGCGGGTGGTAGGCGGTGCTCCTTTTCAGAACTGTTCCCTGCAACTTGAACAACTCTTTCCAAAAATGGCTAAGGAACACCTTACTCTGTCTGACACGATGCCTTTGGTACCCCGTGCAATCTGACCACCTCCCTGATGAATGTTGAGGCTACTATCACTGCGGTGTACGGATGTCGGAGAGGAATGAAATGAGCGTACTTGCTCAATCTATCTACCCCACCAAAATCACTGTGAATCCTTCTGAACGAGGCAGTCCATCTATGAAGTCCATGGATATCTCCTCCCATATCTGTCTTGGTAATGCCAACGGCTGTAGTAGTCCTCCCGTCGACATTGCCAAATATTTGTTCCTCTGACAAACTTCGCACCTTGCCACCATCTCCTCTACATCTCAACACATCCCCTTCCAGTAAAGCTCGGTCGCCAGTCTCCTGTAGGTCTTCTGCACTCCTGAATGGCCCCCAACTACGCTCCCATGAAATTCTTGGAGTAAATTTAGGATGTGGATCGAGGTTCGGGGCACCACAAATCTCCCCTGAAACAGTAGTCTGTCTCCCTCTAATGAGTACCCTGGGTGACTATCATCCTCTTTCAATAAATCTGACCTGATCCTTCCCAAATCTTTATCTCTAGAACTTTCTTCTCTGATGTACTCCCAATCAAGCATCAAAGGCACGGATAGTGCCACTGCTTGCAGCTCTCCCATACATCTGGACAAGACATCTGCCGCCTTGTTCTCCATTCCTGACCTATACCGGATCTCAAAATCGTACCCTAACAACTTGGACAATCACCTTTGATGCTCCTCCGTCACCATCCGCTACTCCAACGGGTATTTCAGGCTCCTCTGATCTGTCCTGACAATGAAATGTCTCCCAAGCAGGTAGGGCCGCCACTTCTGGATGGCCAACACGATGGCCATTAATTTCCTCTCATAAACTGATTACAGCCTGGCTCTAGCAGTCAATACCTGGCTGAAATAGGCAATAGGCCTCCGACTCTGCATCAGCACTGCACCAAGACCGTACCCGGATGCATCGGTCTCCATAATAAAAGTCTGAGTGAAATCCACCTTTAAGTGCTCCCAATGTTCCTCATCTGTCTTGCTGTAGATCAGGATATCGTCAAAGAACACTAACACAAACCGTCTGAGATAAGATTTGAAAACCATATTCAGCAGGGCCTGGAAAGTCGCTCGAGCGTTGGTGAGACCAAAAGGCATCACCAAAAACTCATAATGACCTTCATGAGTTCTGAAAGCCGTCTTGGGTACATCCTCCCTCTTCATCCGGATTTGGTGGTAGCCTGATTTCAAGTCTATCTTGCTAAAAATCACAGTCCCACTCAATTCATCTAGGAGCTCGTTGATGACGGGTATAGGAAACTTGTCCGGGACAGTCTCCTTGTTGAGTGCTCTGTAGTCCACACAAAACCACCAGCTGCCATCCTTCTTCTTGACCAACTGAATGGGACTAGAGAAAGAGCTGATACTGGGTCTGATGATTTCTGCCTCTAACATTTCGCTAATCAACCGTTCAATCTCATCCTTCTGGAACTGAGGGTAGCAATAGGGCCGGACGCTGATGTGTGATACCCCCTCCCTCAAAACGATGACATACTCCCTCTCTCGCTGCGGTGGTAACCCCTGAGGTGGCTGAAAAACCTCTTGGAACTGCTGAATCAAAGGCTGAATGGAGAGAGGGATGTCCCCTCCTCCCTCCAATCTCGCTCCCTCCAAGCTGTGCAGCTCCACCACCAAATACCCTCCGACTGCCGACTGAATGTCCCTCACCATGGTTTTAAGAGAAACTAGGGATTTGGAAAGTCCCGCATCTCCCTTGATTACCACCTTCTTTCCCTCGATTGTCAGCTCCATCGTGAGTGCTCCCCAATTCACCTTGGTGTCCCCCAAAATTTGCAGCCATTTCATCCCCAAGATGACATATGTACTCCCAAGCTCCAGCGAAAGGAAATCTTCCTTCACCTGTATCCCCTGGATCGTCAGTCGCACTCCTCTACAAATCCCCTGACCCCTCTCTATCTTCCCTGTGCCCATCATCACCCCATAACAGCCAGTGTCCACCAATCTCACTCCCAGTTGATCAACGATCTATGTGGAAATGAAGTTGTGAGTCGCCCCACTATCAATCAACACCACCACCTCCTTGTCCTCTATCTCTCCTCTCACTTTCATAGTTGTGAGCTTCTCCTCCTCTGTCTCTAGCTCACCTCCCTCAGTTTCCTCATCATCGTAGATGGTGAGAACCTGAAGAGTTCGATCCTTGCACCGATGCCCTGGTGTGTACTTCTCATCGCAGCGAAAACACAACCCCTTAGCCCTCTTCTCCTGCATCTCTTTCTTTGTCAGCCGTTTGAAATTTCTGCCACTTCCCCCTCCTGTCCTCTCCCTTGGTGCTTCTCGTGGTACTCCCTGGGCAGTTCCTTTGGGGGCTAGGAATGTAGTCGTCATCTTGTAGGATCCCCCAAAGCTACTGCTACGAGCTCCCTTCTCCAGGTTCTTCTGGTCCTCCACCAGCTATGCCAACTCCATGGCTTCTCCCAAGTCACGTGGTCGCATCACCCTGACAGCTGCTCTGATCTCCGGTTTAAGGCCCTTCATGAAGTTCCCCTCTAACACGGTCTCAGAGAGACGATCCATCCTGCTCGCGAGGTACTCAAATCTGTCGTGGTACTCAGCGATCGTCCCCTCCTGTGTCAGGGCAAAGAACTGCTCGTAGAAGTCTCCTCCCCTACTGGTTCGAAAACGCTCTAGCAGACAGTCCTTGAACTCCCTCCAGCTTCTAATGGGCCGCCTCATGTCCCGCCACTGGTACCAAGCTAATGCTTTCCCTTCCAAACACAGTCCTGCCGCTGTCAATTTCTCCTCCTCGGTCAACCCATTGACCACATAGTATCGCTCCACCTTGTAGATCCAGCCATGTGCGTCCTTGTCCTCAAAGATGGGCAACATCTTCAATTTCCTCACCCTCGGGTCTCTACCGTTTCCCCTAAATCCTCCGTAACCCCCCGCTCCCCGAGGGGGAAAAGCTCCCCAGTGGTCACAACCTTCCCTCCGCCGATCGTACCCATGTCCTTCCTCATACTCCTCCCTTCTCCTCTCCTCTTCAGCACCTCGACGGTATAACTCATCCCTTCTCCCAAAAATTTCAGCACCTCTTCTCTCATAGCCCATGCTCATCTCCTCCCTAGAAAGTGGTTCTAGCGGAGGCATTCCGTCATTCCCATCAAGGATCTCCACTTTCGTAGTGTCCCTCCCCCTCAATGGGTTCGGGGCCGTATCTCCCATTGTCGCCGGTGGCTTCCCTTGCTTCCGATATCGTCGGGTTTGGCTTGCCCTCCAACATCTTCTTCATCATTTCCTCCAAGACCGTGAACCTCCCATCCATCTTTTCATGGATGGATGCGAATTGATTTTGAAATTCAGCTGTTCTTTTTTCCAAATTGGTCTTCAGTTGGACGATTTCTCCCTCCAGAACTTCTACCTTCCTTCCGGCTATCTTTTCTCCCACGATTGTCGAGAATTCCTCTTGCGGAGGACGATTCCTTGCTGAAATTTCAGAATTTCAGCCGCCGATTGTCCCAAGACGATGCTTTGATACCAATTTGATAGGAAATACTTGATTTCAAGTATTTCCAAATCACTTCTATAACAAATCTCGATGCAAACTGCTGTTCGCAGCAGGAAAAAACAGCAAAACAGTGGAAAACAGGGAAAATCTGAGAGAAATTTGGAGAAACAACTTGTATTTTACTAGTAGATGCAAGAAAAATAGCAAAGATACAAGGATCCTCTATTCGAGAGGAGGATCGCACTCTCCCAATCTCTAGAATTTGTTCTAGAACCCAAGCCACCAAGAAAACCCTAATTCCAATCAATCAAAACCTAATCCCCCTCCTCTTACTTAATACAAAGCATTTCCTAATTGGTTTTCCCTCCTAAAGCCCAGCCGCCCAAACCAATTCAATTTTTGAATCAAGTGGGGCCCCCATGTGGGCTGGCCGAATGATGGGAGGCGGACTTGTCCGCCTCCTGTAGATCTGAACCGGCCTTTGGGCCGGTTCTGCCGGTTGCTTGTGAATTGGCTGCACATCATTATCCTCCAAGGAAAAAATTCCATCCAGCACACATACACAGATATAATATATAGAGATAGATTTCCTCCTCCTAGGAGGAGAATAATCATCCTGCTCATTTTATTGTTTGTCACTACCACTTTATATTATCTTCAAACACAAGATTCCAGTGTTGATTGAAATAATGACAAAAAAATTACTTATGGTTAAAGCTTAATCAATTTTCACTATTACTAAATCAATCATTTAAAAACAAGGATTCTGATGACAATATGTAAATTGAGTCACCAGTATAAAGTTTATAGGGTGCAGCATCAGGTTGCAAATTTAAGCCAGAGAGCAACAGATTTTCTTCCAACTAGGGAAGTCCTATTACTTTCAGGAATGAAAATTAAGGCACATAACTATTACCATCGTAGACTGGATCAGCCAAAGTAACAACAATATTAGGAATTTTACAAAGTTAAAATTTTAGAAAACAGGAATTTTAGCCACACAGGCATATCATCAAAGTCTCTTTCTCAAATGGCAAACATTATATTACTAAACTCAATGGTAATACAATCAAGTCATTCAAAAATACCTCCCTTAAGACCACCATAGATGTAAATTTGCGACTCAATAGCAGCAGATGCATGGCGGCAACGACGCAAGAGCTCCAAAGAAGGATCATGATCATTTGAAGATTTTTGTAAGCTAGATGAAGTAACAATGCCACTCCTATCCAGCCATACTCCAGCAGCAGTGTCCAACACTTCATTAAAGAGACAAAAGTAATTTGAGTTGAGGAAATAAATGTGAATCCATTATAGCAAAAAGCTTAAATAGTAAGGACTACCTGCTATAGCACTTTCACCTTCAACAGATTTTCCACCCCTAAGAACACCTCCAGTGACATGCAAGCGTGCACCCACAAATACCTAGTAGATAAAACTGAAATTAAAAGTTATTTAAACAGGCAGCAGCTCTTTTTCCAGCAACATCCTTCATCTCATAATGTGCCGAATAAAATAATTAGAGAATAATACTCAGAACACATAATCTCCAAAAATAGGAGGATTTCAGAGGATAATTTTGGCAATCTCATGAAAGCATAAAAGTGTTCAGGAATAATTTTTAAAGCCCAGCCATTACATTCAAGATTACTAGCACAAAGCACATTACTTACCGCTGAGTGTTGATACCTTGGAGAGGGTGAAACCCCTGGAGCTAAAGTCCACTCCCAACGGCCATTTGTATGCAGCAGTAATCCATAAGCATCTGATTGTGGCTGTAAGAACAAACACATAAAAGGCTTTTTAGTCAACCAAGCACCATCAGCGTTTATTACAAAACAAGGCTTTGCAGTATACCCAATTTGAATACGAGCCACATCAGTTCAATCTTCGAAAGTAAATAAAATTAAAGCCAAGAAAAAGAAATCACATAAAGCAAGACAAAAATAAAATAAAATAGTGACGTAAAGAAGGGAGAATTTTCTCAACATGATTAAATTCAATGAGTTTATTTATCCCTCCCATCATGTCTCTAATTTCAGAACATAGACATTGTAAGTCCTTTGTTGCACCCTGCGTCGATTGGTAAGGAGTCAGCGTGGGTGTGACATTTTCACTACCGTTACCACTTCTGCTTCCCACTAACTCCACTTTAACATCTTTGATTCTCACTAACTTCAACTCAGCAGGTTTTCTTTTGCTACATTTTAATTAGTGCGTCTAATTTCCACTATCCTTTATTATTGCAGTCTTTATCTACAGCCGTCTTGGAATGAGAATTGGACGGTTGAATGATCTATTAAAACCTATTATATTGGACCAAATCCTATAGATTCTGAGAAGTTATTACAAGTAGGTCTTTATTATTCAATTAAATTACATACTTTCTCTCAATACGTGTGTTTTTTATGTGTATTCTTTGACATCTTTCAGATCTTAATGACCACTTCAGGGGATGATTCTCCTTCTACTAGTATGAAGTTGAATCTTCAATAGGATGATTTCAATCCTTGTTCTTTATACTAATTTGTTTAGTCGCTACTTTTGATGCATGTGCAATATTAAAGTTTTGTCAAATTTGATCCATGACAGATTGCTTTTTGTGGATTGAATTTTGATCGCTGCTAAATCTTATATTTGCTCTTAGTTTATTCTGGTGAGATTTCAAATTTTGGTGGATGTTAAATTACTGCTTAGAATAAAATAAACATGCTTATTATTTTTGCATCAAGGGTGAGAAATATTTGCTAAAGTTAGTAACCTATGAATTGCAATTTTTAGTGTGGTTTTGATGCAACTCATCTTAAGTTGTATTACTAAACCCAATATTTGAAGATGTCATACATCAAAGGTTTGTCACGTAAGACTTCAAGCATAATTTGTAATGAACATAATCGTTGAGTTCCACAAAACAAAATAGAATATAAGAGTAAGCTATAAAACCAAGGGCCAAAGAAGGGATGAAACAAGAAAAAGTCATACAGCTCCCGATGAGTCTCTTCCACCACAAAGCAATAGCATGCCATCTGAACGAGCACTCGCTGTTGCATACCTGAAAATCAATACAACTATCATCTCTTGAAAGAAATTGCTAACAGAAACAGCTAGAAGTATCACAAAATAGATAACAAAAAGAACACAATTGAAAAAAATAAGTTGGATTGAACCTTTTAGCGGGAAAAAAAAAATACCACATTTTAACATAATCATAAATTACTTCATCTTTTGTTAAATCTGCTATACTCAATTTTTATTAAAAGAGACAAAATCTAAAATCAACATTTTATATTGTGATGGTTAAAGTTATCTTGTAGCCCATAACTTTTACAGAATAACACTAACACCCCATTGCACATCTTTTGAGTTTTCTATTGGCATTTTAAGTGAGGAATGAGAAGAATTATTTCAATTAAAATGATGCAAATAATACATCTTTGACAGATATGAGTATCTGTTGCAGCCATGACGGAAGGGGAAATTTCCAGAAGGCCTAAAAAAAGAACAGACCTAGACCTACAGCCTGTTTTTCCAAGCTAAAGATAACTTCTAATGTGATGACATTTTCTGATGTTAAAACCTATAGCTATATAGATTGAATAAAAGCCTTCTGAGATTTGCAAGGATAATCATTTTCTGGGCCATATCCCAATATTTGAGGTAGGCATGTCCATTCATTTTGTTTAGTACTTCAGGTATTATTAAATCTAATTTAGATAAAGTTTTTCAGCTTCTAATCATGTCAATTGCTTCCCACCTTTCTTTCCTCCTTATTTTTTTACATTAATCTTATCTCACCCTATTGGTGCATCTCCACTCTCCATAATTTATGATCGAATCGCCTAAATTTATTTTCTATGTACAACAGTCTTCAATAGGTGATCTTCCCTCAATCTATATAATATAATCATTTTACACTCCAACTTCCTAAAGTTGCCAAACATTCATCTTAACATTATTATTTCATCTACACTCAATTTAGTTATTCAAAATTTTTATTGTTCTCCACCACTCAGATCAATAAAACATAATTGTTATTATTGTCATTTTATAGAATTAACTTTTATGTTTTCAGATAAACAATGTACCCAATGCATGGAGCTCCTACTAATCCATGATGTAAGAAGGGATAATGCAGAATTAATTCTACATACGCAGAGAGTTTCTTTCCATGACTAAAATCTAGTACCTATAATTCACTAAAGGCAACTTAACCAATTCTCCAAGCCTACCCTGTAACTTTTCAAATATTCTCCTATAATATAATCCTCTTGATGCACATCTCATTTAACCAATCCATTTTTAACTTTATAATCATATCATTGTCTATATCCCCATTCTTTTAACATAATAAAGACAAAAGAAAAAAAAACCTTCACAGAGAGATTTTCAAGTGTATAAACATTATACTCCACACGATTCAAGTAATTTAGTAAAACAACAAATATGTGCCCAATAACTTTGAGATATACATGAAGAGATTCAATAGCAGTAATAATGCCCAACACAATCACTGCAAAATGCTATGTTTGATCAAAAGCGTTGATTTAACTAAATAAAATTATAAACCTTAGACAACTTTCACACAATTAATAATTTTTACATTAACTTTTGAATGTCTAAAAATCACAAATTTGCATACATATCAAATTTATAAACAACAAATATCCAACATCAACATGGTAGTTGAAGTTTAAGATTAAGCAATAACATAATTCCGATCAGGATTTCGAATTGAAGTTCGTACATTCTAGCAGATGGTCTATCTCCTTCAGGATTGAGTTTTTGCCATCTGTATGGCTTCTGTGCAGTATCCAAAGCCCAAGCATCAGATAGAACCCTCTTCCCTGAATGAAAATAATCAACCGCATAACTTCAATAATATTATCACTCAAAAGAAATTAGGAAAAAAGTCTATGGATCATGATACTGTAAAACTCATTTTTCACAAAAACTAAAGGAATGAGATATAAATAACATAAAATTGCAATTAAGCCATCTATGCTCCATGGATTGGAATATTGAGCAGTATAAAAATGATTGATAGCTAAATTGAATGCGAGAGAAATGAGAATTACAATAGAAACATAACCGGCATAGCATGCAATGTCATGCAAGATACCCAATCATCAAGCAAGAGAATGCATTTCATCTACATTTTAGTCAACATTTCTTCATACTGGTGTGCATTATACAAGATTAAGGCTTCGTTTGGGATGACTTTTTTATTGTTTCTTAAAATGGAGTTTTAGTTAAAAAATTTTAATTTTTGTATTAAAACTCCGTTTTAAAAAACAATAAAAAAGCCGTCCCAAACGAAGCCTAAATCATTGAGACAAAGATACTACCATCAAATAAAATAACATAAAGAATATGCCCAATGATATTCAACATAGGCCGGTACTGAATTTGACAAATCAAATGACAATTCTTAACAAAAATTAATTACACAGATACTAATTTATTCTACATACTAGTTCTCTTAATCTCACAATTCATAGAGTTTTTATCTTTTCCTAAATGCAAATAAGTTAAAAAGAATTTTGTTTGAAAACAAAGCCATCTCGTATGCTTGATGCGGGCGAAAAAATACAGGGAGCCTATACCCTTCGCCCACAATAGACTCGACGGACTTCTAACGACAAAAATAGAGAAAAGACTAGAAAAGAGATGAACAAACTAAAGGGAAGAACAAACTCTTATATTTCAAATTTTAAAAACAACCAAATAAAAAAAAAAACTAAGACGACGACTTACAAACAACTCGACAGACACCCTAAAGTTGCTGCACTTTGAGAAGAAGGATACAGGTGGAGTGGCACTTGCGGAGAGACGAAGAGATTAGAAGCCCGAGAAGAAATGGTGGAAAGAGCCCGCAGGATTTCCGGAGGGGATGAGAAAACCATGGGAAAAAGAAATCTTGGAATTCCAAAAGCCGGTTTGGAATTCCAAGAGACAAACATAAAAGCAAACATAAAAAGCATAAAACTATATTAATTAAAGATAATAAATGAACTAAAATGTTAGCTCATAATGAGCTAACCCTTAGTTCAATAAATGAACTAAAGTTCAGCTCATAAATGAACTAAAAGTTTAGCTCAAATATGATGAACCACTAGACTCAAGGGAAGTCAAAATCTGAATTATTTTGGACTTGTGTTGACCCCCCCTTTGTCTACATCAATGCTCCTACTTTTCCCTCTCCTCCAACTATTTTGTGTAAACTAATATGTAATATAGAAGAAGAACATAGTTAATTACTAGCCAATGACTGCTTGTAGAGAATATCATTAGTTTTCAGCAAGCCTTCACCCTCTTACTAAGAAAAATTATTAGGTGCGGAGTCCGGACGTTGAGATACATCCGGGCATCCACTTAAAATGTCACACGTGGAGTGCGCTTTTGTTGCACTTTTTTTGTGCGCTTTACCTGCGTTTTAGTTGCACTTTAGTTGCGCTTTGCTGTTCTATTGTTGCGCTTTTTTACTGCGTTTTAGCTGCACTTTATCTACGCTTTAGCTGTGCTTGACATAAAGTTCCGCGGACACATTAAATATATAAAGTAAAAAAATAAATCCAATTGAATATCCACGTGTCAACATTTTATTAGAGTCCGGACGTATCTCTACGTCCGTCCGGTATCAGCACCTAATAATTTCCCCTCTTACTAATTAGGAAACCAAATAAAATCGCTCATTTTACTACTTGTGTTAGCCTAAAAAATATTTATCCTACTTCTTAAACTTTCTTCAACTAATATCATGACAAATGCAGTGCCAAGGTACATAACTTACCATCATTCCCGCTCACTGAAACAAGATATCGCTGCGCAACCAAGTCCATGGCATGACCATAACGAGGCCCTGGACCAGCTCCCTGAACAACAACTCTGCATCACCCAGAAGCACACACCATTAATCACAAACCCAACAGATACTCGCCCATAAACATAAATCAGCCAAAATGAACTCCACCTGTGCCACTTATACTTATCATTGGTGATATCAAGCACATATAGGTCGTCAGTAGAATGCCCCGCAGGTCCTATTCCACCCTAACGTAAGACAAAAAATCCAGTTGCCATAAACCCTAAAACCAAAAACAAAAAAAAGGTAATAAATCCACTCAAGTGAGGAGCCATCACCTGAAATGCCACCATAGTACCGACCAACGCAGCAGCATGAGCAGCCCTATGCGACGGAGCCTCCCCCGCCGGCTGAATCCTGACAACCAATCAAACCGCATATACCTCAATCCCAGCTCAAAAGACCACCAAAGATTCCATTTTTTTTCATACCTAGTCCATTTCTTGGTCAAAAGATCGTAAGAGTGAACCGAATTCGTCACTCCAGCCAGCCCTTCGCATCCAATTAGGCAACAAATCAATCGGAGCGCAAAAGACAAGAAAAATAAGAGAAAGGGAGAGAAGAGAGGAATTGTTACTAATGCCGGGAATGGGTCCGCCGGCCTCTATAGCAGTGGCGCCGCCGAAGAGGATGAGGCGAGGGCCATGGGACTTGGTTGCAGCAACGGCAGTAAGCGTGTGAGCGCAGCGAGGGCCAGGGGCATCGTCGTCAGTGTCCCAGAAGCCTTCGAGGCGGCGATAGGTCGGCGCAGGGACCAACCAAGGCTTCGTCGCCGACATCGTCCGAAGTTGGCGCCGCCGCCGTAGAAGGACTTGGTGTTCGGATTCAGCAAGAGTAGGAGAGCCTGCTGTAAAGATGTTTTTTTCTCCTTGTTGCCTCTTCAAGGAGAGGAAGCTGAAGGAGTAAACGCGCCTGGGGACACAGAGAGGCGTCTTTCATTGTTGTTCTGAGCTGAAGAGCATTCAGATATGCCAATTAAATACAGCCAACAACGTCGACTGCATTAATACTTCGACTCACCTAAAGGAAAAATTATTAGTAAACTAGTGTGCGGTCCACCTAAAGGGCTTAGGATTTTACCCAACGAGCGTTTAGTAAACATTGTAAATTGAAATTTAGTAAATTTCAGAGGAATTAAATTTTAAATTTTAAATTTTAAATTTTATTAGATATGATCAACATTAAATTTAATTAAAATTAAAAAATTTAATTTGACATATATTTTAATATTTAAAATTTAAATTAAAATAAGAAGTGAATGGAGAAATGCTTCATTGAGGATTCACTACTAAAATTTGGATTTAGCAAAAAATGAAATTTAAGAAGATATAGATATTTATATGATTAAAAAAAAAGTATTTAGCAAGATATAGCTTAAATATTGGTTAAATCTTGCAATCAAACAATCACTAAATCTAAATGTGAATAAAATTTTAGGCTTTTTAATTAGGTGTTTGATCAGGCTAAAAATGATTTTAAACTAACTTTGTCATTTTAGTTTTTAGTTTGATGTGAATTTTTTTTTAATGTTTTTTTACTTACAAGTGATTTTTGGGTCATATCTTTTTATAATTTGTTATGATGTAAATGAGAATAAATTGATTGTTGGAAGTTATATTAGGTTGATTAGACTCTACTTTGAAATGAAATAGAGGCTAAGTATATAATTTTATTGTGTTGTAAGTATTGTGTTCAAATTTATTCGTGGAAGACACCGCACCCTGAGAGTGTGCAAGTGTTCTGAGAACCTGTAGGAGAATTGGTGGTGGGGGGGAGAGAGAGAGAGAGAGAATCTATAAAATACTCAAGAAACTCTTAGTCTCAAAACTCGTTGAGTATGCACTATATCAGTCAAAAAAGTCGACAAATTGATCCTTTATAAGCTACATGAAAGGCTATAAAGAGAAAAGTACAAACTATACACAATACTTGTACAATATTACACACTATTCTATACATATGTCACTTCCTGATTGGTTGAAGGAGGGCAAGGTCGTAAAGCTTTAGCGAGTTGCCTCTAGGGTAACTCAATGACGCTGAGTAGATGAGAGCGAGTGTGCTCTAGCGAGTTTACAAGTGAGCACTAATAAAAGGGGCGATCGATAGCTTGCCGGTTGATGACATGTTAGGAGGACTGCATGGAAGCTCTAGGATCTCCTCATAAGAGAGGGGTGAGTGAGATGTTATCACGAGGTGGGAGAGGCTAACTAGAATGGTAGCAGCGGTTGAACTGAGGGTCCCATGAATAGGCGCCTTCATGTGGCTGAATTTGGTGATAATGATTGTCATAAGAGGGATCGAGTGATTGGGATGTGGTATAGGCATGTGGAAAGTGTCGAGCTACTAGCTCTCAAGAGGAATCCTCAATCTAGCCCATGCAAGTTGAGCTCTTGGAAGGCCCGAGCGAGTGACACCTTCTAGACTTTTTCTGAGAGCTTTCATGCATGACTTCCAGGCGATATTCCCCACTAGGCCCCCTTTGAGAGTGAGTTCATATGTCATCACCTACTAGCTACCAACTAACTACCTGTAAAGGCATACACAAGTATACATTTAGTTCTTTGATTCACTTGATCCTTTAATAGGCAAGCGACAAATAGTGCAAGGGAATAAAAAGATGGTGAGCATTAAATAAGGCTACAAAATAATAAGTACGAAGAATAAATATGAATAAGCTGTCCCATTTATTATAAACTAGAGGATCGTAATGATCATATATTGATAATGGTGATGTGATGCTACCTCTTACTTAGCTCTTTTATAAATAAGCGTTTGCGTTGAGAAAACTCCACTTTTTCTACTTTTTCTACTTTGGTGATTAGCAAGCTCGCAAGTCTTTCAGATAATGAACCTTGTTGGGTTGGCTCATTTTGACTAGAGGTTGATGAAGAAGGTCACCTTCCATTACGAGCGAGAAGAGAGATCTAAGAATAAAAGTGGTAAAGGAATCTAAGATCATTGAAGATGATAGAGGTGTGTAGGCTACTCTAGAGACACACAAGCTCATCATAGCACCTCTTGCAAAGAAGAGTAGAGTCAACCTTGGGGTGGAAAATGAGGATGTCATTGCACCAACTACTAAGATTGTGACTATTGAGGCCATCACTATTATTCTTCACATTGATTTTTTTTGGTTGAACCTAGGAGCCTCTAGCAACGTGATTGAGGAGGCAAGTGGTTCTGAAGCTGTAGTGGAGGTAGCCACCATTAAGGCTGGGTGAGCTCTCATACATCTCTACCTGGGATAGGTAAGATAAAAATAAACAAGTTTCAACATTTGTGAATAGCATTATAAGGAAAAGGGCACCCTCTATGAGCATGCCTGCATTTTGTATTTTATCTAATTAATTTTATCAATATACAAACAAGTAAAAATAAAACTATATATATATATATATATATATATATATCATAAAATTCACTCAAATCTAAATGCAAGCACAAATAATTTCAGCTCTCAATTTAATCCAATCTTGGCCATTCATTTCAAATTAATAAGGGTATGATGGTCTTCTCTATTGTGTAAAATGTTAGGGTTTAGTTTAGTGGCCACATGAATAGAAGGGGTTTTGTCTTTTTTCTCTTAGCAATAGCCCTCATCCCAACCATCCAAGTTAGGTTTTATGGTTGATTTTTATCAAGAGAGCATCCATCATTTCCTTTAAATCCTCAAGGGTAGCAAGATCACATCCCAACCTTTGGATCAAGGGCATCAAGAGACTAAATTGTCAGTTCATCTTATGTTTTATTTCAGGTTTTCAAAAGGGAAACAAGGGGGCCGACTCATTCATAGTCTCATATATATATATATATATATATATATATATATATATTCATTTTCTACTCTATCATGAATATGAAATAATAACTAAAACAAAAAGAAACATAGTAGTCCTGGTTAATCTCACACTCATAAAAAAAATTATTTATCTTGGTCAAAATACGAGCTATTACATATGCTCAACAATTTATCAGATAGCCACCACTCATTCCATATCTCTGATTTTTCTAAACTTATGGAGAGAGCCTGTTTGATTGAGAATGATCTGATAGTTCCTTAACAGTGATTGAATACTAAAATAAAGCATTTTGACAGTGAGACTTATGGTAGTGGATTTTTTAGAAAGAAGAGCATATTTGGACCTCGAGATTTTAAGAGAAGAAGATAGTCTGTAACTGTAGCAATTTTTGATTGTGATAGTGTGGCCAGTTCTAGTTCTATTAGTAAAGAGCATGTATGTCGTAGTTATGGCAGATAATACTATGATCAGTGTTACAAGATGACATGATAATATTTTTGGTGTGGTCAGATGGGACATAGGGTGGTTGAGGCCACAAGTAGGTTTTGATCAAAGATTTGAGCCTGATCGAAGAGTTTTATCAGACCCACAAGGAGACTGAGGGCAGCTACATTTTTTGAGGGATCATCTTATAGATGAGGTGAATCGAGTTCTATAGCAGGCACGGTAGCAAGTAAACCGTTTACTGTTCAAAGGGAGTCTGATAGTTTTGTTGCTTTAGCTTCAGTTCATTCATGTGGGCATAGTTTAACTATGGAGGAGGCTTAGGATGCCCCAGATATTGTGATATGTATGACTTGTATTTCTGATTAGTCATGTCATATTTTATTTAATTCTAAAGTCAGTCATTCATTTAATTTCAATTGCTATTTTAATTCACTATACTTGCCTTCAATTTTATTATTATTATTTTTTGTATGCTACTTTAATAACTAAAGATGGCTTGATATCAAATTGAAGTTCTTTTTATGATATTGAAATGTATGATAAAAAGTAGAGGTCTAGCTTAATTTTATTATTTGTTTATGAGTTTGATGTTATTTTAGGAATGGACTGATTGAGTCGGTATGAGGTTCAAATTGATTGTGTGAAAAAGAGAGTCACTTTATTTATGGGCAGTAAGTGTTATTTATTTCAGGGGGTTAGAGGTATTTTATCATGTTTGATTTTTGCTGTAAAAGTAGATAGATTATGGAAGAAGGGTTACATAATATTTCTAGCATCGGTTCAGGATAATAGAATAAATTTTGGTTTTATTTCTAATGTACCAATAGTGCAAGAATTCCCAATGTGTCAATTTTTCTCTAGATCAAGATATTGTGTTTTGCATTGATATATTTTCATGTATGACTCATATACCTAAGGCTTCATATAGAATGACATTTAAGAAACTTCATGAATTGAATGTACAGCTTCAAGAGTTAGTTGAGAAATGTTTTGTCTGTCCTAGTGTGTCTATGTGAGAAGCACTTATACTATTTGTGAAAAAAAGACGGTATGATGCGTATGTGTATTGATTACATAGAGGTTAACAAAATCACTATCAAGAATAAGTATTCTCTGCCATGAATTAATGATATATTTAATCAGCTTACTAGATCTTCTAAAATTTTTAAAATTGATTTGCATTATGAATTATCAGATAATGGTGAGAGAGGTTGATGTGGTGAAGACTGCTTTCAAAATCATATATGGATATTATGAGTCCGTAGTCATGTCTCTTGGGGTGACTAACACACTAGCTAATTTTATGGATTTGATGAACAAAACGTTCAAAGAGTATGTGGTTTAGTTTGTGATTAACTTTATAGATGATATTTTAGTTTATTCTGCTTTTGAGGAGAATCATGTTATGCATCTGAGGATAGTTCTAGAGACTTTGAGACAATCAATTATATGTTAAATTTAAGTGTGAGATCTAGCTAAAAAGTATCTTATTTTTGGGACATGTAGTTAGCAGTGCTAGAATAAAGGTTCAAGTTATTGCTGATTGGCCGATGTCTATTACTATATGTCACGCCCCAAGATCTAACTTGGAAAGAATTTCAGTCAATCCATTAAAACCATCAATCATTTACCAGAGCTATCTATAGTCTTCAATCAATAACAAACAGTCTAACAAAATTCTATAATTTAAAACATCAATGTACAATTATATTCATATCCCAAAAGTTCATATACAATACTCAGGATCTCACATGAAATGAAATCTATCCTGTCCTGAGTATAAAAGAATCACTATAACCAAAAAGAACAAAAACCTGAGGGTTCCAGATCAATCTCAATCTCCTGCTCCCTAGTCCTGACCTTAAAATATTAACCACATATAATGAGCTTCAAAAAGCCCAGCAGGTCACCTAATACCTACAACTGAAATCAAAGCACAGTACCGAAACAATAAGCATGTCAGTAAATCAAATCCATATCAGTCAGTTGCACATGATCAGTGAATCTATGCAGCATGTACAAAAATCAGTAATCAATGCATGATCGATATAATCTACAATCATCGGTAAAAGAATTGATAAACAATAAGAAGAAATCCATAAAGCTCAATAAATCAGTACATACGTCAAATCTCAGAGGAATCCATAAACAGTAGAAAAATCTATATTCAGAAGAATCTAAATTAAATCGATCAGTTACATCGATAGAGAAAAATTGTCGTCACGATAATAACCGTTAAATCAATATCGTATCAATAGAATCAATCAAATCAATTATCTCTGGTCAATAACATCAATCGGTATGAAATCATATAAAACAATCAAACCAATACAGCGTAAGAACGATTGAAATCAAATCAATACAGTAAAACCTATTCCATATAAGTCAATGAATCACATGCAGCAGTTCAATACGGTGTATCAATGAAGCGATAGTGTCAATGAATCAATATCAATGAATCAATAGTATCCATGTCCATAGTAACAATAAGTCAATGCAATATCGATATCCATATCAGTATCAATATCAATGCTTAGTGACATGATGCGAATATCAATGAAATCGTACAGTAACAATGAATCCGTAAATCCGTCAGTAAATCCATTCAAAATCAATAAATCAATAATCAATATAAAAAGTCCGTCGATATCAATAAATCTATAAATCCATAATGAGATCAATATGTCAATATCGTACTTATGCAATTCAGTACAGTAGTCTTACTGAACAAGTACAATCACTGGCTATTAAGGCATTTTTCAAGTCGATAATCCATTGTGTTGTTGTAGAAATCCATAAATATATCCGTTGGCTCAATAAGAGTCGTCACTCTGTGCCCGTCAGCCGTCCGTCGGCATAATAATCTCCTTATGACTCACAATCGTTATATCAATGATCAATAGAGGATATCGCCAAACCCTTTTTAAAAGAAAGCCCGTCGGCTCACCATCCTGTACAGGTCAAGTTAATCTCCAACCAACGGTTCAACCAGTCTTCACTTGTCTTTCAGTAACAATAACAATAATTCAATCATATATTCACATTCGTATGCATATCAATAAATACAATTTAGCTCAATGAAGAAAAACCCCCTTAAAATATCGTATAGTAGACAGACGTCGTTGCAAAAATGCACAGTTGCAAAAAATTACCGAATTACCAGAAATCAAAGAAAACAACGTTTCAAAGCTTTACTTGTACTGAAGCAATAATTTCCAACATCTTGATAATTTTCTATTCGATAAAAATCGCACAGAATTCAAAATAACCGGTAGAAACTTTACAGAAAATACTCAAATCGTGTAAAAATATCATATCGGAAACATATCAAAAGTTGTGCGGTAAAACTTTTGTTAATACAAAATTATGCACATTTTTTCGATAACGGAAACACAAAACTAAGCACAGAATTATCAAAACTCAAAATCTTTGAAATCAGAAATAGGATTCGGAGTCTTTACTTCGAGACAAATAAATCTTCCAACTGCGTCGTCGGACGAAAAGGCTCTGTGGCCTCCAAAAATCAAGCTTTCCCTTCTCTCTCCTGCTCTTTCTCTCTCTCATGCTTTTTCTCTCTCCTCAAAATATTTCCAAAATATCTCAAATGCGATATTTATCAAGCAGGATCGTCCAGGACAATGCCGAGATCGTCCCGGGACGAACTCCTCTGGACACGGATCGTACAGACGAAATTAATTCCAATTTATTTCGTCCCTAGACGATGCTCTCTGTTCGGTTCGTCCCGACCCTTACAGGTTCATCTAGACGAAATTGACAGATTCTTCACAATTTTCTTCAGTTCGTCCGGGACTAAGGCCAGTTCGTCCGGGACTAACAGCACCCAAAAAATCAGATTCGGAGGGATTTTACACTATATATGAGATACGTAGCTTCCTAAGCATGGCCGATTATTATAAAAAATTTATGAAAGAGTTTTTCTAAAAAATTTGCACCTTTGATGCGTCTGATGTAGAAGCTAATAGCTTTTGTTTGGACATCTAATTGTAAGGCCACCTTTTAGAAGATAAAAGATTATTTAATTTTTTCTCTAATTCTGGCATTTTCATATGGTATAAAAGAATTTTCTGTATTCAATGATGCTTCACTAAAAGGATTAGGATGCATTCCGATGCAGCATAAAAAAGTTATAACTTTGGCCTCTAGATAGTTATAACCATATGAAAGGAATTATCTGACACATCATATGGAACTTACTGTTATGATAATTATTTTAAAGATCTAGAGACACTATCTGTAAAGAGTCAGATGTGAGACTTTACTAATCATCCAAGTCTAAAGTATATACTTACTCAGAAAGATCTAAATTTGAGATAAAGAAGTGGCTAGAGTAGATCAAAGATTATGATTTGACTATTCAATATCAACTTAACAAAACAAATGTGGTAGCACATGCACTAAGCATGAAATTTTTTGGATTATTATATATTCAGCTTACTTCTGATAAATCCTTGATTCAGGATATGGGAAAGCTTCGATTAGAGATGATTGCTCTTGCTGATCTTAATTATGATATTCTTGCTCAGATGATTAGTTAACCTTTGCAAGAAAATAATTTGGAAACCTAAAAGTTAGATGCAAAATATTTCAGGTTGATTGATCTAATTAAATATGATAAGAAATTTGGATTAAAAGTACCTGCTTCTGATATTATCATCTGTAAGAATAAGCTTTGAGTTCCTAATTCAGAAGATCTGAGATGGGAGATTTTACATGAAACTCATTATTCAAGTTATATTGTTCATCTAGGAAGCAACAAGATGTATAATGATTTGAAAGTTATGTTTTGGTGGCCTGGATTGAAAATAGATGTAGGAGATTTTGTATCTAAATATGAAGTCTTTTAGTTAGTGAAATCAGATCATTAATAACGAGAACATTTTCTACAAACATTGCCCATTCCATAATGAAATTGGGAAGAAGTGATAGATTTTTCTATAGATTTTCCCAGATTGAGATAGGGATATGATGTTGTTTGGGTTGCAGTGGATTGTTTGACAAAACCAACTCATTTTATTATGATTCGGCAGCTTGATTCTATAGACAAGTTTTTATAGGTACATGTGCTTGAGATTCTTAGATTATATGGAATACAAAATGTTATAATTTTTGACAGAGATGATAGATTTACCTTCAGGCTATGGAAGTGTATTCAACAAGATCCATGTACAAAATTATATTTTAAAATAACTTTTCATCCGCAAACTGATAAACAATCTGATTGGATTATTCAGGTACTCGAAGACCTTATGAGATTATATGTTATAGACTTTGGTGACAATTGAGAAGGCCACATTCCTCTGTTTGAATTCACTTATAACTATCAATCAAGTAACCATTTTCTTAAATTTGACATGTGAAATCTAAAAAAATGTATATCTACTAAGAAATAAAAGTACATTCAAATCTAAATTTTAATAATATAATTTAAACCCCTTCATCAAAATATCTAAAATACAAGCTAGTATCAAATGGTCCTTCTCTCGGACTAATGGAGCTAGGGCTAGCCTAAAACCCTAGCTCAGCATGAACAGCTATGAGCAAACATCAGCCTGACAACAACTCCCATCAATAATCTGTCATTTTAAAATTCTCCTTACATAATTCTAAGGAAATATACCAATCAAAATCATAATAATTAACTTAGAACAATTCTATAGAGTTTAGGGTTCAAATTCATCAACAGTAAAAAAAATGTCAATGAGACTGCCCATTGATCACTGCCAAAGGTCAAGATGATCTATCAATGAGCCAACCAAAGAAGGGGATCAATTAGCCCCTCTAAATTTAAATGAAAATTTAACTCTTAATAAAGAGAAATTATTCTGTACAGACACCAAATCGTTCGGAGGCGAATCAAAACGTGTCACATCACCCGGTACGCATCGGATTGTCCAGAGGCAAATCAGAACATGTCATGTCACCCGATATACAACCACGATACACAACAAATAGATGATGTGATTTGTTCTAATTTGCCTCCGAACGGCGTCCGTATCCACAGAATAATATCACCTTAGTAAGATCCAATGAAGAAAAAAGATTATAGGATAAAAACTTGAGTTGTTGTAATTCAACAAAGACCAAACCATGCTTATTATTGGATGATGGGATCTATCACGTAAAAACCATCAGTTAACTACAAATTTACAACATTCAAAGTTTATTTAATCCTTAGAATAATTTAAAAAAATTATCAATTTTTTTCAGCATTTTAAGATATCAAATTTGCATCATTCATTATTATGAGATGATAAATTTCAAATCCAAACTATGATAAGAAAACATAGAGAAAAAATTCACTCTAACTTACAAACAAATATTAAATGAGCAATTCTTTTAATCACCCAATTATTCATATATAACCATTTTATCCCCAAAGTATAACATTACTCAAATTTAGGATAATTTATCATGTGCGAACACCAGACGGTCGGGAGGCCAATAAGAATGCACTACGTCACCCAATACCTAGCAATACCAAGCATCAGTACCGAGCAAAAAATAACATGACACATTCTAGTTGGTCACCGGAAGGTGTCCGGTGTCGGCATAGAATAATTTCACCAAATTTAGTCTCTTGACTATATAAAATTGATCCTTTTGGGACTAAATTAGAATCAATTTTATAAAGTGAGAACTAAATTAAGATCAATTTTATATCACAATTATGATATAAGATACTATTTTGGATAAATTTTGTACAATCAAGGGAGATTAGATTGGAACAACATGATACTCTCAGACTAAATTGATCATACACGAAATATAAGAGACTATTTTGGATAAATTTTATACAATCAAGGGAGATTAGATTGGAAAAACATGATACTCTCAAACTAAATTGATCATACACAAAATATAAGAGACTATTTTGGATATATTTGTACAATCAAGGGAGATTAGAATGGAACAACATAATACTCTCAGACTAAATTGATCATACACGAAAAGTTTGAGGCCTATTTTGAAAATTTTCTAATTTTTTTATCAAACTCTATTTAAATATTTCTTAAACAACAAATAAATAAGAAGTGTTCACAAACAAACATAACCAAAAAAAAAAAAACATTTTCAAACCTATACAATCAACTACTTCAATGAGCATAAACAACACTCAAACCATAATAAACTATTTGTCGAACACATTGGTTCACTAACACTTCTAATAGCCTGCTGCAACTCCACCCCATGCTTTTCGCCTGAAGACACGAGAAATGCTGCACCTTTGCGTCGTTATTTGAGCTTGGAAGTCTCAACAAAGCCCATGTCGACCATCACTCTTCTCTGGTCACTTCCCTTTCACCTAGAGCTCCCTCCCCTATAAGGCCACCTTCTCTTGGTAGTCCCACAACAACAAAGCTTATACCTGGTTCAGATAAACGGGATTCAAAATGAGTATCAGGTTGATTTCCAGATCCTCGAATGATTACAGATGTGTGTGGTTCTTCCCCAGCACTGTCATAGGTGTTCTCCCCTTCAGAGGGGGCTCTAGCTTCCCGGGCGGCTCGAGCAAGCCTAGCCTTCCGGTTGTTTAACCTGGAATCCAAGCAAAGTGGGGGAATTTATAGGAAATTTGTAATCTTTCGGCAAAAGATGAATTCATGTCTAACATTCAAATCATTGCTAGGAAACATAGGTGTACTGGTGGAGAGATTATTCTGTGCGGACACCGTCTAGAGGCGAATCAGGTGTAGCCACGACATCTAGTAGCGAGCAGTACTGAGCCGCGACACCGAATAGGGGTTGACGTGGCGCATTTTCATTGGGCTCTGGTCGGCATTTGTCGTCCGCACAAAATAATTCATCGTACTGGTGAGCACCCATAAACTTCACAAAACTCTACGGATGATAGTTTTGTTGTATTTTTGAATGATTTGAGTGGATAAATTGCAAATGGAAACACTTGGATTTTAATTTTGAATGTATAATTAAATGAAATAAATACCATTTCAAAAGTAAATCATCAAATCATGACCTATTAGAATCACTTTAATTTTAAATGGTATACAAGAAAATGTTGCAGAATGTCATATAGTTTGATAATATGCATCTAATAATACAACTCAGAGATGGTAATGAAAAGGTATTGACTTAGTGGATGTAAAATGTATTTCTCCACGGAAAATCATATAAAAGTAGCCAGCAGACCGAACTGTATCAATTAATAGCCTTACAAAAAGTCACTTAGTTGAATCTTCTACTTAATGATATATCCTTTTTTTTTAACACTATTTCCATTTTTGCGGAGTGCTTCTTTATGGGGTATGGATGGCAGTTTGTTTTGTTTACTTGAGGTGATTGGAATCTAGTTTTAAAATTTATGATATAACAAGGGAAAAGATTAAAATAAAACTCTATGATAAAGACTTTAATCATCAAAATAAGAGGAAAAAAATTACGGTAGCATTTGAAAATTTCAGCAAAAATTGAGGTGATTTCTTACCAATTCTTTAGCTGAGAAGCTGTAATCTCTGATCCCTGGAAAAGAACTAAATTTTACGACTCAGCACACATAAACAATACTAGCAAAAGGAAATTTTAGCAATAGAGAAAAGAAGTATGAAAAAAAGAGGGAAACCTGTGAACAAAGCTTTTCTGCCCATGACTGTAACATAGCAGCATTCCGCTGCATCTCAGGCTCTCCAAGTAGTGCATTCTCAATTAGAGATATCTGCCTTTCATTCATGATATTACGTTTTCTCTTTCTTGGTTGCTTCTCTTCACTATGAACTCCTTCAGCTTTCTCCTCTTCTTGGAAAACAGCTTCTTTTGCAAACTCTGATCTAGCAAAAAATTTCCTTATATTAGGCATCATGATAAATAATATTTATCGAAATACTTCATAATTACATGACCATTTCACTAAAATACCATCAGAAAGATTTCATATTTGGTGGAAGGCTGCTTATGAGATAAAAACAATATTTTTTGGAAGGAAAAAATTATTAAGCTATGTTGCTGTTTTTCAAAAGATAATAATTTGGCTTATTTTATTAATTTAAAGATAGATTACAAACTTATAGCAATAATATATTTTGTATGTACTTTATAATAATTAACTTTTTTATCTACGAAAATCCAAGCAAAATCAACTTTTGTCAAATAGGTTTAGCTTTCCGAACTTCCAATAACAAACATAATAGCAACTTTATTAAATAACCCTCTACTACAACACAAAAAAGCATAGCACAATAAAATCCGACACAACATAGCACATCAAAGTAACATAGCCAAATGGCGCATAAAGAAAACAAGCTTGGCCTACCCTGCTTTGGAGCACGGGAAGTTAGCATACTTAGTGTATATGTGTCCAACAAAAAGTTTTTCATGAGGCATAAACTATAGGTGTCCTGATTCTCCACAAAATCAAAAGAATTTGTTAAATAGAATTAACGCAAACTGATAAAACGAATACTGAAGAAGAAGATTACTTCTGTTTGATAATATTTTAAATGCTATATAATTGTGTTACATGGATACAAACCAGCATTATTCTTAAAGCAGTGGACAAAGTGTTCCGTAGGTATTTATCCATTAATTTTGACATTCTTAGCGACTGTCTTCCTAGGGCAATGGCACTCCTTTCACAGTGAATACAAGTATCTATCGCTTCAAAGTGGAGTGGGTAGAATAGAAAGAAATGGGGATTTTATGTGATATATTAGTAAATATGAATGTTAGGTGTTAAATCTGTATTTTCAAAATTGTTTTAGGTGTTTGTATGTAAAAATCTCTTTTTTTAAATTTATAGTAACGGTGCGCTTATTTTTTTTCTAAGGCAGCCTCGAGGTCAGCGTATGTGCAATGCTTGCTGCACGCCAAGAGAGGCTCCAAACTCCAGGCTTTTGAATGAGCTGAGTGGTGTCCCGCCTTTTTCCGTCTTATATTAATACCTTTTATTGTCTGAAACATCATCAGGACTTGGGTTCAGCTTTTGGACAATAGATAAGGCCTGCCTACCTCCATTCTGAGCGTCCTGCAAAATATGCAAGCTAATTTGTTTAGACATATCACAAACGACATAATTAAGATTCATAGAAAAGACTAAGGTATAATCACTTCAGGGAATTTTTCCCCGGTAATATACCTGATGAGTTTTTATTGATATTTCCCAATTTGCAACTTTGCCCAAGGTTGGGCAAAGATTGCTGCAATAGGATTGGTTATCTTCAAGTTAATTTCCCACCTTCCCAGTTTGCATTGATGCCTACTAGGCACTTGCCATGAATGCAATGGCAGAATAACAGCTACTTGCTGCAAAGGATCGAAAGCGTGGCTAATCTTCTAAACGGAATGATGTGTTCCAGGGTTTACCCTGAGCATCAGTTGTCATAATTCTGGCAAGGTTGTTTCTTTAGTTGTTCGGTGAAAAGCTGCAACACAATTAAGCAATTTTAAAAGGAGGTCTTTTACCAAACCTAAATTGAAGAGGAGGAATAAATTATAGACCAACACAGCAATCGGGTAACTTTGGCCTAGAATCTAAAAAACTTCTGCCGGATTACTTAAAAAAAAAGGACATCCTACCCAAAAACTAAAACTTGGTTACCAAAAAAGTAAATATCAAGGGCATGATTATAAAATCAATTCACAGCAAAATCTGATCAATTCAATATTTTAGCTAAGTTAAATAATCAAAAACCTAATTAAGTGGAAACCAAGAATAAAAAATAACTTCTAAGGAACTTAAGTATAAAGAATAGCCACCCTAACTCACCTTCCTGAATTTAAAATCACTAGAAAGGCTCCTATGTTTCCCCGATTCGACTTTCAAAATTAAAAGTTGAATTCTGCGCAACAAATGAATCTTCCAAACTTAATATAGCTCCTATCTCATCTTGTTGGGTAGCTCAAAGGAAAGCCCAATTTGATCAAAGGGGATTTTTAGTGGGGGAGGGGGGGGTGGGGGGGGGGTGGGGGGGGGGGGGGGAGGGGGACGTGGGGTGTCAAGAGTCGGAAGCACCTTGTGCTTGGGAGAAATATGCTTCCAATCGATTCACACTGTACAAGCCTCATCACCAGTACAAACTCGAAACTATTGTAAAACTAGGGAAGGGAAAAGCCCTTAATAACAACAGACATTTGCCTAAGAACAGGAGATGAAAGACCATGAATAGGGCCCTTTTGAACTTCTAGGCTAAAGAAACATGTTGATCATATTGGCAAATGGGTTGGTGCAGAGAGAGGTTGAACCACCTCAAGTGAGGCTTAGAGCTCCATGCTAAAAGATGAGATTGCCATCCGATTAGCCAGCTTACATTCAGACATGTAACAATAAATTATGATCATTTTTCAAGAATTTTATTAGTGCTGTTGAAATTAGGGAAAATCTTTTGGTTCATGTTTTTTGTCCTTTTGTTCTTTTGTTCGGTACCCTATACGATCGTTAGTCTTTGATTCATTTTTATTAATTTATTATTTAGATTGCAAAGATTGTAAGTTATTCCGAGTGAAAATTTAATGTACCCAACATCGATTATTAGTTTTGGACTTTAAGATAAATGGGTATAAAATAAAAAAAATAAAGTAAAATATTTTTCTAGGATTAGATGGAGGCATTTTAAAGAATATTAACAAAATAATTTTTGAGAGTAAGATTTTAGATCTTAAAAATTTTGTCTATGCATGAGAATGCTAATGTTATGTGAGAAAAAGTTGCTAGTGATATTAAGAATATTGCAAAAGATGTGCTTGGAGTATCAAAGGAAAAATCATAATAGTTAAAAATAGTTGGTGGTGGAATCCAATTGTGGCAAGAAAGGATTAAAAATAAGAAGATTTGTTATAAAAATTGGTTTAATTTTAAAAATTCAAATAATTGGGAAATATATAAAGAGGTTTCGTAGGATTCTAAGAAAGCAATAATGCGATGCAAGACATTAGCTTTTAGTGATTTATATAATAGATTAAACTAAGGATGGAGAAAGAATATGTATAAGTTAGCCAAATAAAGAGATATGAGTAGTAAGGATTTTAGTTCAAGGTGAAGTGTATTAAAGATGAAGATAAAAAAAAAAATCCTTTTTCTTAGAAGATGATATTCAACAAAGGTGGATGAGATATTTTGCTGAACTCTTTTATGAACATTGTGAAAAATAAGATTGACTATAGTGACCTTAGCATCCCTAAATGAAAATAAAGATTTCTGTTTTTATCGGCGTATTAGTAAAACTGAAGTTAGAGAGGCTTTAAAGAAATGAAGGGTGAAAAAGCTGTTGGACATTGATGATATTCCAATAGAGGTGTGGAAATGCTTAGGAATGAAGGGATTTCTTGGCTTACTAAACTTTTTAATACTATTTTGAAAACTAAAAGATGTCAGATGAGTGGAGAATGAGTGTGTTAATTCTATTTTTAAAAATAAAGGTGATGCACAAGTTGTACGAATTATAGAGGTATTAAGTTAATGTGTCATACTTTAAAACTATGGAGTGTTGTACGAATTATAGAGGTTTAAGTTAAGTGTCATACTTAAAACTATGAGAGCGAGTTATGGAGCATAGGTTGCGGCGTGGTACTAATGTTCTCAAAATCAACTTGGATTCATGCCAGGTAGGTCGACTATGGAAGCCATACATTTATTAAGAGGTTTGATTGAGAAATATAGAAAAAAATGAGGAGGATCTACATATGATATTTATTGATTTAAAAAAAGCTCCAAGAGAAGTGCCTATGGATAGTTCTTGAAAAGAAAGGAGTTAATAATGCTTATATTCAAATCATTAAAGATATGTATGCAGGAGCTATTACTTGTGTTCAAACACAAGGTGGTTTGACCAAGTATTTCCCTATTTCGGTTGGGTTACATCAAGGATCAGCCTTAAGCCCATATCTTTTTGCTTTAGTCATGGATGTTTTCACTAGACATTTGTAAGATGATGTACCTTGGTGTATGCTTTTTGCTGATGATATTCTTCTTGTTGATAAGACTAGAGAGGGAGTTGAAGGTAAACTTGAATTATGGAGGTCAACCTTAGAGTCTAAAGGTTTTCGCTTGAGTAGATCTAAAACGGAATATATGGAGTGTAATTTTAGCAGTAATAGTCCTAGTGAGGGGATTGTGACTTTGGGCGATCAAGTCATTAGTAAGAGTACACGTTTTAGATATCTTGGATCTATTGTTCAGAGTGATGGTGAAATAGATGGGGATATTATCAGCAGAATTCAAGTTGGATGGTTGAAGTGGAGGAATGCATCGGGTTTGTTATGTGATAGAAATGTACCCCTCAAACTTAAGGGAAAATTCTATAAGATGGTAGTGAGGCCTGCAATGCTTTATGGTGCCGAATGTTGGCCTTTAAAAGAGAAGCATAATACTAAGTTAAGTGTGGCAGAGATGAGGATGCTCAGGTGATGAGTGGCTTTACCCTTAGAGATAAGATACGAAATGAGCATATACGTGAAAAGGTTGGAGTAGCTCCAGTAGAAGATAAGATTAGAGAGAGTCGCCTTAGATGGTTTGGTTACATAAAAAGGCGGCCTTCTGATGACCCTATTAGAAGAGTAGAGGTATTAGATTTGACTTGTGTTAAGAAAGGTAGGGGAAGACCTAAAAAGACTTGGTTAGACAATATTAGGAATGACCTTTCTTTATTAGATTTAAACGAGAATTTGACTTTTAATAGAACACAATGGAGAAAAAAGATTCATGTAGCCGACCCCACGTAGTGGGATAAAGGCTTGATGTTGTTGTTGTATTATGTCTAAAATCTAGGGTTGGTGTTAGATACGTTGTACTATTTTGTTTACTTGTGATTCCATAGATGATATAGGATGGTGAAGAATTAGGTTAGGTTTTCCTAATGCAACTAAAATCATTTAATGATTGTAGATCATAAAAGGAATTTAGAATTCACCACCAAAGATAACTAAATATGCAAGAACTTACTTTGTAGATGCAAAGTGTTAGATACGTTGTACTATTTTGTTTACTTGTGATTCCATAGATGATATAGGATGGTGAAGAATTAGGTTAGGTTTTCCTAATGCAACTAAAATCATTTAATGATTGTAGATCATAAAAGGAATTTAGAATTCACCACCAAAGATAACTAAATATGCAAGAACTTACTTTGTAGATGCAAAGTAGAAAAAGCAAAAATTAGAACCTAAACAACAGTGGGATATCAAATAAATTTGAAGAAATCAACAAGATATTATAATCATGCAAAATCAGCAAGAAATTATAATTTTCACCAAAATTACAACTACCAAATTTAAACAAAACCAAGAATACTAATGAGCAAAAAACAAGATATTTAGATAAAATTGGGTAAAATAAACAATTCACCAGCATAAAGGAAATCAATGCATTCTGTTAGTACAACGATTTGAATTATCCTAGACTTAGATAATTGTTAATTTTGTGTGAAATCTGATTGTGTCAATCAATCGGGTTGTATTGTTGACTCATACCTCAATTCCATTGGTCGAGCTTGTCTGTACAACAGGCACTTCGCTATAAATCCAGGGCTAAGGCGTTGTAAGTGGAATCTCTGAGATAGAGCACAGCGCTACAATGCTATAGTTCTAGCACTGTAGCGTTGTAGTTCACAACACCAGTCTGCTACAAGACAAAGAAGTCAGTGTCGAAGCACTGCAAGCCGGGTTGAGCAGTTTTTCTTATTTCACTTGAAAGGTGGTGTCCTTAGAGCATTGTAATGGGTCTCTTTGTTTGTTCTGAGAGTAAAAGGTGTGAGAAATGAAGAGAGACAAGGAGAGAGCGTGAGAAGAGATATTTCTACAATTTCTGCTATTTTCATTTCTTGGTGTGGTGTGGCTTAGTGGGGTTTTATTTTGTTTCGTTTTTTCCAAATTAAATCCCAATGTTCATTTCCACTGTTTTTCCTCTTTTCTTGTTTGTTTTTCATGCGTGGTTCTATTCCCAACAATAATCACACTAACACATAATCCATACTAACATCTTTCACAATAAAAGTAAAATCATGTTTTCTCAAAGTTCATGGTAAGCCTACCACAAAATTCATATTAAAATTCTAATAAGGTTATATGAAATTGGCAAAGATATATACAACCCAGTTTTATGTTTTCTGCCCTTTACAGACTAATAAATCATAAAATGAAATAATATATGCCACACCTCTTTTGAAGTTAGGCCAGTAATGCATATACTATCTCTCCAAAATGGCGAACATCAAACCAATATATACTCTCCCTCTTTTTTTCAAAGCGTACATAACTTGTTGCCAATTTAAATATTGGTTGGAATAATGCAACCCATTTAATTTGATGAGCAAGTCAACTTGTCATGGAAACCACCCATTGAGTGGTAAAAAAGTAAGGAGTTCCCATTATCTTCCTCCTTCCATTTACATGCATATTTTGGGTCATGATAGATACCCTTCGAGTTCATTTCCTCCTCGGCAACAGTTTGGCCAACACTAACAACATCAGTTCTTTTCTAGCAAGCACGTGAAGAGATTGCACACACCAACAATCATATGACAACAAAGCAATTGCAATCATCATCATTTGACAGTATTTAGAGAGCCAACAATGAACTGTCATCCACATGAAGTCAAGTGAGAAAGAAATTGCTCCATATATCTAGGATAAAGATTAATAAAGAGAGGAAACTCTTGAGTCAAACCACAAGATCAACCAGTATTCAAACCCACACCAAAGATTAATGATAATAGGTCATCAACCAATGATTAACAGAGAGGAAAACTCTCAAGTTGGGCCACAAGATCAACAAGAATTCAAACACACCAAAGATTAATGATAATAGATCTTCAAGTTAGCCAGATCAAGGATTAGCATCTCTTAAAAGGCTTACATGAGAAATGGTACAAAATCTTCTCCAGCAGGTTTTACAGTGTCCCCGATAATCTCGGTCTTCTGTAATTCCAGATCTTTGCAATAGTTAACCAGTGTTGCCTCTTCAATTTCTTCTAGTCAACCCCTTCTTTATGGGGAGGGGTAAATTATGTAGGAGATGAGCGTCTTAGTAGAGTTTGGATGTAGTGCCATGGACTGTGACGCGGTCATCTTGGATGTCTTATGTTTCGAAGAAATCCACAAATTGAACTTGGGAGAGGAAACAAGCCTGACCTTGAACATTATCGAAAGTGTTGCAGCTGATGAGGGTAGTGAGAAAGACATGAAGCAACTGAGATGCTTGGATGATGTGTGATTTTCTAAGAAGAGGCTATCAAGAGCATTAAAAGAATACGCATACGACAAGGGACAAAGACTTGATCACTATAATAATTAGAGTATTGAAAGGCCTGATGCAAGCTGTTGGGGGCTTATAAGTCAACACTTGGCCATCCTTCTTTCGCAATTCTCAAAACTATTGTCCTTCATTATTCAAAATATCAATATTGAAGAATTTCATTGCGATATTTGTGAATTAACAAAACACAAACGTTCCAATTTTTCAATAAATAACACGAGAATCCAAAGTACTTTTGAAGATCATCCTTTACACCCAATATATTTGTGACACGATGGCTAAAACCCTAAGTTAATGACTACACCAATGTGTCATGGATATTTCTACTAAAAGCTAAAAATAATGTAAGTACAATATTTCCCACTTACTTCAACATGATAAAAAATCAAGTTCAAGTTAAAATAAAAAAGTAAGATCCGACAATGCCAAAGATTTTTGTAATCATTCTTTCTCCTCATATTTCTAAGAAAAATGAATAATACATGAGTCCTCTTGTCTATGAAAATCTTAACAAAATGGGATGACTGATGAAAGAATGACCACCTACTTGCTATCACAGGAGATGCCCGTTATAAAAGAATATTCCAAAATAATATTTAGGGAAACTATCTCAATAGCTACAAGATTCTACTCGAGCCTTAGCCAAAGTCTTTCCTCTCTTCAACACCTGAAATAAGCTTGTTCCTAAGGTATTTGAAACTGTTGAGGATATCCATACACAGACTCAAAACAGAGAAAAACTTTATTTAAGAGCAATTAAATGTATTTTTATCGGCTACTCCACTAAAAAAGGGTACAAATAATACCATTCCCCCATGAGAAAGGTGCATTTGTCTGTTGATTTCAATTTCAATTAAGATAAATCCTATTTTGTTACCACTCATCTCAAGGAAATATTATTCACAAATAAATTCTCTCTCTTAGATTGCGCTTCCTTACCTCTTAAACCCAACAAATAACTCTACTCCAGAACCAGTCACTCCTACACAGATCAAGAAAAAGCTTCTACTCAATCATTATAGATTTACTCAAGGTGGAAGGCATCTCAACCGACACAAGTCCAATCAATTGAAACAATACATGGCATTGAACTCGTTGAAAGAAGCATTGAGCCTGCAAATAAGGGTACTTCAAATGAACAACCCTTGCATTTGTTCTTAACAAATAAAAATCTTTCTCATCATCACCAATCCCTCCTTATTAGCTTTCCATATTATTTCTATCACTAAAATCATATTTCTATCACTAAAATCATGTATAAGTCGCTAAATAGTGAGAATTGAAATAATGCTATGATAGAAAAAATAGAAGCCCTTCCACATGAGAATAAATGGCATTGTCATAAGAAAAGAAATTTTACCTTAATGTATAAATGAGATAGTTAATTGAAAAGGCATAAAGCTTGACTAGTAACAAAATACTACACTCAAATATATGAGATTAATTATCTTGAAGCTTTTGCTCTTGTTGCTAAAATAAATATTGTTTGCTTTCTTTTATCATTGGTAGCTAAAAAAGACTAAAAAATACAACAATTCAACGTGACGAATGTCTCCTTGCATGGTGATCTGGACAAAGAACTATATATGGAAGTCCCACCAAGGTTTGGTTTAGACCCAGAACAAAATGTATATAAACTAAAGAATGCATTATATGGATTGAATCAATCTCTAATGACATGGCTTGGGAGGTTTTCCAAGATAATGCTCAACATGTGATGCACATAGTCAAGACAATCATATATATTTATAAAACACACAGCATTAGTGGGAGCCCCCCCATTAGTAATTTATGTCAACAACATTACAATAAGAGGTAGTGACTTGGAAGGGTGGAAACCTTAAAGAAAAGTCTGCTTAAAAATTTTAAATTCAATGAATTAGCTAAATTAAAATATTTTCATAACATTAAGATTACACACTCTTGACTTGGGATTTTTATATCATAATTGAAAAGCATAGTAGACCTATTGAAAGAAACAGATAAGTTGGAAACAAGTTTGCTGAGAGGCCCATTGAATTTAATCATAAACTTAAAAGATACTCCCAAAAAATATTCCCACAGAAAAAATCTCCTATCGAAGATTTCTCTACTTATCACATACTAGACCTAACATTGCCTATGTTGTTAGTGTGATAAGTCAGCTTATGCACAATATTAAAGAATCACACCTTAGGCTTGCACATTGAATTTTACAATATCTAAAAAAACTCCATATAAAAGAATTTTATTTAAAAAGGGAGTATAATACATTTAAGCATATAAATATGTGAATTATGCAAGATTTATGACCGAATTTAAATTTATAGTACTAGGAATCTGCAAATTATCATGGCTAAAAATTATGCTAGAAGATTTAAAGTTAATTGGAAATGTTCCGTGAGATTCTATTATAACAAGTCAACCATCAATTACGCATAACCCCGTACAACATGAAAGATAAAACATAATGAAGTAGATAGGCAATTTATAAAGGAGAAGCTTGATAATAGTCTAATATGTGCTACTTTCATCATCATGAATAGCCAACTTGTAGACGTTTTCACTATGAGGAACAATATTTCAAAAATTCATATGCAAGTTTAGAATAGATAACATGATGAGGACATCGTCAAAGATTTCGACACATGTACCATCAGGAGATGCAGGAGATCGACGGCCACGATCATGACTAGTATTTTTGTCATTTTATGTAGTAGTTCATTTTATTTTATTTTATGTTTTTCCGCTTTTGCCCTTGTGGGTATTTAGTCGCTATTGTAGCCCAAGAGGCATTTTAGTCTTTTATTTTCTTTGTCATTGTTGGAGAATTTTTGTATCCTCAAACGGATTGCATATTTTATAATCGAGTACGGCATAAGAATATGACATATTACCCCGAAGGATAAAAAATATCATTTCCTTATGGACTCAATGATAAAATTTACAATTATTTAACAGAGATTCCCCCACTCAATGTTTGGTTGAGTGAGGTTTATTTATTTCTGGGGTACAGACGTCCCATAAGGGCAAGCCCCTATGGTTAATTACATCCCAAATTTGATTTGGGAAAACTTTTGATTAAACTAGTGGTTTTCTTTATTTGGAAGTCATTCAAATGTTGGCTAAAGTTTGATCTTTGTTGTTTTGAAATCCATGAAAGTCTTAATTGTATTTTATCGCTACTCCACTAAAAAAAGGTACAAAATTACCATTCCCATGAGAAAGGTGCATTTGTCTGTTGATTTCAATTTCAATTAGATAAATCTATTTTTACCACTCATCTCAAGGAATATTTATTCACAAATTTCTCTCTCTTATGATTGCGCTTCCTTACCTCTTAAACCCACAACATAACTCTACTCCAGACCATACTCCTACACAGATCAAAAAAAGCTTCTACTCAATATTATAATTACTTCAAGGGAAGGCATCTCAACACACAAGTCCATCAATTGAAACAATACATGGCATTGAACTCGTTGAAAGAAGCATTTAGCTGCAAATAAGGACTTAAATGAACACCCTTGCATTTTTTTAACCAATAATAAATCTTTTCTCATCACCAATCCCTCCTTATTAGCTTTCCATATTATTTCTATCACTAAAATCATGTATAAGTCGCTTAATAATGGAGAATTGAAATAATGCTATTGATAGAAAAAATAAAGCCTTCCACATAGAATAAATGGCATTGTCATAAGAAAGAAATTTTACCTTAAGTATAAATGAGAATAGTTAATTGGAAAGCTAAAGCTTGATATAACAAAATACTACACTCAAATATATGAGATTAATTATCTTGAAGCTTTTGCTCTTGTGCTAAAATAAATATTGTTGCTTTTTTATCAATTGGTAGCAAAAAAAACTAAAAAATACAACAATTCACGTGACGAATGTCTCCTTGCATGGTGATCTGGACATAAAACTATATATGGAAGTCCCATCAAGGTTTGGCTTAGACCAAACAAATTATATAAACAAGAATGCATTATATGGATTGAATCAATTCTAATGACATGGCTTGGGAGTTTCCAGATAATGCTCAACATGTGATGCACATAGTCAAGACAATCAATATATTATAAAACACGCAGCATTAGTGGGGGAGCCCCCATTAGTAATTTATGTCAACAACATTACAATAAGAGTATATTGAAGGGTGAACCTTAAGAAAAGTCTGCTTAAAAATTTTAAATTCAATGAATTAGCTAAATTAAAATATTTCATAACATTAAGAATTAACCACTCTTGACTTGGATTTATATCATAAATTGAAAGCATAGTAGACCTATTGAAAGAACAATGAATTGGAAAAAAGTTTGCTAGAGGCCATTGATTTAATCATAACTTAAAAGAATACTCCAAAAAATATTCCACAGAAAAATCTCCTATCGAAGATTCTCTACTTATCACATACTAGACTAACATTGCCTATGTTTAGTGTGATAAGTCAGCTTGTGCACATATTAAAGAATCACACCTTAGGCTTGCACATTGAATTTTACAATATCTAAAAAACCCATATAAAGAATTTTTTAAAAGAGTATAATACATTTAAGCATAAATATGAATTATGCAGATTATGACCGATTTTAAATTTAAGTACTAGGAATCTGCAAATTATCATGGCTAAAATTATGCTAGAAGATTTAAAGTTAAATTGGAAATTCCGAGTTTATTGATAACAGTCACATCAATACGCATAACCCCGTACAACATGAAAGATAAAACATAATGAAGTAGATAGGCATTTATAAAGGAGAAGCTTGACAATAGTCTAATATTGTGCTACTTTCATCATCTAATAGCCACTTGTAGGCGTTTTTCACTATGAGAACATATTATCAAAATTCTATATGCAAGTTTAGAATAGATAACTGATAGGACATCTTCATCGAATTTCCACATGTACCATCAGGAGATGCCGGAGATCACGGCCACGATCATGACTTATTTGTCATTTTATGTAGTAGTTCATATTATATTTTATGTTTTTCCGCTTTTCCCTTGTGGGATTTAGTCGCTATTGTAGCCCAAGGGGCATTTTAGTCTTTTATTTTCTTGTCATTTGTGGCCTTATATATGGCCCTTTCTTATGAAAAGAAGTTTTGGATGAATGAAATTTTGACATTCTTGTTCTCTTTGTGAGTGTAAACTCCACGATCTCTTAGTGATTCGTAGGAGAAGCTAGATCTCTTGTGAGTCTGGTTCTTTCTTGCTCTTACTATTTTCTTATTTCTCTTGATCACTTCGTTGTCATGGAGATTCGGTTGAATTTGTGGGAAATTGGAATCCCTCTTTGAATCCGTAAATTTTCCCTACCTCTTCCCTCCCTCAACTCATTGCCGCCGCCCCCATCTGGCCGCCAACTGCCCGCCGGCTAGATCCCACCTCCGGCCAAGAGCCAGAGCCGGCCGCCATCCTTAGCAGCCATCCAGGCTTGCGCCGACCCCTCCCATGTTCCAGGATTCAAATTCAAATTCTCCTTGAATCCTTTACTACTTCCTAAACTAATTCCTTAATTTTGAGCCCTCATATTAATTAGATTTAATTGAATTTGAAATTCAATTAATCCTAATTAATAGTCCTCTTTTAGGAACACCCCTTTTATCAAAATCTGAATATTTCAGACTTTTCTTCAATTTCTTGTTATCATTGGGCCCATCTGTTAATTTATTTCTCTTCTCCCTCTATGCTGGCCGCCCCCCTCTTTGCTTTTCTTCTCTCCCAATTATATCAATGCCTCCATTAACTCCCTAAGCCCTATTAACTGTCGCCCCTCCATTGAAATAATTTGAATTTTCAAATTATATTTCCCATCCCACTTTCTCTCCACTAGATCATAGTTCAGAAAATCTGAAATATTTTCTGAAGTTTTTTTTTCTCTA
>NW_021319438.1:784561-852879 GCF_001605985.2 Dendrobium catenatum
CTCTCCCACCCGAGCACCTCTTTGGGAATTGGCTTGCTTTCTCCACCCAAGTCCTTCCTCCCAATTCAGGAATCTGACATTATTTCAGATTTGATAATCCTTACTTCCCCTCTTGGCCTCTCCACCCTAGCCGACCACCTCCCCTCTTCTCTCGGATGCTCCATCAACTCCCGGCAAGAATGCATGGCGGAACCCAAATAGAACTTTGGGTTTGTGCATGACGATCAAAATCAAGTTGACATCCTCCAATCACCATTCTTTGACGTGGGCTTCGATTTCGATGATACATCGACCGTATCCATTACACCTTAGTGGATGTGATCGACGAGCAAAGATCAAAGGGACGTTGGATCATCCTTGCACAACCGCCATCCTCCACCACTCCAGCCACCTATCCAAGAACGACGATCTTAGGCTCCTTCTTCCTCGGAGTGACCTCGATTCTAATGTGGAGACTCTTCTTCCGCTAAAACCTAGACTAGTTGAGCGTTTGGGCTCCAAATGTGAAAGTTCTCATTATTAAATCGTTGATTCTTGTTTATCGTCATAGTTTTACAATTGATCTTGGCATTTTCTTAAATGGTTTGGTTAACCGACTTCGCTCTTCTTTGCCTAAGCAAGTTAAAAACTAAAAATTCTCAGGATCAATCATTGTTATAAGTAATAAATTTATTTTGGGATTATTTTGTTTAATCTGCTCTCTTTAATTTCCTTAAAGTAACTCCTGAACCGGATTGTTTCACATCATAACATCATTAATGTTCTATCAAGCCCAGCAGAGAAATCTTCGATATGAAAAAGTTGATCTCTATCAATTATGCATCCATCAATGTTCTATCAAGCCCAGCAGTTCTCCACCTTCCTTATTCACTTCATGGCATCTTAACGATTCGTGTAATTAGCAATATCACCCAGCAATCCATTGACTACTTAAATTATTCTATAATTATTATTATACCCATTCATCAATTCATAGACTTTTATAATTATTCTTCCCTAATTCTATAAATTTTTATTAAAAGTTCTCCTAGTATTGTATAGATATTACACAAATGTTGGAATGAAATACTCAATCAATTCTCCTAATTCTTATCATGAATCATAAAAAACCAGCACTAGCACAACTTCGGATATCAAAGTGAGCAGAGACTATGATCAAATATTTTTAATCAACAAAATCATTCACACAACAAAAGACTCAATAAGATAATGAGCAAAAATAGACGTAAACATGCAGGTCTTCAGTATGATGTAACTAACTTATAATACTTAAATTCGTGGTATCCAAGCTGCAGTTTTTTGATAGGAAACACTTGTTTCAAGTATTTCTTATCAATCTTCGAAAAACAGCGAGAATTCTTCACAAAAAGTCTGCCAAAATCATGAAAGCAGTAGATAATTTGTATTATTTGATGAAAGGAAAATGGAAATTAGCAAGATACAATCGATACTCTATTCGAGAGGAGGATCGTTCTCCCCAATCTCTAGACGCCGCTAGAGCCCAAAAGAAATCCAAGAGATCTCAAATTTCAGCCAAATTCAAGATACCCAAACCCTAGGAAAACAAACTATTTAATGCATACAAATAAAAAGGAAATCCCTAAACAGTCCCTAAATTCAAATTTCTTTCTTAATTCCCAAAAAAAACTTCCTATTCGGCTCCCGCACGGTGTGCGGCTCGCGCGGCATCCCGTACAGGCGGAAAAACTCCACCCTGTTCGCATCTGGGCCGGTCCCGCGTGCGGTCTAACATTTTTATGATCTATGTAAGATGCATCATGAAACACTAGAAGTAAAATGACACAATAAGTCCATAACTAAAAGGTAAACAAATAATGTGATAAGATAGCAATCTAGTAAACATATCTAGCAAGATGAACCTTTCTATATTTGGCAGATGCAAGGCTATATTTAGGGGCATGGACACAAGGTCTGGCAAGCACATTCCAAAATATTTATAGAGCATATTTCTTTGCCAAACTATTGCTACAATGCTGCAATAGCATGCTGATAAAAATCATACAGCCCTTCTTAATACTAGCACTCAAAATACATTTTTTTTATTTAAGAAAATAGTTATGCATATATGAGACAACTGTTTCTTTACGAAATTGCACCAAATTCAATCACCTCAAGAGTTGCACATCTTCATCATTCAGCATGTTTGGAATCAAAGATGCTGCATAATTTGACAAGGAACCTGCAATTCCATGAATATAATTGAAAATAGCTAAAAAAGATTACATTGTCAGAAGGATGCAAATGTTAAACAATCTCCAGAAATTTAAATACTTAAGTTTTCACAAATTGTAGCAGCTTTATGGGTGTTAACATCCCCCGGATGCATTAAGGATGAGTCACTGGTCTCCATAAGCAAACATTCATGAAACTTCTTGAGAAACAAATTTCGTTCTTCTTCTGGTAAACAGGAAGTCTAATCAAAGAACGGTACTTATAAAAAAGGAAATCTAGCAATTTTTAATGGAATAGAATGTAGATATTTTCACCTTCGCAAAAACTAGGTACAAAGCAGTGAAGATTTGCCACTATCTTGATTAAATAAGATGTTCTCTGCTGTCCATAAGTAACTAAGTGAATACCATTGAAGTTACTATGGTAAGAGAAGTTAATTTCACTTGATAAAGAAGCTGATGATAGAATGCTTTCAGGACTACCACTCTGAAAAATCAATGCCAAACTAGCTGCAATAAATGGATCATACTCCAGATTACCATCTTCTTCAGACAAATGAACATCAACAGTACACCAATTTGATAGAAAGACTTGGTGAGGAACTGCCAAAATTTCATTAAGAACATGAATCTGGAAAGAAAAATACAAGGAAATAAGTCCTATGAATAAGATTGAATGGACATAGAAGACTGATATTAATAACTTACAGCATTTGCCATAAAAAAAGATCGAAAATTGGAATCATCAGAAAAGATATCAGCTAAACGCAGTGAATTAAGTAGTAAGAAGCCCTTTGGATATCTCCTGTCAACAGAATCACCAGCTTGTACGGCTTCTCTCTTGAATCCAACCTTCAGAATATCAAGTATCTGCATACATGATTTAGAAAATGTTAAATATTAAACAATTACTCTAGATAACAGAATATTGAGATAAGGTTAGACAACCATTCCCAATTTACAAAACAAACCTGTATTGTTATTGATTTTGCCAGATGCAAGCTCTTTTGGCTACCAGCAACCTCATCAAGGTACGAGAAATTTTCAGCTTCACAGAGTTGCAGTAACTGCAATAGAAGTAACCAGTTATGAAATACAAGCGATTAAAAACAGCGCCTAAATACTGAATACAAGCATGTTGAACTCACAATGGATAGTATTCGTGATTTCAATCTAGAGATAGCAGCCACAACATCAAGAGACTCCTTAAAACACTCTGGAATAATTAACTTCAGAATGTTACAAGTAAGAGAGAGAATACCTCCATTTTTACACAGCTCCTACAAAACATGGAGAGCAAATCAAATAAAGAGAAAAATTATTAACATAAAGAATATATTAAACCCAGTCAACTTTTAAAGTAATAGAACATATTAAACCCAGTCACCCTCTGAACATATATAAATATATCAAGCGCTAAGTGCAAAGCAATGCATAGGGATTCCTTTTTACGACGTGAAGCTTTTATGAACGAAAGCATTCATGAATTGTATATCATATATACATATATTATGTACATACAATATTTATTTAATAAACCAAACTTATTCCACAGAAGGTAATCATTTTTCTTTAAATATATAGAAAATTTGACTCTTAATAAGATAATAGAGAAAAATGATTCATATAGCCGACCACAAGTAGTGGGATAAAGATTTGATGTTGTTGTATCATTCAATAAAAATAATTTCAAAATTATAAGTTAAAAAATCATTCAAACACATAAACGATAAAAATATTTAAGTGTTGCTAGAATATATAACAACAACAACATCAAGCTTTTATCCCACTATGCGGGGTTGGCTACATGAATCTTTTTTCTCCATTGTGCCTAGGTCTACCCCTACCTTTCTTAAAATATACCATTTTCATGAGATTAAGTGGCCTGCTAAATACAAAAAGGCGAAGGCAATGTAGAGTGATAGAGAGCGCGAAATGAGGAAAATATAAACATATTGAGAATAAAATTATGATCAAGAAACTCCTAGAGCCAACAACAAAAACTATTGAAAAATATATAAGAACTAATAGGAAAGTGAGCATAAATAGAATAAATACAAAGAAACATCGAACTCCAGCAAGGAGAACGGAAAATCAATGAGCAAGACTTAATCAGCATGAGAAATAGTGAGGAAAACAAACAATGATACCTACTTATTGAGGTAGATGTTGAACTAACCCAAGAAATATGAACCAAATTTTTTCTCAAAGCAGGAGCCAAGCACACAACCCTACAATGCGACGTGTCGATGTGACACGATGCACACACTTTGTTGTGAGCTTGCACTTCACAGAACAAGCAATGCTCAAGATCAACATATTCACACCTAAAGTACACTTTAAGTATATATGCTTGGCGAATTCCATTAGCCAATTAACAGATAAAATTCAAAAGATATCAGCAAGGTTCAGAGGGCATCCCGGTCATCAATACTTTAAAAAACAGGCAATGCAAAATTTTCATTGACAATATATCCTTCTACCAAAACTACCTTGCATTCAAGCATCAATATAACCAATGCCATCAGCCACAAAAAAAAAAAGGAGACTGACAACATGAACAGGGCACCTTATTTTTAAGCAGACGATCTCTGAATAGTTTTTGCTGGCACAAGGAAAGAAGATAGTGCAATGATGCCTCACATTGCTGGAAGATGAAATTGGCAGTTTTCTCAGCAATACAAAGACTTGACGAGTTGCATAAGACATTATGATTTAGCATGGACAACTCCATATGCAATAGCCTAAAAGTCGCTTGCACAGAATCAAACGCTACATCCATAAATATATCAACCTGAAAAACAAGAGAGAGGGCATGAGTAATTGCCTGAATATGTGATGTAAGAATGTCAAGCATTATTACAAGTAAATCCATATAAAAGTCAATTGCAAGGTGCAGACAATGCTACTTCAATTTAACAAGTATGTTATCCGAAATGCACTGTAGATCAATTTTTTGTCATTCTGAAGTTAAAGAAATCTAGGTCAACCTAACAGAATGTTGAACCATTGTTTGAATATGCAACAATTAATGAAATTATTGAAAATAATTATGAAAAAAGTACAACGCCTCAATGATTATAACCAAGCTAGTGCAAGAAAAAAAAAACAACATAATTACTTCTATGTAATAAAAATTTCACGTTTCTCCAGCTACTATTTTCGTAATCTGTCAAACAAGGGGATGAATAGGCTTGCAATTTTGTAGAAAATAGTATTGTAAATCCAATTAAGGTTCCTTTCCATCACCCTATAATTTAAGATAAAAGAGCATACATTCTGTTATATATTTAGTGAAACTGTCAAACACAAAATATGCTGATTTAAGTTGGGTTGCTAGAAATAATAATATCAACCACTGATAAATAAAAAATAATAATCTTATGCAAAAAATTGGCAAAGATATTTTATTTTGTTTTTCCCGCAATCAACTTTGTTTCATTATAAGCGTGCAATCATCAACACCTCCAAATAGAAAAAAATATTTGAATTTCTAAACATGCAAGTGTGAAATAACTAAATGGATAATGGCATTAAACCTGGGAACATAAATCAATAATCCGACCACCCACACCATTAGTTTAATCTGAACAGACATTTTAGTTCAACTATGTGAATCATTAGTTTCCATTCATTCTTTTAATGAATGAGATGTTAACTTTTGCATACAAGTTCTTATGCACAACAGCAAGCCATGTGAACTTTGATTTAGCTATTTTTCTTTTGTTTCTTTCACATTAATTCTATTGATCATGATTTTAAAAAAACATTTCACACATATACCTCAAACCCCTCTATATTCCGAGGCATGAAAAAATTGAATTAAGGATTATTCCTCAATTAGTTTGAACTAAAGTAACAAGATCGATTGAGGCATTAGGGTAAGCATGTGAACCGCATGCTTCAATATTTTTATTGTTTTTGAGCGAAATGTAGACTTTGGACTTCATTCGGTTCAAGCATTTGGGTAGAACACAGAACAAGATAGCGTAAATGAGAATTTGTGAATCCATAGCCGTGTAATGTCTCACTAGTTTATTATTGTATCCATAAGCATTGTGAAGATTGTTTTTCAAGAATTAGGTTTTTGGTGAATTTGATCTTCCTAGGTAGTGAAGGAAGCCACAATGTCATATTCCTTCAAACCATGTAAGAGCTTGTTTTAGCATTCATAGTCGAGACGATAGACAACAGTCTCCATAAACAGTTAGCTCAACGACTCTGTCGCTTGAAGACTCAGGCAAACTATGCAGAATCCATCAATCTTATGATCATTTCTCTAACTCTCCATCATATTGGTAGTTGGCAAACTATCTCCCTCTTTTTTTCTAGACATCATATGGAGGCGTTCACGTGCACAATAAAATCAATAAAAATTTGATGAAATGCTACTGATAGAGATTTAAAAATTAAAAATAATCATGCATGCTAAATTGTTGCTATTGTCACCTTCGGTTTCACTAATGAGGTAGCTCATTTCAGCTGTAGTGTTATCTTCTTTTTGGGATATTTTTCATATGATGATAGAATTTTATAAATGAAAATTAGTGACCAGAAAGCATTGTGATATTGAAGAAGCAATTTATATTTTATTTTCAACGTTTTACTGAAAATTAGTTGGTGAAACTAGACACTCTTGAGATACTATGTGACAGTTAGGTCACCTTCTTGAATTCACTAATGTATATTAATTAATTACGCTATATAGGAGTAAGCCGCATCATAAAACATTTGTTGCTTGTCAATTGATATTCAACATAAACCTAAGAAGCACGCATAAAGGCTCATCATTATTAGGTATGCATAATTATTTCCAAATAATGCTGGCCGTTATATGCATAATTACTTCCAATCAACATGCAGACCATGCTAATTCTAAATTGCAAAAGTCCTACGCAAAACCTAGTTATTGCTACTCCATTATTGTTATCTCCCCGTGTTAGGTTTGTCACTTCTGATTTTCGTTGTAAATAGCACAATCACACGAGTATTGTTAATGATTTAAATTAAACATTTTCAGGTCTCCATAATATTCTCTTGATGAGTACCCTAAAAGCACCCCTCTAAACATTAAAATTTGATCCAGTTAGTTATACACTTATCCATATCCTCAAAAGTTTTATAAAAATTCTTAATGCTTGAATACATCAGACCTACGTATCACTTGATCATCTACTAGCCATGTAAATTAGCTTATAAAATAAATATCTTAATCTTTGCTGAAAAAGTTTTAATTTAAGTAGCTTAAATGCAGTAATTATATTTTAAGATTGTTATATTGGGTATGAAAGCTAATTATGAAGAATCATTCAAACATAACGAGATGTATAATCGTGGCACAAAGAGAATTCCAAATATTAACTCCAGCATTTTTTTTTTCAGCTATAACTCCTTAATTTCCTAATTCCCCTCCCTCACTCACAAATAATTCTCACCTTTCTAACCCAAGCTTCAGCCAAGAAATATGCCTACCAGAAATGTAAAACTCATAAAAGGATTTACATCTGCATTGAGCAAAGAGCCTGCATAGGAGGCAAGAAGGAGGAAATAAACGAATATTTTTTTTTTTTTAAGGAAATAAACGAATATATATATATATATATATATATATAGTGGTCATCCATGAGATAAGGAAGTCATTGATTTATCTAGTGGTCATGACTGTTTATGCAAGTCTAATCATTTTTTTAAAAAATGCCATAAACGGAGGTAGTTATGCATGTCCATCTTAAACAAACCTAAAAATGCTATATACTAGGTTGTTTAGGAAAGCCAATAGCAAGATGCTTTCAACTTTTATGGAGAAATGCATCAACAAATAGTCTGGGCTGTTGTGTAGGTCCTACACGTGTAAAATTCTCCAAACACTTACGTAGCAGATGCATAGAAACCTCTAACAAAATTAGTGTAAGACATTGGAGTTATGATGCCATGAGCCAAAAAAATGTTAGTTTCTGACACGTATAAATGTAAATGGATAGTTTAGTGAGTCATGTTGAGTTCAGATTATGATTTATTAGGTTTTTATACGTTCTTAATGGGTCTTTTTAAAGTTTCCTTAAAAAGGAATCAGGATTATCCAAAATCAATGAATGAAGAAACTTTGCTTGCTCCCTCCTCCCCTATGATTGCCTAGAGTTGAGGGCATCGTTATATTGCCCAACTCTTCCTCCTTAATAAATCTTAGGAATTTTAGGTATCCTCAAAATTGACTAGTTATCATGTAATTTATTATTTTTGTGTTTATATGATTTTGAGTTTTGATCATATCAAATGATGCTCTCATTAAACACTTGCTAACACGTGCCTTCATAACATCTTGACTTGCCCAATCATAGAAATCTACCGCTACCTCAAATTCTTTTCCAACCAACAAACAGCTCTAATATGTACATATTAATTTACATATATATATATATATATATTAATATAGTATATATATATATATATATATATATAATATATAATAAATATAATATATAATGTTGTATGTTATTGTTTATATACTATGTATGTATATATATATATATATATATATATATGCAAGATCAGTAAGAAGTGGGTGGGTAATTATAAGAATAAATGTAAATGGGTAGTTTGGCGAGTCATTTGTAAGTCATGTGAGTTTATAGGTTTATTAGGTTCTTTAATATATTCTTATGGATCTTTTAATGTTATAAATACCCCTCCTTAAGGAGAAAATTAGGGTTACCCAAAATCAATAAATGAAGAAGCTTTAGTCACTTGCTCTCCCTCATTAATGACCACCTAGAGTTGAGGGCATCCTCAAAGTGCGCAGCCCTTCCTCAATCAATCTTTGGAGTTTTAGGTATTTTTGAATTGTCTAATTATCATACATCTTGTTGTTTTTATGTGTTTCTATAGGTTTTTTTAGTTTTATTCGAATAAGTTTCATTCTATGACCAAGGAATAAAAACATTCAACTTAGTAACAAAAGAGGCGCAAGTCTGATTTTTTAGTACCTTAGGATGAGCAAGCATAACATTAGCAATATCTTGCCATTGTGATGAGATATAACCTGTTAAGAGATGAAAACTACAAGCAACAAGAGCAGCATGTATAACGGGTAGGGATCTTCCAACATAATTGTCCTACAAAACGAATTCACCATTTCTCAAAACTTTATTATAAATCATACAAATGTGACTCCCGAGGTTTTAAATGGCAAGTATAATTAGGAAAAAGAAACTATACCTGATCAGATTGAGCAAGAACAATCAACATGAAAATCACCAAATCAATCACTTGTTCAGATAGTTTTACATCGTCAAGCAGAATCTGAAAGAAAATAGCATAGAAAAAATGACCACCCCCTTATATATATATATATATATGAAGCTATAGAAAGGGATAAATTTTTAAGAAGAGACTTTGAGCGAATATCATATGGCAAAATTGAAATAAAAAATTAAGTAGATGATTATTCTTAAATTAAATGACATAAAGTAAAACAAATTTCTTATATGCCTATTCTCATATTTCTTTTTGAAATATATCTTACACTTCAAATAGTCTTGAAAAAAACTCATTGTACTATAAAACACTTAAATAAATAAAATTAACAAATAAATCATAAATTAGAAATAAATTTTATTTCTTAAACATTACAAAATTATCTAATTAATACAATATTATTCATTCATAACTATGATTAATGAATGATGCAAGATGACTCAGGATTAAGATACCTAATGCAACTTGTACAATGCGTAGGATGTTTTAAAGAAAAAAAAATTTTTTTGAAGGATTCATAGATCACAAGTTACTGCTTACATCAACAACATACTTTCTTTAAATAAAAATACATGATGGTAGAGTTTAAGCCCTACTAATAATAAAAAGATCATAAATATCCAAAAAATTTATCAAGGATTTGAAAACAAATAAAAGCAGTTAGCAAACAAATTAATTATCACAAAGTGGGAAAGCATAAGGATAATTACAGCTAATATATTCCTAAACAATTAAAAATTATATACTATCCCTAAACATATCAGGTCAAAATAAATTTAAAATCAAATTATTTCATAGCCCGCCAACTAATAAAGCAGAAAAAATAATAATAAATCTTGTCATTGAATTCATGTCTTGATAAATGATCTCCATCACAACTGCACTCCAGGCTTAACAAATTAAATGCAAATGAGTTGTTGCTTATAATTCCTGGAAAAATGCTTGACATTGGTGTAGCTTTGTTGGAGAAACCAAGCATCTAAGATTAGAGCATAAAGGCCTAAGCACATAGAATTGTCATCATCATTAGCACACAAATTAGCATACCATGTCAAATAAAGAATGGATAGCATCATATTTTTGGCCAATATATCCTAACGAGGCTGCATTTTATATTGATGCATACTTTCCACAGCATTAAAGTGTTCTTAAGATGAAGCGTACACTTCTTGAACTGAAACATATGCTTGATGATGCTTTTAAATAATGGAAAGCTTAAGCTTCAATTTTTCTTGAATTATGACACCTAATTCAACTTTATATGCAATTAGGAAATTTGGAAAATAAAATAGCCAAAATGCAAAAAAAAACTTATTGCTTCTTATCTATAGAAGATCCTCTTTTATAGCTTCAAGCCAAAAAACAAAAAACAAAAAATTGTTATTTTCACCTCATTATATCTTTTATCATATCTTGTCTTTCACCCAGAGGCGGAGCCAGAAAAAAATTTTAATGGGGGCACAAATTAGGACTCCTCATTAAATTACTTTCAAAATTTTATTTTTTTTAATGTAATTACTAATCATAAGATTTTTTTTAATTAAAAATTAAAAAATACAATCAAATATATATTTGATCTAAAAAGGAATATATATCACTCTCTCTCTCTCTTATCATTCATTAAGAAATTAAGAATGTTAACCAATTGAGTTCAAATAAATTAATTTTATACTTAGGAATATTTTATTTGAGTTAATTGAATTAAGTCTAAATTTTAAATTATATTTAGATTAACTATATTTAAATTATTAGATAATATTCTACCTATTTCTAAATTAATTTGGCGTGATGATTCACATTAGTTAAAGAAAATAAAAAATTAAAAAAAAAATTAACCCTATTAAATTAATTAAGTTACTAAGATTTTTTAAAACTTTTTATTTGTTAATTAATTTATTGTCTTTCTAATGCACATCTCTTTCTTATTATTTAAAAAAAAATTGGCAGTTGTAAGTCTAATTTCCAAAAAAAAGAGCTCTATAATGAGGGCAGTAATCTTGGTCAAATAGAAAGTAAGAGAGAGAAAGTAAAGAGAGAGAGCCCAAGAGAAATAGAGGGAGAGAGGGGGGAGATAAAGGAGAGAGAGAGACAACAGGAGAGAAATTGGTCCACGTCATCTGGAAAGAAAAGTTGGAGCAAAGGCCGAGCGCCGAGGCAAATGAGGATGGCTTATTAGTTTAGAAATTAGATTTAATCCTTATATATTAATTACTGTATTAATATAATTTAAAATAAGTTGAATTTAATTGTTGGGCCAGTGGGGGCCCGTGCCCCCAGGTACCCCACTGTAGATCCGCCCTTGCTTTCACCTCATACTATTTACACTCTTTTCCCATCACCTTTGACCTTACACACTGTCACCCATTTATTTTTATTTTTCTTTGGATTATTTATCATATTTTCTTCCCCCCTTCATCCAAGTTTAACACCTAATCTATATTAATCTTCACTATTTAATAAGGGACCCCATCCATTATTTCACAATTTCAATTTTAACTTGTCATTATGTATTATTTATTTAAAGCTTAAGTTCATTATAAGCATGCTCTAATGCTTCTTCATGAAATATATAATGCCGCCCCACCAAATTAGAAGGCAAGTGGACCCCCTCCCAAGATGGCAATTCCTCCAATATGGGGATGCGGTTTTTCTCTCCCGTAGGAAATGCTTGATGAGTTGATGGATTGAGCCTGCACAGCAACGAGCATAACTATATGGCATTTCCTGCAGTCCATTTCCCCTAGCCACCTTGCCATTTGAACTCTGCATGGTAACCTGGTAGGCAGTTGATTTTTAGCAATCTTGGCTGATTTTTAGTGATATTATCTATTATATTGAATGGGTTTTTACATCAAAAATTTGTTATGTTATTAGATTTTTTTATTACTATATTAATTTCTTCCTTTTTTTCACCCTTGTGAACCTCTATAGTAGTATAGATTTCGGTCAATCAAAGTATGGAGAATTCTACCTCTCTTGCTCACTATTTCTTTCCTTCTTTCTTCTATGATATCAAAGCTAGGTTATAAACTATGGCCAATAACAACAAGAGGGCCTAATTGGGTCAAAAGCAAAGATAGAGAGAGAATCGGTTCTTCTTCCACCCTAACAAGCCACACCATCATTCCAGGAACCTTTGAAGGTCATCTACCTCTTCAAATAGCATCCCACAATGTGCATAGGAAGAACTTCTTACAGTGATCTCACTAAGTTTAAATGGTGATCTGAGAAAGGGGAAAGATTAAATACATAAATAACACCATATGTCAACCTGATGTGGTTGAAGTGTTGAACATTCCTTTCCAATGTGTGATACCAAAATGACTTGGCTTATCAATTCTATAGAGGAACACATCGGATCCCTATAACAAGGTGTTTTCAAATCTTGAAAATTCAACTCCATTGTGTGAATTATACATAAGATTAAGCTTGTGACATCAAGCAAGGAAACATAAGCTGCTGAATACTTCACCACATTCACAAAAATTTATCAAGAAATGGATATCTTCAAGACAAATGATTGGTGTGACTGCTGATAAATACGTCAACTTATGGAAAAAAATTACATATGATTTTCTTGTCCATCTCCGAAAAAATCCAAATGAAGTTTGTGGAAGAATTCTAGAGACTTGTCCACTTCTCAAAATTGAAGAAGTACTCGCCGAAGGTCAAAAGGAATAAAGTAGATGGAGAATAATGCTTGGAAGTCAAGAACACTCTCCTTCATAAAGAATCTGCACTTACAATCAGAACTTTGGAGCAAAGCCCAAGACACAACTCAAAAGCGTGGAAATGGGACAATCTTTGATGTGATGTCTGAAAAAAAACCAATCATACTAGAGAAAATTTATAGAAACTTCACGGTAACCCTAGAAACCAGGCACTCATCAAACTAAAAATAGAGGGACCGAAGCTAAAAAATAGTTACAATTCTAGTATCATTTCCTTGAACAATGAGCAGATAAATGTTCTATACAGATTAGCTGTGTAAACCCCAAATTTGATCAGATATATGCCACGTTAACTTAATTTACAAATATCCCAAAATCTCAACTTCCATGAAATGTTCTGCTCGTTGAATGGAGCACTTCAATATATAGAATTATATGTTGAATTGCGAATGAATGGAAATTAGGGAATTAAATCTAATTTGCATTTTTTCCTTCAAATATATTCATGTTTAAATATACAAATTACTGTATCAAGGTCAATTTATCTCTCGGCAAAGGCATATACCAGAGCAAGCATTGGATAGCCGTTTGGGCATACTTAGGTAATTGCACTTTTTTGGTGCTTTAATCAATTCCAAAACATGTTTAGTGCTTCAATTAATTTCCCTTGTCAACCGAATCTCATTTTTCTCTTTGCTGGGAGCTTGCTGAAGTGCTGAACCAGGATTAGGTAGCTGAAGGCAGAGCGGGTAGGAAATAGGAGCGGATTCTGGAGCTAGCCGTGGCAGGTAAGTGGATGGGAGTGTTGGTTGGGTGAGATAGGTGGGATGTAGATGCTAGCGGCCATGTGTAGGGTTGGTCAGTGAAATGAGGGAGAGATTAATGAGAAGAGGAAGAGAAAGAAGAGGATAGGGGTTATGTTGACTATTTGAATGGTTGGTTGGGGCATACATGAAGATAGTGGAGTAAGGGTGATAGTAAGGAAGCTATGATGCACCGACACTTCTCTTAACAGGGCGTGCAGTGACCGACACGTATCGAACACGACATGCATCCGACACACTCCTGACATGTGTCGGACAAACCAAAAACGTGTCCGATTTAAAAATATATTAAATACTAATTGGACACGTGTGTCTTAAATATTTCATAAATTTTTTTTAAATATATTTTCTTGTATTTAAAATATTTATTTATATAAAATATAAAAATTAAATTTCTTATCTCATATCCAAAACACCAAATCAGTCGCCCGCCCTCAAAACCTCATTCATCAAATGTCTCATTTCCATCTTTTTGGGGGGTCATAACTTTGATTTTACAACAATACCCGATGTTATCTCAACATTGATGCCTGACATCGTTACAACTTCGACATTTCAAAATCATTTCAAAATCAAAGTTTGTCACTGTCTTGACATTGATGCTCGACGCTATTTCTACACCGCAACTTGATAGCTCATTAACGACCAACGCCCTCTCAACATCGACGACAAATGCCCTCTTCGCATTGACGCTCGATACTTACTACATAGCATCAATGTCCAACTTTCGATAGCATTGTCATCTCCTCTCTCGATATCTGATACATGATATCGACGCCTAAATCTCAACATCTTAATATTAATCATTTTAAGTACAAATTCTAATTAAATGACTTATTATTTCTAAATTATTTTTAATATTATACTTATTCAATTTTTATGTACTATTTTTAAAATATAAAAATTATGATATCGTGTCCAACCCGTAAATGTGTCCTATTTTTTCAATAATTGACATGTCACATGTTGTGTCGTATCTGTGGTGTCGTGTTTGTATCTGTGCATTATAGTAAGGAAGTTGTTTATTTATTTATTTCTACCCCATTTTAGTGTATTTGTACGTTAAACATTAGTTGGTTTGCATGCAGGATATCATAGAGCGGGGGAAATTTTGAGGAAAAACTCAAGTTGTACATGCGAAGGAAAAATTAGAAGGTTTTTAGTTGAGAATAGATTTAATTGTATGATTATAATGGTAAATCATGTGAATTGTTAATTAATAATTTGAGTTGATTTAGGTGCCTTGCATGTAGGCGGATGAGAGGTGTCCGACTAGATGAGTCACCGCACCAAGAAGATAAGATATGGATTTTTTATTACAATATGCAAGTTGATTGAGTATTGTTTGTATGCATGCATTTGAATTAGTAGTGGGTAGCATATGTATTTATATTCTTGCATTTTGGGATTACCCTAATACTATGATCCATGTAACAATTCCATATATAACTTCCATTAATATAGATGATTTCATTATATAATGTTGATGTGTATAATTCAATTTCACATGCTTATATGCTGATACACCCGATACTTATATCAATCGACGTGCATGTGCATGTTATATATGGTCAAGTGTCACATAACCCAGACATGAAAATGCAATGATCAGATAAGCTTGGGAGAATGTCATGTCAAGTCATAGATGAGGCGAGCAATGTGAGCCTGATGGGCATTGTGACCCAATAGAGACAGTGCGACCTTGGTATAATATTAAATCTACAAGCGATAAAGGTAACGCGACCTCAAGAGGTAGTGCGACCTCATGAGACTATGGGATAGAGACCCAGACCTAGACATCTAGACATGACACCTTTTGAGGTTAAAAAAAGATATTATAAAATGAACTGAAATCTAGTTATGATTTCCTATGGTAATATATGATGCACATATTAGAAAACAACAAACAAGGTGGGATTTACAAACAACATATCATTTTTATATTGAATGCAACTCTTATGTGTAGCAATATTTTCAATTATTATATTATGACTTGTTATGCATAATTCATATTTAATGATTATCTATTGTTTTTCTCACATTCACTTGTTGATGCACATGAAAGTCTTATATTTCATATTGATGGGAACATCAGTTGGAAAGTCTACCGTCGAAGTGGTCGTAAATCAACGGCCACGATTTACCCGGTGTACTTTTGATTTTATTATTGTCTACTTATTGTTGTAATCTTTTTATTTCAGCATTTTCCGTTTTTACCCTTGCTTGAGGGATTGAGTCTTGTAGTCCATTAAGGGTATTTGAGTCATTTTTGCTTTAAGTCATTGTATGAGGCTATTTATAGCCTTCATCTTGTCATTTTGAAGTTCATGAATGAATGATTAAGAAAATTTTCCTGCATTTATCTTCTTGCATGAGCTCTTGTGAGAGTTTGAGTGTTTGATGCAGAGAGATCCCTAGGAGAGGGAAGCTTGCGCAGTACCCACCAACCTTGGAGACGGCCGGGTTCGTGGTCTTTCTTTATCTTTGTCTTTCCTCCTTCCACCACCACCACCGGACATCTTCACCCCCAAACCCTTCCCCATCTCCAAGACTCCAAGCCATCGTCGCCTCCCAATCGAACTTCCCCACACCTTCTCCACCATAAGCCGCCGGTCACCTCACCTGACCCTTCCTCCTCCCTCAACCCACGGCCAATACCCCAACCACATATACTTGACTATTGTATTAGAGTTTCATATATTTATGAGCGTCGTAGCTCACCAAATAGTGATTTTGATTGTTGCATGGGGAAGGAGAAGGTCAAACCAGAATGGTGTCATGTTCTGTTTTTATTTTTTGTTTATTTTTGGTCGATGACAGAAAGATATATTTTGAGGTTAATAGTCTGTTAATAATCACTCATTTTGGTTTCCGGTAGTTGCTCAATAAAAGAAAGATTTTAGAAATGAAATTTTGATAGCTTCTGCTAATGAATTGAAGTTTTAAGTTATGATCTCTTTAAAAACTTGTTCTGCATTTAGATCTTAGGTATTATATTGAAATGTGATATAGTAAAGTGATCGATAACCTCCACTTCCGCATCAACTATTTATAGTAAGGTCAATGTGGGGTGTGGCAGCCTACTCTTAAAAAAATGACAAATCTTTTTGGCCCAAAAATATACTTTCTTTAGCCCTTGCATATACTAAGGGAGACCAAGAATCCTAAATTATTGACTCAGGAACTTTAAATCAACAGATACATTGTACTCACGTATTCTCACTTTATGCTTCCTCGCCTAGAAACCTCAAACAGAATTATTGATGAATCTTTATCCTCAATTGTTAGGAAATGGATTGTTAAAATTAATTCTAAGCTTTTCCATGAATTATGTTTAATATGTTCAAAATCTTCCTTGCAACCTCTTATCTATAAGCAAGATAGCAAAAAATTGCAATTATAAAATCATTTTCTTATCAATATTTTATGAATTTTAGAACTAGAAATCAAGGAAGAGGATTGGTACAGCTAACAAAATTAGAGATTGTACTACTTTGATGAGTATTCCAAAAAAAGAAATTATACCTGAGCCATCGATAAGAATTTTCCTAACTCACAAAAAGGGATCAAATTATGTTATGGGATTATAGGTTAGGCCTTCCTAGTTTTTTGTTTCTTAAATCCGTATTTCCATGATTTGATGTGGTTGTTCCACCACCAAGCTCACTTTCTACGCTCACGCACGTCCATTGCGCTAGTTCAAGCTCACTAGCGCAAGTCATCTCTTGTCATCAATTTCATGCATGACTCTGGTAGCATGTGTTGCGTGCTCTCACTCGCCTTTGATTCATAAGCCTTATAATGTCATCATCCCACTCTTCCTAGGCTCGTGCTCCAGTAAGGCTTATGTTTTGATGAAGAAGAAACTTTTAAAATTTTAAAAATACAGTTAAAACATAATACTCCATTGCATAGTTTAAAATTGCGCAATCCAAGGCGTGCCTTTGCACAATTTGCTCCAAAATAGCCTCAAAGCCCAGGCAATTCTCAGGCATCATGAGTCGCACGCCTCAGGTGGGGTGAGGCGCGCCTCACTAACGTTATTGCACAATTTCCTTTGAGGCGTACGCCTCTAATATGGGGGCCCACTTAAAAAACCTCCTAAATTCTTCCTTATACCCACTTACCCGACAAAAGGCCCACTTACTCGACCGAAGACGTCAACCGAATCCGCACAGGAAGCACGCAGACGCCCGATCCAGCTCTCCCGCACGTTTCCACCGCCTCTCCCGCCGGAGCCGCCTCTCGCCGTTGAGTCCTTTATTTCCGGCCGCCACTCTACATCACTTCTTCAAGTGTTCTTAGGTTTTTTTTTTTAAGTTTAGGATTTGATTTTTCAACTTATAAGAAAGCTAGGATCATAGTTCTCGATTTCGCTATGTACATGCTCGGTACCGCTAGGTATCTTTCCATACAAACGACTTACGAACTTCAAAAATAAGCATAACTTCAAAATTACTCTTACAAATAAAATTTGTTTTTGTTGTTAGAGTTTTGGGTCTCACTTGCTCTTCCTCTGGGTGTTAGCGAAACTGGAGTACATATAATCAAGTACAAACAAAGAGAAGAAATAGACTTTCAACACTCAGAATGAACTCCCTTGTGTATATTATGCACAACAAGAGGTTGAGAGATAGGAGGTTGAGGAACAAGGGGTTGAAGGATGATGAGGACCCATTGGTGTGTGATGATGTGGTGTCTGATAATGAGTGATTCATAGATGATGAGACAAATTTGTAATTATCATACCTGCAACTAGAGGATCAAGTGTGGACGTCTTGAAGGGCGAAGTAGATCAAGTAGGCACATCCACTAGTACCACACCACACACATCCACTAGTTCTGCAGCACAACAAGCAACTAAAGGTATTCCACAACTTCTTATGTGCTATTACATTATATATATATATCAAGTGGGCAATTAACATGACAATAATCATTCTTATTGAATAGGGAAGAAAAAAGTGAGTAACATTGAAGATGATGAAGATATGACATTCATAGATACAATTGAAGAAGAATATTCCCTTAAAGACCCATTTAGTGATGAGACATGATTTGATTTAATATATTCTTTCTTATTTGTACTTTGGGAGTTTTGATAGAATTATATTTTATGGTTCTGTACTTTGGGACATGATTTTATTGCATCTATTTTCTTACTTTCCACTAATTTCACTTATCATTTAGATGTTTTTTATTATATGATAGAATATTACTATTATTTACCTGCTAAAACTCTTAAATTCACATTTACGCAATTCTTCGTCCGTGAGGCTTATGCCTCGCCTCATGGACGAAAAATACCTCGAGACTTATTTACGCAATTTTAAACATTGCTCCATTGAAATCCAAATGACTCATTCTAATGGGGATGGAGTAGTTGAACCTAGGGGTGTAAACGAGTCGAGTCGAGTCGAGTTTTGACATTATCGAGCTCAGCTCGTCAGTCAGAATGCGAACTCGAACTCGAGCTCGAGCTCGAGTCGAGCTCAAAACGCGAGCTCGAACTCGAGCTCGTCCCAATGTTAACGAGTTCGAGCTGGCTCGCGAGCCTGGGCGGTCAGGTCAGTCTTCGAGCGCGAGTCTTCCTAGTCCGCGTGGAGCTCAATCCCATCGGAGAAGAACTTGAGCGTTGAAGCAAAATAATATTTTTTATCAGTTGCAGCTTTTCACTTCTCCCAAAAATAATATTTTTATCAACAGTTGTCAACAAAAGAAGGAAAAGCAAACTGGTAAGCTGCAGCTTTTCACTTCTCCCAAGAAAAAGCTGCTGTAATCAATTTTCATTGGTTCTTTTTTTTGAAATACCGCTTCCGGTTTTTCGAATTCCCGCCCATGTTCATTTGGAATTGCTGCTGTTGATTTTTTTTTATTTAAATAATCAATCGAGCTCGGCTCGCGAGCTCACTAGCCGAGCTCTCATTGAGCTCGAACTCGAGCTCGAGCTCGTGGCTCGATAAGCTCGGCTCGCAAGCTCGTTATCGAGTCGGCTCAGCTCACTTACACCCCTAGTTGAACCACATTCTTAAAAGTTACTAAATTAGAATGTCATTATCCAACGAAGTTTATGCCCTAACACATCTTAACAAAATGACATAGTTGGACAAAAAAATAAACATCTCTTAGAGATAAAAAAAATTATGTTCACCATACATACCCCTAATTCTTATTGGATGATGCCAATCCACACAGTTTGATACCTTATAAATTGGATATCTACTAATGTATTTTAGTTTAAAATCCCAATTGATGAAACAAATGTACTTTCAAAAGCTTTCCAAATAATGTGTTACTTCAAATCTTCTACTCAAAGCCTTTATGTGCAATGCATTTCATTATAATCATGAACCTAATAAGCTTGATTCCAAAGCAGCCAAATGTATCTTCATGGGCATGGGGCAAAATAAAAAATGGTATAAATGTTATTCCCGTGAAAAAAGAAAAATGTGATCTTCTTTGAAAATAAATCATTATTATTTTTTACTAAGAAAAATAGATTGTTTAAATTGCAAAGATTATAAAGTTATTCCAAGTGAAAGTTTATGTACCCAGCATTGCTTATTAGTTAGCAAATTATAGAGGAATTAAGTTGATGTGTCAAACTTTAAAACTAAGGGAGAGAGTTATGGAGCATAGGTTACGACGTAATACTAATCTTTCTCGAATCAATTTAGATTCATGCCGGGTAGATCTACTATGGAAGTCAAACATTTATTGAGAGGTTTGATGGAGAAGTTTAGAGAGAAAAAGGAAGATCTTCATATGATATTTATTGATTTAGAGAAAGCATATAATGAAGTTTTAAGAGAAGTGCTATGGAGAGTTCTAAAAAAGAAAGGAATTAATAATGCTTATATTCAAGTCATTGGGGATATATATGCTAGAGTTGTTACTTGTGTTCAAACACAAAGTGGCTTGACCAAGTATTTTCCAATTTCAATTGAATTACATCAAGGATTAGCCTTAAGCTCATATCTTTTTGCTGTAGTCATGGATGTTCTTACTAGAGATATGCAAGAGGATGTTCCCTGGTGTAAGTTTTTTGTTGACGATATTCTTTTTGTTGATAAGATTGAAGAGGGAGTTGAATATAAACTTGAATTATGGAGGTCAACCTTAGAGTCTAAAAGTTTTCGTTTGAGTAAATCTAAAACCGAATACAAGGAGTGTAATTTTAGCAGTAATAGATCTAGTGGGGGGTTCGTGACCTTAAGCTATCAAGTCATTAATAAGAGTACACGTTTTAGATATCTTGGGTCTATTGTTCAGAGTGATGGTCAAATAGATGGGGATATTATTAGTAGAATTCAAGTTGGATGAATGAAGTGGAGGAATGCATCGGGCTTGTTGTGTGATAGAAAAGTACCACTCAAACTTGAGGGAAAATTCTATAAGATGGTGGTTAGACCTGCAATGCTTTATGGCGCAAAATGTTGGCCATTAAAAGAGAGAAGCATAATATTAGGTTAAGTGTTGCAAAGATGAGGATGCTCAGGTGGATAAGTGGCTTTACTCTTAGAGACAGGATACGAAATGAGCATATACGTAAAAAGGTTGGAGTAGCTCCAGTGGCAAATAAGATTATAGAGAGTCACCTTAGATGGTTTGGTCACTTAATCATAATCAACTTAGTGACAATGATAATAATATAGCTACACTTTCTGCACCAATCAGGTCCACAACGAAGCCAGAGATTCACAAAAGTAAGTACTAATGAATCTAGCATGGGGACCTAAGAGAGCAGTAAAATATAGCCTATTTTTATTGATAACGGTTACAGATTTCAAACCAAAGCTAGGTGTGAAGGTCAAAAATATAAAATTGTGGTATATGTGTGAAAGGGAACAATCATACAGGTGATGACTGTGAGTATTATGGGGTCTTACAGAAAGTGTTACGGTTGGAAAATCTTGATGAAGGAAACAACTTATATCTTTTTATTTGTGATTGGTCTGATCTAGTACAAAGTAGAGGAATAAGAGTGCATCCACTTTATAGTAGTACAGAAGTAAAAGAAGGTATGTGGAAAATACAACCCATTTATCAGCGCTAGCCAGGCTACCCAAGTCCTCTTTGCTAACTATCCAGGTAGATTGTGGGTTAAGCAAGATTGGCTTGTAGTTATCAAAACTGAACCTAAGGGGTCATTAAGAATATTGCATCAATACCAGCAACACATCAAGAAGAATGTATGTCAAACTTTAAAGAGCTTGCTAATGATGATGATGATGATCAAATTGCAGCTAATAAGACCAAGTTACAGTTAAAGGAGTTAGAATTAAACATTGAGGAAAATATTGAGGATGTTAATAATGGGGATGTGATCTCGTCAAATGAAAGTGAATCACCTAGTTATTAATAATTACGAGCTAAATGTGAATCACCCAGCAAATTTTTTTTTAAATGTTAGTATACATACAATAGTTCCTTTTTTTGTTATAGCATAGTAGTAGTAAATACGTGTTTTTTTCTTACTTATTTTCTGCATTTTATTACTTATTTCCTGTATTTTCATAAATATACAAATTATAGCTATTTATTTTTTTATTTTTTGTTGATGGCTTCTGTAGGTGATGAGCCCCCAGGCGGTCTTTCACAAATATTTTCAAGCGCAAGAAAAAGCTGGTGGACAATCCGATAGGGGTGGAGGTACTGAGGGGGCCTCCTCTTCACATCATGCCACCCATACCCAGCCTAGCCCCTCTTTGCCTACACCTCCTATAGGGAGTCAATAATTCTACGCTCCAGACCCCCGTTTTTCATCACTAGACCCTACATAGACAGCTCCCTTTTACCCGTACTACCCCCCCCCCCAAACAATCTTCTCAGGGAGTCTCTTTTACTTATTCATATTCATCATACGTTCCTCCATTCTACTACCCCTAGGCCCTCTGCAACTGGAACTTCTACCCCGACTGCAGTTGGATCTTCCACGTAGACTGTCGCAGCACCGACCATAAATGGGCGCATGTTGATTCAGCCTGAGGGTGATACGTACGTAAATGTGTATGTCTTATATTAGGGATATATTTGAGAAATAATATTTTTCAACTATATATTGTCTGCAGGTTTTACCCGTCAAAGCAGCTCAATCACAAGATACAGGATATCATACGGAACATGTTTGATGCTCTGTATATTTCTTAGAAGAAAATCTCGAACAAAGTACGCAACATGTGATTTAGAGAGTTTGAGGTTAGTAAGTTGCAGTATTGTGAACATCTATTCATATTTTATTAAGCTAACTGATTCGGACATCAGCACGAAGATCTGGCGCATCTATCACAGGAGGCGTCGTAAATCGACGTCTCTAATTTAAATTGTTATTTAAAATTTATTTTATGAATTTTAGCTATTATTTTATGTTATTTCATGTTTTACCCCTAGGTTAGTTTATTTGAGTGTTATGGCCTAAGGGGCATTTTTGTAATTTTCTATTTTCTCATGTTATGGCCTATATATAGGGCCTTAAGCTATTGTAATAGCATGGTTAATTGATATGAAAAATTTTGTTTTCCACACTTGTGTTCTTCTTGAGAGAGGATGAGAGTGAGATTTCTATGAGAGGAATCGAGAGTTTCACCGGCCGCAGGATGGGTCCGGGCTCGTGATTTGAAGTCCCTTGGAGAAAGGCAATTGGATCACCCGTCAGTCTTCGGAAGAGTCCAAGGCTCGTGGTTTATATTTTATCTTCTATCTTTTGCTCTTATCTTTTGGTTTGTGTACTCTTTGTTCCGTCTTTGTATCCCTCGTCGTATTGCCCCTCGTAGTCATCTTCTTCCTCCTCCTCCATCAACCTCACGGGCCAAACATCCATACCAAGCTCCACAAAAAATTTTCATAGCCCCGGTCCACCTCCACCCATCCCCAATTGGTCGCCGGCCAAGGCTCCAACCGCCGGCTCCCCATTCCCCCTTGGTCCCCTTTAATTTGTTTCCTAATTTGGAATTGGAATTATTGGGATTAATTTGAAATTCAAATTCATCCAAATTTGAATTCAAATCATTTCTTAATTTAGTTAATCTATTTTAGGAAGGTATTTGATTTAGATTCAATTTTGAATTTTAAATTCAAGAGGATTTAAATTAACTATTTCCTAAATCTAAAACCTAAATTAGGAAACCTCTAATTGCTCTCACCAATCAATTCCCCACCATGCATGCTTTCGGCCCCCATTGTTCTCCCTCATTAAATCCTTTTCAAATTATTTCCTAAACTCTACTCTAGCTTTAGGAAATAATTTCAAAATCCTTAACTTCCTCTTAGCCGAGAATTTCCCTAATAACTAAGCTCTAATTTCTTTCCTGAAACTAGATCTTAAATTAGGAAATTAGAATCCCAGCCCCCTTCCCTTCTGTCACCCATATCCCCCCTCCCTCTCACATCTCTTCCCCACCGTTAATCACCTGTGATTCAAGTCCATACTATTGCTCCTTCTAGCCCTTTCCTCCCAACATTGAGAGCTTAATTTCTTCTCAGATTTTGAGAGGAAAATCTTAAGTCTTTCAGATTTCCTGAAAGGAAAATTCAGATTCAAAGCTTTTTGGGTTACTTTTCTCCCCACTTTCTCTCTTCCCAATCAACACCTCACTGGAGTATTGAAACCCATCCTCTCTCCCAAACTCTATTTCTCTTTCAAGCAAGAAATCGAATTTCTTCTCAGATTTTGTGGGAAAAATGCTGGAATTCCTATCAGATTTTGTGAGAAAAATCTGAAATATTTGGGATTTCCAGTAAGGAATTGTTTCAGACTCTTGGAACACTTTGCTCTTCAAGACGATTAAAAATTTCTGAGATAAATCCAGATTTATTTCAGATTTTGCAAGGAACAATTTCAGATTTTGGAGAGGAGATCCTTTCCCTAACAAAGTCAATTTTCGTTCTACATCACTAACAAAGAATAATTTTTATTCTAATTTGTTATATACAACAAAATTGCTATTGGTTGCTTGAGCATTGTACTCATATCAGAACAAATTTTGAGAAATGTGGAGCAACTTGCCTACGAGATATGTTCACATGCATTAGGAGGACATGCGAGCGACCGCTTTGGATTAGAGAGGGTGTATGTGTCAAGCTCAATAATGCTTAAGGCAGCCCAGATTATACTGTGAGAAGGGAGCATAACAGACATAATCGAGCTTCTAAAGTCGAGGGTTTGGGTAGCTCCCTCCATACTGGGGGCTTAGTTCCACATACTAAGCATAGACGATTGGTAAAAAATTTAATAAGTTCTAAATTTTTTTGTTACACATGTTATCTAAATATATTGTAGAAGGACATGCTTGGTAGAGAACTCACTGCAATTGAGTTGCACAGTCGACTCACAAGTGTCAGGACTCAGGAGGACTAGTAGTGGATGGATGAGCGAGCGAGGAGGGCATATGTAAGTATATAAGGTTACAATACTTAGAGAAATTTTGCAAGTGACGATTATACGATGACTAATCTTATATTATATTTTGTAGGATGAGTATACATGACTTCAAGAGAACCAAGCTGCAGTTGAAGAGATCCTTTGGGGGTTCCGTAGATATTTCAAACTATCACACTTGGTCATAGGCAATAGGCGAAATGCAGGATGGACAAGTTTATAGATTAGGCTCGCAGGCCTACTCGTACAAGGGACAGTCCTCATCTACCTCCAATTACTCTGCAAATAACCAGGATGGTTTGTATAACCAACGGGTTGCTAACTTGACAGCATAGCTAGAAAATGTCAGAAAATCATAAGCGGACATCAACATTCATATATTGGAAGAGCTTCAAAGTTTGAGAGACCAGTTTGGTGGAAATCACCTTGTGCCTGCATCAGCCGAGCAGAAGATTGAGGATACATATCCGCTTAGATTGTCTGTGTAGGGGTTCTTAATGCATTTTATTTTTTAATGTATAAGAATTATGTTTATGTTAGCAGTATTATAAAAATTGTAGATCCATTGGAATGTAATTGTCTATTTGACCAATTGGTTTGTGATTGTACAAAAATATGTTTCTTTCATTTATTTTAGCATTGTTTATTAAAATATTAGCATTATTAATTACTGCTTTTAAACTACTTGAATTGTTATTGCTCAAAAGCTCAATATTTGATTGTAGGTGCTTTTTTTTATAAATGTTATAGGGTTCAGGCAGATTTGTGGTGACACAGAAACAACGAACGTGTATCGTATTTTGTGATGGAATAGTCCATCGCACATTGTGGCAATATTTCCGTCATAATTTACAACAGCATTTCCGCCACAAATCTGTTACAAATCCATCGTAATTTGCGATGAGATTTGTGTCGGGTAATTAAAACGAAGGCGTAGTTTTCTCGAAATCGATTCTGTTGTAAATCCGCATGAATTATTTGCGATAGATTCGTTACGTCGTAAATACATTTGCAACACAACTTTTTTACCATCAAAATTTATTATGTCGCAAATCTTCCACAAACTTAATCCGCCACACACTGAAATTTGCGACGAATTTAGCCTTTTTTTTTGCGTCAGATTTTTCCACAACAAAAAAAAAAACTGACTTTCCTGTACTGGTGGAACTTTTATTTGGTCCGGTGAACGTATGTTCCTCTACGTTCGGTCACCAATGTATTAGCGCCACGTAGCAGGAAGAAAAGACGCTGACCCGACCCGCTGTTTTTTGGGTTCTCGCACATGCGTTTTTTTAACTCTCTCTCCCAAAGGATTTGGCCGAAGAACCGCGTATAAGAGAGATACAGCGAGCTCCCGTTTTTGCTTGCGATCAAAATGGAGTAATGGACATGTATGATAGGCGGCTGATTTGGAGCAATCTTGTGTTTGATTTCTAGGTATCTTATATATCAAAAAAAATCTATTGCATTATTTAGATTTTTTCATTGCTAAAATATGTTTATTTCTTCCCTTATTTTACCCTAATAAACCTCTATATATTGGGCAACAAAGAGGAGAATTATACATCTTTTTTTTTTCTTACTCTCCTACCATTTTCTTTCACGTATTTATTATAAGAATATTATTTCAGGACAGATATTACACACCTAACTTCCTGTTCATTTCATGAAAAAATTTGATATGTATTACATTCTCGAGACTAATTGAAAATAGTAAAAAAATTGTGAAGTATGAAAATTTATATTTTTATAATTTATTTAAATATATATATTAAAAATATAAATTTAAAATGATGAAGCTAAAGTTTCATTCCACAAATGGGTCAAACATTTCACTTCATGCTTTCTCTTTTTAAAACATCGACGTATTCATATTTGTACATTTATTTTGTTTATATCTCAAATAATTTGACCGAATTTCTGGGGTTGAGTGAATGTATGTCCATGCATATTTATTAATAGTAAAACTTAGTAAGAAAGAATACCTGCTCAAGTCTGGAATGACGAGTTGCAAGGTCAGAAAAGCTATACAGAAGCCGAATACTCTGAAGCAAATGTAAAAAATTTTCGCGACCATTTGACAAGAGTACTGCAATAACGTGCAACGGTAGAGAAGAAGCCAGGCCCTCTATATCAATCTGAATAGGAAACAATATAATAAAGAAATTGAGAATGACTAATAATACAAGAACAACTAAAGTTATTGAAGGGAAATATAAACTAACTTGTCTAGAGCATCCTCTTGAATCATTGAATTGAATGGTGAAAGTGTCAGTCTCTTTCAGCAACTTAGTAATGTCTTTAGAGGGGATCCCACTCAACTCTTCAATAGCTGAGATCAGGTTAAACATCTATAAAGAAAATAATGAAGAACCTTAGCAAAATGATTGCAAAAATAATAACATATGATCTCACAGTATGAGAAAAAAACGAACCAGTTGATCAAAGAACAAAAAAAAAACCGATAAAGTATCCAATAAGAGATGGGATGCAAGGACTTGATAAGCTTAAAAATAAAAACTAAACATAAGAGTAAATGGGAGCAGGCCTACAAAATACAGTGGAGATTTTCAGAGCATAAATAGTCCAAAATTTTAGTAGTTAGCTAACATAAAGTGAGAAAAAAAAAAACTAAAGCAAATCATAAAGGACAAATAATACTCACTTGCAAAGCTACACCGCAATATATATATATATATATATATATATATATATATGCATCAAAAAGGACAGTAATCTTAAAGGACTGTTCTTTTAAAAGACATGATTATTCTCCTTCAAATTTTATTAGTAGGTCTACTTCTTTATAACCAAAAAAGCTCCCGATTATATTGTGTAAACTTATCTAAGACAATAGGAATGATCAACAACTAAAATATTTTAATGCATTTAATTGATAATCAATGGATCATTAAAATTTCTCAAAATCATGAATGCCACAACTAGGTTTTTTTTTAAATAACTCCCCTCCAAATTCGTTTAGGAGGTGAGCTACCAAAAAATATATTTTAAGTAGCCAAATCACCCTCACCCAAAATTTGCGTGATTTGGCTCCTGCCAAAGGTTAGCTTTTGTTTAAGAGAACCAAGGGCATTGTAGAAGTTACCAAAATTTTGAGAGAAATTAGAATTTTCCAAAAACAAAAAAAGTGGTGGGCTTGCCCACCGCCAATTTTGAATTGGGAGCCTAGCCAGTGGCCATGTCCTTCCATATGATTTTTTTGTTTAACTTTTTTATTTTTTTCTATATTTTTGGAAATGTAATATTATTTAGTTTTTTTTAGCATAATTTTTATATAAAATAATTTTTAGTTCTAAGTTTTGAATTAACTTGATTTTGGAATTATATATATATATATATATATAGAGAGAGAGAGAGAGAGAGAGAGAGAGAGTGACTAAAATGATCTTCAATAATATTGAAGGACCATTTTGATCCCTAAGTCCTTAAAAAGGAATCAAAATAGTCCCATGGTGGGACTACTTTGGCTCCTCTTCAAAAAGTTGAGGGACTATAATGATCTTTTAATATAGTTGGGGATCATTTTATATATACTTATTTATTCTTTTTATAATTATTTTGTTTCATTAAAAAATTTATCAAAGATCTTTTTAAGTTCAAAGTTTTGAATTGAGTTTATTTTTTGAATTATTTTGTTAAAGCCTCCGAAAGATGCCCACTCAGGCACTCAAACTATATTATATATAAAAGAGTTCGTATTCAAGTTGTTTTTAAGGAGGCAGATTAGATAGTGTAGAAAAAGCACTATCCATAAATTTTATCCTCTTACAAGAACTTGCATATTCCTAATTTGAGGCTTCAAATGAACACAAAACCCTATAGTTTTTTTTATGTTTTTTTTATTTTATTTTTTTAACACAAAACCCTATAGTTAAGTTTTCATTTTGATCACAAAAGGAAAATTTTGATTAATTCAAGTCTATACACTTTGTATGATGCTTTGCTTCAAAAACACCTATTTGAATTGGGGAAAGAAAGATCACCAATGGGTCAATGTAAATGAAGGAAAAATAATAAAAAACCCGATCAACATCCTACTATTTTGCTATCTCAGGTTACCATGGCCCTTGCTCTACTTAGTTAAAAGAGGTAATTGATCTAACCTAATTGAAGGATCCTTATAAAATACCACGAGTTACATTACCTAAGAGAAGTTTATATTTCTAGGGGAAAGTATTGCCAAAAGGGCCATCATTAAGTCAGTCTTCACTAAAAAAAATCTTCATGCCCTATCAAGTACAACTAACAGCTTACAAATCATAAACTTAGTCATTAGAGAACATTTGAACTTGTCTGGTTAAAGTTACTCAGGAGAACAATTTAGACATGATCACCGGACCCATAGGGACTCTAACAGTAACTTTTGGTGTGAGTCTTCTTTAAAGATTATTATTTATTTAGATTAAAATTGAATATTCAATGACTATTTTTTAGCAGAATTTCATATAACTCTTGAAAATTACAACAAAAGCAAGTTAGAGTTCATATAAATTAATAGACTGAAATAATTAGCCTTAGAAAATTATCAGATTATTCACTTTATAAAATTCTAATAGCCCTCAAATTCTCAAAAATAAAAAAAGGTAAGATTTTGTTCTGATTTTGTTCTCCATTTGTGTGGAACGTTTGAATTCAAACAATATAATATTACTCCAGATAGCAAACAACATAACACTATCGGATTGCTTGGATGCAGGATTTGAGCGGGATTTAGCCTAAATCCTGCCAAACATCAAAAATGACAACTTTAAATCCTACAGAATCTTAAATCACGTTCCTTCTCAGTTTTGCATTGAATACCGGATTTAGTAAATCCGATGGTTCGGAAAATTTACGGGATTTAGGTTCCGATCCGACGTTGTCGAAGGAAGCGACGAAACTTCGGGACTCCTTCAAAACGCTACTTCATGCAAAGCACGCGAAGCCGAAGCATAAACGAAGAAATGGCAACGAGGAAAAGCAAACCCTAGAAAGGCCTAAGGCAATAGGAAGAGCATAAACGAAGACCAAATAAAAGGGAAATTACAGGTCTGGATAGACAATGGCAGAGAAGCACACCGTTGTCCAAACTCCATTTTCGCTATGATCACCTCTCCGCTGCCATCTCTTTCTCCCTCACTCTCTCTCCCGCTCTTCTTCTTCTCTTTTTATGTGAGTGTCTTAGGTGAAATTAAACGGCTTATTCTAACTGCAACAAATAATTTGTTTATGTTTTTATTTAAATTTTATTAATCGGTGCTTCATCTATTAACTTTGATGATTATCATACTTCTTTATAAAATAAATCTGAAAAATAATTAGTTGATTGGACAATAAAAAAATTTACATTTATCACATAATTAATTATTAATATTATAACTATACTTAGAAATTATATGTTAACTAAATTTGATTATGTTTCATTGATTTAATACTTTACTAATTAATACTGAAATATAATCTTAATATATGATAAGCATGATTTGAATACTTCGAGCAAGTTTTGTGATTGAAAAGTATCCCTCCCTTAAACGGCAAAATTTAATAAGATGGTAAGACCTACAATGTTTTTATAGTGCAGAATGTTGGTATTAAAATAGAAGCATAAAATTAAGTGTTACGGAGACGATGATTAGGGTTGCAAACTAACCGAGCCTAGTCGAGTATGTGAGTGTTCATATTTGAGTTCATTTTATTATTAGCTTCTTCAAGTGTAGTTCGTGTTTGATTCAAGATTTATTGTTAGAGTTCATATTTGGTTCGTTTAAATTAATGGATGTTCATATTTGGTTCATGTTCAAATCGTTTAGTATTTATCGAGCTTTAAACAAACAAGCCTTAACGAGGAATGTTTGTGATCATATTTTGCGAAATTTTTAAACTATCAAACAAGCACATTCATGAACATATCTAATTAGTATTCTTGAGCTATCAAATGAGCAAGTACATGAATATATATAACTAGTGTTTTCAAGCTACCAAATGAGCTCATTCACGAACAAACGATCTATGATTCATCTTATTTTTGTTCATGAACAATTTTTTCACGAATCGAGCTTCTTATCGAGCTTAATGTCTAGCTTGTTCACGAGCTTCAAATGATATTGTTCATGAACATAAATGAGTCGAACACATTAGTGTTCAAGCTTGTTTATTTAATGATCGACTCTTTAAAATATTATTAAAGTTTATTTATTTAGTTAATTAAACGATCACAAACGAGCTTTAATCAAACCAAGCAAAGAGTGGTTCGTCCCGCTTTGTTCGCTTGCAGCGCTAACGATGATGCTCAGGTGAATGAGTTACTTTATTCTTATTATGTGAAACAAGTTTATATAGGTGTGTCAATTTTAGGTCACAGGTTAGGTTTGGGTCGAACCTAGAACTAACCCAGCACTATTTGAGTCAACCTGAACTTGACCCGTTTTTGTAAACATGTCAGTTTTTCAGACCCAAATATGACCTGCTTCGGGTCCATGTCAACCCGACACGACCCGAATAACCCAGAGCCTATAAAAAATTGCTAGTTTTTTTGTTAAAAAATGGGTTAATCTCCAATTTTTTGGGTTTAAATTGGGTCAATCTCGAGGTACCAAGTCAAAACGGGTCAATTTCGGGTTATCGGTTCAATCCGAAGCCGACCTAATTTTTGAAACTAGTCGATTTCTTAAACCCCGAACCCGTCCCGTTTTTGGTCTGGGTTGACCCAAATCTGAAATTTTCGGCTCAGGTTCGAGTTGGGTTTTTGGGTCGTGTCAAATATTGACACCCCTAAGTATATATGTGAAAATGTTGGAGCTGCTCCAAAGGATGATAAGATTAGAGAGAGCCGTCTTAAATGGAAAGGCAATACACATAAAATGTTGGTCTTTCTATGACCCGATTATGAGAGTGTATGTATTAGATATAACACATATCACACCCAAGTCAGAAAGGCAATACACCTAGACAACACAGGATGTGCTGAATAGATAAGAAAATATGTTTAGTATTCACAAAGAAAACATGCACACACAAATGATACAACATGATATATATATATATATATATAATGTTGTACCATTTGTGTTTCCATGCATGAGATACAAGACAACAAGAATATAAATAGAACATAATTAATAATAGGAAAGAAACTACCCAACACATAGATAATAAACTACTACGAAATAGCAAATACCAAAAAAATAGGCTACTGCTAGTAACCCTGCTCCTAAGACGGCGTTCCACCAAACACACGTCTATAGGACCTGTTGAAAAAGACAACATGTGAGTTTGATAAATCAAACTCAGTGAGTAATTACTATATATCAAAGCATTAAACGACAAAAGAACGTGGCATAAAAAATGAACAATCAAAAGAGGGGAGTAGTAATCCATAATCACTATATAAAAAACTGTTGAGATATGCATCTTCTAATATGCATGAATATATGTCAAATGGCTAGCATGGCCCCTGTGCAAGAATGACACGCATAAATCGAGAAATGGTCCAAATTTTGTTCTTAAATATATATATCAAATGGTTGTGGATGCCTACTTATTATTTATTTTTATTTTTTTTTTATGCATCACACTAGGTATCCATGTATCTCACAATGACTTGTAAGCCATATCTTATTTCTAATTCATATTCCACTTATATTTTATTGCATATATAATTATTATCGGTTTATCATATACCTATAACTGGAAAGGCAAGCACCAACCCAAGAAAATCCAGTGATTTTCTGCAAAGTGATCACTCTGGGGCCCATCGATCCCGACTAACAAAAAACCAATAAGATTCTACCGACATACATACAATCATATAGTGCGAGTGTTTTACAAAAAAAAAAGGTATTATATAAATCAACATAACAATTTATAATTTATAAAATCAAAATGACTTATAACAAACGTATTATGTACAACATTAATTAAAGCTAATAAGTATATGTTAAACCTTTCTACAGCATGAACTATTTAAACAGCATGAACTATTTAAATGCTAACAACTCGTGTATTAACAAATCAAGTTAATATTATTTCCACTACATGATGATTTTAATGTGAAAAATAAATAAGATCCCTAAAATGCTCAATACTAACAATTATTGGTAATAGAACTAACAACCTAAATACTTATAAAAAATATTATAATATAAATTTCGCAGATTATGCCCCTAACAAAGAAGGATAAGTTTGCAACAAAATAAATAACAGCTACTTATCTCTAGGAAAGTGACATAAGGTCCAAAGCTAAAAGATGTTCAACCAATCACACCTCAAGGACTAAGCTCAAAAGTCCTACAAACAATAAATCCTAATTTAATATAATACTAAAAGACTCCAATATCTAAAACATAAAGCTTACACATTCCAACCTAAAATTTGTTTATAAAAAACAAAAGATTTAACATCAAATAATGACAACGAAGGTATCTAAATACCATAAGATTCCCTAATTTTTGAAATAAATCGCAACATAAAATGAGAGCATACAAACATGAATAAAAGCATTAAAAAATGATTAATTAAGATCTGACGTCTCCAATCAACAACAACAACAACAACAACATCAAGCTTTTATCCCACTAAGTGGGTTTGACTACATGAATCCTTTTTCTCCATTGTGTCATGTTAAAAATCAAATTCTCATTTAAATCTAATAAAGAAATATCATTTATAATACTTTCTAATTAAGAATTTTTATGTCTACATATACCTTTCTTAACATAAGTCAAATATAATACCTCTACTATCTTAACCGGGTCATCGAAAGGTCATCATTTTATCTGACCAAACCATTTAAGGCGACGCTCTCTAATCTTATTTTCCGCTGGAGTTATTCCAACCTTTTCACATATATGCTCACTATGTATCCCATCTCTAAGGGTAAAGCCACTCATCCACATGAGCATCCTTATATTTATAACACTAAATGTAGTATTATGATTGTTTTAATGGCCAATATTTGGCACCATAAAGCATTGCAGGTCTCACCACCATCTAATAGAAGTTTCCCTTAAATTTGAGGGGAATTTTTCTATCACACAACAAGCCTGATGCATTCCTCCACTTCAACATTCCAACTTGAATTCTACTGATAATATCCCCATCTATTTCACCACCACTTTGAATAATAAATCCAATATATCTAAAACGTGTACTCTTAATAATGACTTGATCGCCTAAAGTCACAATCCCTCGCTAGGTCTATTACTACTAAAATTGCACTCCATATATAGATTTACTCAAGCGAAAACCTTTAGACTCAAAAGTTGACCTCCATAATTCAAGTTTACCTTCAACTCTCTCTCTAGACTTATCAACAAGAAAAATATCATCAGCTAAAAGCATACACCAAAGTAAATCTCCTTGCAAATGTATAGTGAGAACATCCATGACTAAAGTAAAAAAGATATGGGCTTAAGGTTGATCCTTGACGTAATCTAACCAAAATAGGAAAATACTTAATAAAACCACTTTGTGTTTGAACACAAATAATAGCTACTACATACATATTTTTAATGATTTGAATATTACCGATATTAACTCATTTATTTTTAAGTACTCTCTTTTGTACTTCTCATGCAACTTTATCATATATTTTCTCTAAATCAATAAATATCATATATATCCTCCTTATTCTCTTTCTATTTCTCCATCAAACATCTCAATAAATGTATGGCTTCCATAGTACACCTACCCGGTATGAATCCAAATTAATTGTTGGCTCGAGAAAAATGGCACGAATGCACGAATCCCGCTTTACAGCCATAGGATTCCCTTTCCCTTAAGTCAGATTGAAATTAACCAGATTTCCCCTGAGGGTAGTGTCAGGGTTTATAGATCTGGGGTTCTTACTTCCTATGAGCGCAAGCACTCATAGTTAATTACCCCTCTTACTATGTAAGAGAGAACTCTCGATTAAGGATGAATATATTTTAGGTAATTTAGTCTCAAATGGTGGGAAGATGGAGGTAAACCCGATCAAGATTCCCATGGTTCCGTCGACCCGGGTATACCATAAATTTCAGTCTACCAACACTAATAATCATTGACCGTAGTATCTAGGGAATATGATTAGCAGGCATGGGTTGCCTCCTCTTAGGGATCCCGAGTAGACTAAAGTGGTTAGATATTGATTTTAGTTTTAATTTAATTTGAGTTGGGGCTTACTACTTCCTTAGAAGTTGCCCATTAATTTATTTATTTTGGGGCTTATAACTTCAATTAGGAGTTGTCCAACGGTTAAGGGGCTTATGGCTCCAATTAGGAATTGCCCTGATAGTGGGACTTATGGCCTCTTTTAGAGCTAGCCCGAAGAATTTCGGTTGGATAGGTCTTATGACTTTCTTAGAAGTTGACTAACGGAGGGTCTTATGACCTAGCCCTGTAAGCTAAGTGGCCCTTGTTGACCTCAACTTATGTGGCATGGTTAATGCGAGAAAATGAGATGCTAATCAATATTGATAAATAAGATATCACTCAGAATGAAGATCGAATTGTCTTAATCAGGATGAAATGATTAAAGCTTTGTCTGATTACAAAATGGATCATATCGATGCATTCAGGACATCAAATATACCAAATACAAGTTGTTCGTATGTGACTCGATCGAACGACAATGTGTTAACGGATGCGACGCTAGCAAAACACTATCCAAATGACATCAAACAAGCTTTGTGATGAGTTTAGAGCATCGAATTTAACTAAAGAGAAATCCCGCGCAATCAAATTGAACAAAAGCGATTGAAATCGACGAACTACGGACATACTCGATATTGCCCAAGCATCGTCCGTTTGCAAAATGAATTTCTTCGTTATATTCGGAACGTTGAAAATACTAGAAAATGACTATCATATTGCATGGATCCTTACATGTGCGAAAATATAAAAATTTGCTTGCATGCGAGGCGATGACGACACGTAAATTGCGATGTGTGATAATTGAAATGCAAGATCCGGCATATGAGGTATAAAAAAAAATCATTATATATATATAAGAAAAAAAAAGAGTGAAGAAATAGATTATGTAATAGTGTTTTATTGCTTTTCTATATTGCTGTAAAATAATATAATGTTATAATTAATACATTATTATAGTACTATTAATATAACTATAGCTATTTAGTTAGATATTTAAATTTAGAATGATAAGCTTTATATATTACTAAGAGTTTTGTTAGTATCTGTATGTAGATATAATATGAGAGTATCTCATCAACTTATGCATGTACATTTACACCTAGAGAATTATTAGAATGCCAGCTATCATCTACGTGTCTTCTTGTAACCGAACTGCTCTTGTACATGTCCTTCTACAAGCCAATCCACTACTCATATCTTCCAAAATTCAGACACCTAGCAGAAGAGGGGAAATCTAATTTCTCTTACTCATTCCTTTCCATTTACAAAGTGAGGAATTTATTTTATTACTTACGCCCCAACTCAACTACAAACTACAGCAAGCCGCTCCACTCTATTCAGCCATTACATCCAAAGTTCTCCAACTCCAACTCACCCAAAAGCCTCCTACAGCACTTGCACTTCCATCTTCTACAGGGAAATTTGAACCAATTTCATAGCATTTTCAATGTCTTGATCTTTTCTTTGCAATGATTGTGATAACTCATTCGTAATGCCCAATATGATAGACAAAATAGCAAGAATATATTTTATGTCTAGCTTATGCAAAAATGAACAATAAGCTTGAAGTTGCTAAATTTTATAATGATTTGTTGGACATTAAAATAAAATCTCCCTTAAAACGAAATCAAACTTAAAATTACACAAAAATTGACTAAATTTCAAATAAAATATAGTAATCTTCATCTTCCCTAATATCATCATCTTCCATCAAATCTAAAGTTGGCAATTTTAACTGATAAAAAAAGGAGAAATGAACAGAGCTTTAAAGTTTAAACCCAAGCAATGAACAGAGCTCTGTTTCATTCAACAATGTGTTAATAGAAAAAATTAACATCTGCTTTGTAGGTTTAGAATCATATTTTCTTGGAGTAGATGTGATCTCATCTTAGCAAAAATTAAAACGTGTAAATGCCCTATCCTATTCAGATTCTTACAACTAAAATTTCAGCCATATTTAATTCCATTTGCTCTCTTCCCTAACCAAAGAAGATCAAAAAGACAAAAACGCTTCTCATTATCAATCAATGCGTTCAAAAATCAAAACTGACCTAGATCTCCCGATGCTGGAGGCAGTCGCGAATCACGAACGACGTTGGAAGTCGGAACGGACTCTTCCCTGAGGGATATTTCTACGAAGTGACGAAAGAATCTTCAAAGACTGAAGTCGGAACGGACTCTTCCCTGAGGGAACTTCCCTCTCGCCGTCTTGCGCGAATCAACTGCGACGAAGTGACGAACTGACGAAGCCTTCCCTCTCGCCGAGTCGCCCGCCGTCTTGAGCGTTCGCTGCAGGTTCGCTGTTTTTGAGTTGTTTCGGCTGGTTAGGGCAAAAGGGGCAACATAATATGTTTCGGCTGGTTAACTTACTTAAATACCTTTCTTAAAAAAAAATTAAGGGAGGCAATTGCCCCGACCGAACAGTTCCGCCCCTGATCATCTTCATTCAAAACCAACCTCACTACTTCTCTATTTATACAAAGCCACATCTTATTACTTACCAAACCCAACTCCAAATCATCATTACACCAAACATCGAATTCTCTTAACCTTTCTCTTTATATTTATATAAAATTAAAAAAAGAAATATAAACTCAAAAAAATATATATATATTCAGCCCTTTGCCGCAAATCTTTGTCGCCATCGCCTCGCTAGCTTGTCAAGGTATATCATTCGCCAAACTCTAAAATCTCTTTTTTGGCGTTTTTGGCGCACCGGAAAATCATCTATACAAGCTTTTCTCTAGCGTGGTGCGATGGGAACCCGATGCGACACCTACGGCGAAACGGGGATATTCATAAGTACCCGCTCGCAGGGAAATGACTGTATTTTTCTTGCAACAGGTACTGAAAACCCATACACGCCTTTCTCTGGCATGATGGGGACAAAGAATTTACACGGCCGCGGTGTCCTCGTAAGAGGGCACCTACCGTACACACTTTTTCTAGCGTGGCAGGAGGCCCAATATTTCGTAATTTTCCCCCACGCGGGGGAGACGCCGGGATACTGCCAAAATTTTGACGATTAAAAGACCAAATTAAATAATTTGAGAGATTTGTTGAACTCAAATTACATAATTTTGAAATATTTCTTGAACCTAAACTTAATAAATTGAAAGATTTGTTAAACTCAAATGAAATTATTTAGAAATATTTCTTTTTGAGCTCAAATAAAATACTTTTGAGAAATATTTTGAACTCAAACTAAATATTTTTTTTTAAGCATATTTAAGCTTGTAATTCCACTCTTTCATTCCAAGAAGATTAATGAGATTGCTCATGATATGGCTTTAAATCATTTAGCAAAAATAATTATCAAAGATAATTGTAATCATAGCCAAGGGAATGATGCATTTATTATCTTCATAAAAATCCTATGTTGATGTTAACGATGAACAAAAAAAATCAGCCACCCTTGGATCAATTTCAACATACATGCTGATATCAAGATTTGTTTTGTGATGGAATATGACAAATGAGATGAGCTTTTTCAACAAAATTATTAAGGAAGACTTGAGAATGCTCATTCATGAAATTCAAAGTACAATTGAAAGACACACTATATTGAAGGCTATAATAAAATAAAATAAATAAAGAATTAAAACGCCACCGGATCCGCACCACTTTTACAAGCGAACAGAAGGCGTTTGTATGCCTCTAAATAAAATTTTGTGCATATCCTAATGGAAATCATTTACATAAATAATCATATTCAAACATTTAAAATGCCCTCCTCTTGCATTAAAAATGAATTTTCTAAATTTCAATATGCAACATCGAGTAGGGTGTCGACACCTCTAAGATGTGTGTAGCAGCATTGAGAAGCAAGTGACTGCCCCAAGAAGAGTGCTACCATCTTGAGAAGCAAGTCAGCTCGAGAAGCATGCATATTAAATTTTAGAAGACTAATATAAATGTTATTTAATCCCCGATGATGGTCGTGTTGAATGTATATATCAACCAGAGGGGATTCTACACCTTCAAATATTTCTAAATGCTTATGAAATACAAATATTTTCAAATGCTAAAATTACCCCTGATGATGGCCGTGTTGATAGCTAATCTCAACCGTAGGGGATCTCAAACATTTAAAATACCACCAAATTTCAAATGAAATACTAGGACAAAATACTAATAAATTATAAAATATTCAAATGAAATTTATTATTTAAAACTTAAAGAAAAAAAAATTCATCCATCATCCGCAAACGTTTGGTAAGGATGATAAATTTCAGAATAATTTCAGCTCACAAAGAGCAAAATATATAATTGAATGTATCACTGTGATTCATTCTCAAATGATTTATCTCCAATGGGGATGTGGCATGTGCTCTCTGACCCGAGTGGTTTTGCTACAAAATAGCACCACTATATCACGGTCACGGTTAAAGCCCGTATGTTCTCCAATGGTTAAAAGCCTCTTAAGTAATGAATCATAGGGTGCACTCAATAAGGGATAAAGCATTATGTTAGCTAAGGTTGACTAAAATTTGTCTCCTTTAACAAGCATCCACCCCAAGTTTACAAGGTACCCTTGGACGAAGCAACACATGACTGCCGATAAGGATCCTTCTGTCAGGTTGGGTCAACTACCTCATATGACTAAGTAGACTAGGGACCACGATGGCCCGGGACGATGGAACCATGAGATATTGATCGGGCTCATCATCATTCCCCCCACCATCCGCTTTAAGTATAAAAATAATAAATTTTCTAAATTTCACATGTTGCTACTATATGCTAGGTATTTCGTACCTACTTAATGACTAGCCTTAATCGAAAGTGCTCTCTCGTGATCGGGAGAGGTAATTAACCATAGGTGCTTGCGCCAACAGGAAACCTAGAACCAGATTTTAAAGTCCTCACAAAATGAGGGCGAAATTTAGGAAGTAGCCTGAAAAGCAGGTCTTACAAGTTAATCGTTTAGACTAAGATGTCCATAGAATTAAATTTGATTGTTTGGGTTTTAGGTTTATTACAATTTATTTAGTAATTTTCCTAAAATGTTGGGGCTTACGACTTCAATTAGAAGTTGCCCAACAGTGGGTCTTATGACCTAGCCCTGCAAGCTAAGCGGCCCGAGTTGTGGGTCTTACAACCTAGTCCCTTTAGACTAGGATGCCCGAGAATTTTAATGTTTCGGTTGTACTTATGGCTTCCCTTAGGAAGTAGTCTGAAAAGCGGGTCTTACAACTTAATCGTTTAGACTAAGATGCTCATAGGTTTAAATTTGATTGTTTAGGTTTAGGATCATTACTATTTATTTAGCAAATTTTCTAAAATGTGGGGGCTTACTACTTTAGTAAGAAGTTGCCCGAAAGCGGGTCTTACAACCTAATTCTATAGACTATGATGCTCAAGTGAGGGGTATAGGTTTGTATTATCACCTAAACACTTCCCTCAGATTTCGGACTTACGACTTCTATTAGAAGTGGCCGGGGGTTTTAATTGGGGGTTTAGGAGTTAGGCCAATTTAACCTAAAACTTTCCCCTAAGGCCGGGCTTACTGCCTTCCTACGAAAGTTGCCGGGAAGTGGGTCTTACAACCAAGTTCCTATGAACGAGGTTGCCCATAAAATTTGTGAGGTTTGACATTAGTTTCTTTATTTTAGCACAGTTGTGTTGCTTTTACATGCTTCTAGTACTTTGTTCTATATGCAGTAGCTATATTTATTATTTTTTTATTGATTCAATTTATTTGCAATGCACTGATCTTTATTTGTTTGTTTGCAGGGGCTCGTACATGAGAAAGGAGATTAGGTTGTTCTGTTGGAGAGTTTCGATTATGGTTGTAGGGAGTTATGTATTATGGAGAGTTTGAGAGCTTGTGTTTGAGAGTTGAAGAGTTTGTTTGCTTGGGTTGAATTGAGTTTGAGTTTTATTTAAATTGAGTTTGAGTTTGTTTGTAGATTGAGTTTGAGTTGTTTTTTTTTTTCTAAGTTGAATTATTTTGTTTGAAGATTTGTTTATATTGTTGAGTTGTTGTGTGTTGATCAGTTTGAACATAGGTTGAATGATGAAAAAACTAATTTTCTTGCAACATGCCTGCAATACTATAGCTTGATTAAACTCCAAGTAGAGACATCTTTTTTTATTGAAATATTGAGTTGATGTAATACCACTATGTGCACAGGTAAGTTAACTCCATGTGCAAGAATATTTGTGGTGCAAAGAACATGAAGATCCTTTTTCGGAAAAAAGACCTCAACAAGATTTTGATTCTTCAGACAAAGCCCACCATTGTGAGTGCCAACACCACATAGAATGCATGATTGCATTTATTTATCACCACAAGATACAAAAGCTTCCTTTAATTTATATATATATATATATATATTTGCTCTTTTGATCTTTTTGAATGGATTTGAATGTCCAAAGCTTTGATACAATATGAGAGATGTGTTGAACCACTTCTTCTGCACCTTTTCTTAATGATCAGAATATAAGTGCAATTTTTTTTCTTGATTATTGTATTTGGATAGAAAAAAAAAATAAAGAATCTTTTCAAATAAGAAATCATTCACAATTGGAGCACTATTTTCCCACTTTCAATTGGAGTGATATAATCATATTTATATTGGAAAGAAGCATAGAGAAAAAGCACTCATTTTGTAATTAAATAAAGTACCTAAAACTAAACATGGAATGAAATGGAGAAGACAACCCCAATAAAATGACACCACATCATGAAGGGAGAATAATTGTTTTTTTTTTTCAATGAATGGACTTCAACACATCATTTTATATATAAATCTTGAATTTCATAATGAAATGACACCACATCATGAAGGGAGAATAATTTTTTTTTTCTTTTTTCAATGAATGGACTCCTACAACTTTATAAGATACATTATGTTGAAAACATAATTGCATCCTTCACATTTTTTTTTGCATCCAAAGTTCTATTAGTGGTACATTGAAGAAACCATTAAACAACAATAACAGGCTGGTCATCATGCATAATAAATCAACCAACTGATTGTTCAGCTTCAGCTGAATCCATACAAAATCACCAAAACTAGAAAAGCCATTGTTAGACAGTCTTAAACATCATGAATTCATATACATTAGTAAAACTCATAGCAAACAAAATAAACTAATCTCAGACTTCCAAATCACCATCTCCAATTTGTTTGTGTGGTGTGATCCTCTCCATGTCAAACAAAACAATTTCTCTGCAAGAGCTCACCTCCGGATTGAAGTTTTGAAAGCTTAATTGTGTTAGATTGCTCGTAGAATCTCCAGTATAATTTTCACTTCCTTCTGCTTCAATCTCCTTTTCATCATCATCATCATTATCATCATCATCATCATCATCATCGTCATCATCATCGTCATCATCAGGACTACAGCTGCCACTATTATACTCATCATCTGAAGTGATTTCCCTTGCATGACTATGCACCTCTTCATCATGGTAACCGTCTGATGATTGAGAAGAGAAGCTTGGAGAAATTGCTCCCATGGCTGCATCCTCTCTTTCTCTAAGTTTTTTCAAGATCAGGGTCTTGAGAAGGTTCATTACTTGCACAGCATGCATCAAAGCTGTCAAGGGATCAGACATCTGATAGACAAGAAAGAAAGCATTGTTTAAGTGCCAAACAAAGATAGATTACAAAATCAGGATAGATTGTTACTTGTGGTATCCGGACCGTCTGGAGGCGAATCTGGATGGCTCCACATCACCAGGATGCACTGGGCCCTGGGTGACGTGGCGCATCCTGATTCGCCTTTGAACGAATCCGGACGCCGCACCTAATAATTTATAATTTTGATGCAAATGGCACACCCCTACAATTTATAGGAAGGGTACATTCAAGATTGACTCGAAACACAGAGCAATATTTATAGTTTTGTGTGATTTATTTGAAGGTGAAAGAGAGAGAACCTGAGTCATGTTTGGAGCAAAGACCATGGCTATATTTCTTGCATTCATTTTATTCAATCCCTCCTCTTCAACAACATCAGCCATGAGTTCAACAGCCCAATTGAGGAGAGCAGCCTGAGTTGGGTGGAGGAGCTGCACGAGCTCTACGCATCGCTCCTCTGTGTTGCATTGAAGAACTTGTTCAGGAGAAAGGCCATCGAGTACACCTTCAGGAAGTTCTCTGAACCAGGCCTGCAAAACTTTGGATCACACTACAATTTTCTATACTTAATAGAAAATTCAAGTAATGATGATATACTCTTTACACTAAAGTTTCTTGTCTTCTGCACGTACTTACTGTAAGAGCAAAGTCAATAATGTTCCTCTTAGAATTGAATTCTACATATTCTGAGGTGCATTTATGTTGATATTAAAACTACTGCTGACCAGACAAATCATAATTATTAATCTAATCACACAAACTATTGTGTCATAAGCAGAAGATTTAGGCTTTGTTTGAGACGGCTTTCTTACTGCTTCCTAAAACAACTTTTTAGTATAAAAATTTTAAATTTTGTACTAAAAGCTGCTTTATAAAGCCGTCCCAAATAAAGTCTTACTTCTGAAACCAACCTTTCCATAACAGAACGAATCGAATAGAGAATTCACTAAAAATGTTCCTACTTAAACTTTACATAAGAACCATTAATTAGGACTTTACAAACACTAAGAAAGAATGCATTACCTTTCAATAGCCCAGCACAAAGCTTTGGTAACAAGCCATATCATAATAGACCAAATAATTTGCTTGACATTGCTTAGCAGATTGTCTATAAAAATCAAACTGATTTTACCTTTATAAGACCAGCTAAACAGTGGACTTCAATATCTTCTGGTACAATGCCCTTGTTCAGTTGCTCTCTCAACTCTTCCTCTTTGCTGTTTTCCGGATTTATACGAAATATCCCCTCTGCCTGAATACAACATATTTTTAAGGGAACAGATATTGTTATTTATGGCTTCCATTGATATGAAGGAAAGTTCTTTTTTTTTTTTTGAAAATGATGAACAGATATGTTTAATACCTTTAGCCCGCCTTGAGAATACAACCTTTCCTGCATAAGTAATAGAATAATGGGCACGCTATTACCTTTTGAATCAAAACAACACTGCATCGACTCAGCTGAAACTCCAAATACACTGGCACTGTACAAATTAAGATCCATTTTCATTATAATGACAAAGAAAATGATTAAAAAAAAGTAACAACATCAATTACAAGCCCTCAAACTTAAGAGAAAATTCTATAAGATGGTGATGAGACTTGCAATGCTTCATGGTATTGAATGTTGGTCATTAAAAGAGAAGCATAATACTAAGTTAAGTGTTGCAGAGATGAGGATGCTCAGGTGGATGAGTGACATTACTCTTAAAGATTGGATACTAAATGAGCATATACGTGAAAAGGTTGGAGTAGCGACAGTGGAAGATAAGATTAGAGAGAGTTGCCATAGATGGTTTGGTCACATCAAGCGGCGGCCTTCCGATGACCCGGTTGGCAAAGTAGAGGTATTAGATTTGACTAATGTTAATAAAGGTAGAGATAGACCTAAAAATACTTAATTAGAAAATATTTGAAATGTTCTTTCTTTATTAGATTTAAAGAATTTAACTTTTAACCTGACACAATGGAGAAAAAGGATTCTTGTAGCAGACCACATGTAGTGGGACAAAGGTATCAATTGCAAGCCCAAATCAAACTTAAGGTTACCAAAATCGATCTATGATCAGAAAACATAGAAGAACAACATACCAATAAGAGGAGAGACTGAGAAGTAAAAGAGCTAAACAAAACATAAAGTATCGATCAACCTGGCCCTAAGAAGACCACACAACTTCTAACTCAACAGAAACACCCAAAAATTCATGAAATCGGTCGAATGTTACATGGGGAACATGATGAACGTAGGTTTGCCATTCTTCCTTAACAATCTACTATATTTTTTTACCACACAAATTTCAAAAATAAAATAACAAAAATAAAGGGCGATTTACATACATAATTTATCTTATAAACATCTGACTTTTTTATATTCATTTTTTAATATTTTTGTTTTCTAAAAAAATGATAAAAAATGAATTTTTTTCTAATTTTCATTTTGTTTAGTCATTTTTATTCATATATGAAATATATAATACCCGGTATATATAGAAGTTAATATATATATATATTAATTTAAACTATTTTTTAGAAATGATAATAAAATTAAAGAAAACAAAAAAATTAAAGAGAAGAAAAAAAAAACAGTCTCTAGCCGACTTGATTAAAAAAAAAAAATTCATTTGCCATTTAGTTTCATATTGGCATTTGTTCCTTATTTTAGTTCTAAAATGAAAAAAAAAAAAACAGAAATATATTTTTTTCTTATTTTTCCTTTTTTTTCATTTTTTACATTTTTTTTCTAATTTTTAATAAATGTATATATTTAAGTAATACTTTATTTATAAATGAAAATAAAAATAAAATTAAAAGAAAAAAAAAACAGTCGCTAGCACTGCTAGCGACTTAATTTGAAAAAAATATTCTTTTAGACTTTTTGATTTTCTTTTCATTTTCCTTTTTAAGAGTACAAAAAAATGAAAATAAAAAATAATATTTTTTTCCATTTTTCTATTTTTCATTTTTTTCATTTATAATGTTTTTTTGTTTTTTTTTTTCATTATAAATTTTTTTAATAAATATACATATTTTAGTTAAACTATTTATTTATAAATAATAATACAAATTAAAAAAAAAAAAAAAAAAAAAAAAAACAGTCGCTAGCTTTGGCTAGTTAGCGACTTGATTTAAAAGAAAAAACTTTTATCCTTTTTCATTTTTCTTTATTTTTTCTTTCTAAGTTTATAAAAAATGAAAAAAAAATCTAAAAAGATTTTTTTCCCATTTACTAGTTTTTATTTTTTTCTGTTTTTAACATCTTTAGTTTTTTTTCCATTTTTTAAAAAATTTTCATAAATTAAAGAAAACTCAAAATTTTTTTTAATTTATTATCAACTACCGCCATTTATCCTATCCGCCCGCTCCCAATCGCTGGCACTCCACGCGACTATGGCTGAAATTAAAATTTGTCCGACAAAATATTGATGATAATATAGATAAAAAACTAATGAGGAACTCGCATTAAAAGACCAAACAACAAAATCAGCAAATGTAAACAAAAAAAAATCAGAATTAGTGAAGAAATAAAAGAAAACCCTATAGCGAGACCTGGCACTCGGAACACGACAGGGTATCTCGACCTCGAACTCAACCGGAAGACCCACAAATCCATGAAATCTGTCAAATGTGACATGCGAAACGTGCTGCACATCAGTCGGCCAGCCGATCTCCATGTGCCCAAGAGCCATCCCCGGCGCCGCCTCAACTCCCCTCTGCTCCGCCGCTCTGCACGCCACCACCGACCTCCGAATCGCCGCCACGAGAAAGGCTAGTAGAGAAAGTTGCCTTTCTCTTTCCCTTTCCCTCTCTTCGTCTCCTTTGGCCCTCTTCTTCACACTCTCTTCGTCTCTGCACCCCCTCAAGATTAATACAACTCCAGCCATTTTTGATCTCTCTGAACTTCTGTTTGCTTCGCGACCGGTGGAGCTGAAGACTGTGGAGAGAGAGAAAGAGAGAGAGAGAGAGAGAGAGAGAGAGATTCGCAGTGAAGATCTGCGTGATGCTTTAATTTGAAGTGGGCTTCTTTAAAGGGAGAGGAGAGCTCAAACGGCAAGTTTGGAATTCAAATTCGGATGTGTGAAATGTCGAAAATGACCCTGAACATTCAGAAGAATGACGACAAAATTACCATTAACATAGTTATCCAAAAATCCTACAGTTGGGTAGGTGATAACATTTTTATTAAAAAAATAACTTAATGGAATTGAAACTCTATTGAGTTGAATCATGAATGTCTACATCCACAAAAAATTTCTTAATATGAATAGATAATTTGGCATTTGATGTGATTTTTAAATATGAAATTGCAAATTTCCAAATAATTTAGGAATCATATCTGTCAATTCGAATCAAACCCATCCTGCAAAATTTGAGTTTGGATCGACCCACTAACCCATGCTTGACCTGTTTAATTTTTATAATTTCTTCTATATGTTGTGATAATATTCGTATTTTTTATCATGTAACTTATAATCTATGCTTAAGAAGCTAATAATTTTTTTTTAAAATTAAATTGGATTACCAGGTCTGATTTTAGTTAATTTCTTGACTTATTTATTAAGCGGGTCGGTTTCGGGTTGATCGAATTTAGGTCGAATACAATCCCGATTCATTGACTCATTTTGACAACCCTAGGATCATACAAACTCTTATTTTTGCAACTTTTTAAAAAAATCTATATCAATTATTTGTTTACTTGTTATGTGATTAAAAAAAAGAGGATAATTGTTTTTTATATATTTAGCATAGAGAGTATAAATAGAAGCTTCTTTGATGTGGGCCTCATGAATTTATTAAATAGTAAGTAGTATTTCAAGAGAAAATACATGAAGGCAATCTGTAAATATAAGTGAAAAGAAGGTTTGTAGCTCTTTAAATATAAAGAGGCATGAATAAGTAAATTAGATGAATCACTCGAAGTTTTGCTCATATTATTGGATGGTGAGACATTTATTGAATATTTTTATTCTTTTAAATAATGGATTTAAAAAGATTTCAAGTGAGATATATTATTATCCTTGAGAGATACTTGGTGGATTTTCAACATTACCCTCTTAAGGTACTTGTATTCTCCACTAAGGGTTATGTACTTCTTTCCCTATTTATTACTAAGATGCATGCCTACGAACCTTGATAATGAGCGATATATCCTATTATCATGGAACTTTTATTTGGTTCGGTGACCTGACATAGCATTACGTTCGGACGCCCGTGTTTTTACTTTTTACCGCGCGGCCCATCAACCCGACCTAGAACGGCCCCAGGATTGCTATGTTCGCGTATTACTAGGTATTGGTCGATTTTGCTCGACAATAATGAGAAATACTATTCTGTGAAGACCAATACCGAGTTTTGCTAAAAACTCGGTATTGCTCGGTACTGGTCTTCACAGAGCAATATTTCTCGTTATTGCCAAGTAATACCTAACAATACCTAGCAATAACGAGCAATACTGAGAAATACGCGAACATAGCAATCCTGGGTTCCAATCCGAGCCGGGCCATCGGGCCGCGCGGTAAAGAGTGAGAACACGTTGTGACATATTATTGACATCCGAACGTAGAGATACATCAGGTCAGGTCATAATTGTTCATTATCATGATGATCAATGGAATGGTCTAAGTTAGCCTATGCAACATTGAAGGTGGTGGGCAAGATTGCATGAGAAAGTTGTGTAGGTCATAAAGAATGTTAAGGTTAGCCTTCTCCTTAGAGTTGGAAGCGACACGACATGGAGGCATCAAGCAAACAACATAAGAATATCATGGAATTGGATGAAGGAGATAGTGATAGTCCTTCCAAAGGTGGAGAAAGTTCATATCTAAGAAAATAAAAGGTGATTGAAGGGAACTTCAGGCGGTAATCAGAAGAACATTTATCTCAATTGATGGGAAATAATAGAATTATTTGAAAATCTTTAAGTATTTCTTATCCCATTTTGTATTAAAAGATAAATCAATCTTATTGAATAAAATTAGGTTGATTCTTCTATGAGAACTTTATCAAAAAAAAAAAAAAAACAATTTTATTTCTTAATATGCTATAACTTAATTATAATATGAAGATAATTTTAATAGTACAACTAACTCATATAAAATAAATAATATTTAAAAGTACTATATTAATAAAAGCTAGACATTCATATAGTGCACTATTTATATATATAAAAAATGATTGATATAATAATAAATCAGAATAAAAACATTGGTATACTAACAAAACTCATAAATCCTCATTTGATTTCTTTCCGATGCCTACATGAATGAACTTTAAAATTCTAGCTAAAAACCAATGTTTTTTTTTGGGAGTTGAACGCATATGTCATAGGCTTCGTTTCGGACGGCTTTTGTATTGTTTCTTAAAATAATTTTTTAGTACAAAAAGCTAGAAAGTTACTTTAAGAAGCAGTAAGAAAACTGTCGCAAGAGAAGCCATAATCTTCTTAAACTTACAATGATATAAGTGTCAGTTTCACCATCATGCAAGCAGTTTTTGAATTGTATTATGCTAGATTACACAAAATGCATGTAGTATACATCATTATTTTCTAAATCTACATGAAATTAGAAGAACTCACTTGAGAAAAAGAAGGCTGTCCGCTATGGCTCCATTTGGGATGACTTTCTAAATGCTTTTTAAAATAATTTGTACTAAAAAACTACTTCAAAAAACATAAAGAAAGCCGTCCCAAAACAAAGTCTATGAGTGCATTAATGTCGCCAATGCACTTCGTATGGGATTATTCTGTCTTGCAGTCGCAGATGAAAGCTTTCTGTTTAAGGAATGGGGTCCATTCCAGACAGACTTGCGGTCTCCAGAAAACAGATCCCTGCATAGCCATAATACTGAGTTATTCTCCTGCTGAGGCGGGTTCTCCAACAGTTTAATTTCCTGACCGCTTGGATACAATTCCTGCAATCATAATACCACATCAAATTTATGCTTCCACACCCACATTATTAAAAATAAGAAGTTTGTGGCATTGTCGTAAATTCGCTGTTAACTAGATCTATGATTAGGGTTGTCTATGATCCAATCTAGAGTAAATCCGACCCTGGACACAGATTGTCATTTGGTTCAATATCGAGCGGAGCCAGGGCAAACTCCGCTCGGGGAAAACTATAGGCTTGCTTGATTCGAGCTATAGGTTTAACTTATTTTACTTTGATTATAGTTTGGCTTGTTTATGCATTCATGCATGCATATATATGCAATTTAGTCGAGCCTGAGCAAAGCTTAATCCGATTCAATTCCGACTCGATTTAATTCAAGTTTAATTAGAATCGGGCATGGCTTATTAATTGGCTCCTTGATCTTGATCAAAGCCAAGTACCAATCAAATATTTTAGTGATACTAATCTTGTGAACCTACTTACAACAATAACATCAAACCTTTATCCCATTACGTGGGGTCAATTACATGAATCTTTTTTCTCCATTATGTCATGTTAAGAATCAAATTCTCATTTAAATCTAATAAAAAAAGGTCATTCTAATATTTTTTTAACCAAGTCTTTTAGGTCTACCTCTACCTTTCTTAACATAACTCAAATCTAATACATCTACTTTCCTAACCGGGTCATTGGAAGGCGCCTTTCATGTGACCAAACCATCTAAGACAACTCTCTCTAATCTTATATTCCGCTGGAGCTACTCCAACCTCTTATCTTTTTTAACATAAATCAAATCAACTTGTGAACCTACTTATGATCGAAAAATTGAAACTTACCCCTTGCCTAATCTCGTCATCATTTTCATCTTCATCTTTCTTGTAACTGTGCTTAGATGAGTTAGACTGAGGCCATTCTTCACCATTAAAATGTTGATTAGAATCATCCTTGTTGCCATTCTCATGTGACAAGTTGTCGAAATTTTCATTGTTGGTGGCATTAGGATAGAGTTCAATCTCTCCACACGAGGCGCCAATCTTCTCGGGTTCATCGCTGCCCGTTGGTTCAAGAATCGTCCTTGACTCGACCTTTCCAGCTTCGCCCATTTCAGCATCAGCTTCAGTTTCGGGAGAGTGATCAAAGGTTGAGGCAGTACCTTCACTGCAAGGGTTGTCAGCAGAACTTACCTGAAATGTTAAAAAGCATTCAAGAAATATGTTCTGCCTTAAACATACCAAGAAGTAGATTAACAAATAAAAAATTTAATACGAATAAGCGAGAATGATAGGAGTGCAAAGATTAGAGGATTCAATATAAGAAAATCTAAGGAAATAAGCAACTTAAAATGCCATTTAGGTTTCATTTGGGACGGCTTTCTTTCTGCTTCTTAAAGCAGCTTTTTAGTACAAATTTTTTAATTTTGTATTGGAACATTGCTTTAAGAAGCAGAAAGAAAGCCGTCCCAAACGAACCCTTAAAGCAAGCTTTAAGAGTCCTCCATGGTAGTTGGGGATAAATTTACACCCACATTCAATATATTTAAAGAATTTGATCTAATATACAAAATAAAGGAATAGGAAGGCTTGGCTGACTTGAGAATTTATAATGGAGTATGGAATATGCACAAATAAATAGAACATGCATAGTTAATGCAAGAGTAATAAAAAAGAAATAGTGAAGACTAAAGGTAACCAGACTAGTACTAATAATGATGATTATTACATGTTCAAAACTATTAAAACGTCATTGAAGTAATAAAAGAGATTAATCTCAATTAGGCTATCTCTTGCATACACAGTCAAGAAAAAGGTTAACCTGCTCCATAGGTATCACCATAAGGAAGGCACCCTAATGCGGCTAAGTGGCTAAGATAGGTCTGGTTAGGCAAAAGAGATAATTCTATGGCATAACCTCCCAAAAAGAAATTTGAAAAAAGTAATGGAATAAGTAAAACGTTCGTGTGAATTATTCATAGGCATTGGCTAGGACCGTATGTTGACAAGTTCTTTGAAGCCAAAATAAGGCACCAGAGCGCTACACCATCCTTGCCAACCAAAGCCATGAAAGCTAAATTTTAAGGCTGTTTAGAAATTGTAGCATTCCACCAAGTAGGGATGACAACAAACATATTATAAAGTGGTTTGGAGAGGGCATCGATGGTAGAGTAAAATGTCAACAAATAACCTGATAAGGGGGGAAGATGATGAATAGAAGATTTAGAATCTCGACAGAATATTAATGCACGCATTTAAATGCTAAATTAAACCTTTTAGATTGCACCATACCATCGGTGGAGAGAATAATGTCCAGGAGCGTCCACGCAAACAATTGAGGCTTCGTTTGGGACAGCTTTCTTACTGCTTCTTAAAGTAGCTTTCTAGTTTAAAAATTAAATTTTTTTACTAGAAAGCTGCTTTAAGAAACAGTAAGAAAACCATCTCAAATGAAGCCTGAATCTTAGCACGTTAAGTTAGGCTTACATAGGGAATACTAGGTGAAGTATGAGATGAGCTCCAAAGGAGAGATGCAGCTGACTTAAAAGTCGAAGTCGCCAATTAAAGGGCCTGGACCACTATGTTATTGGCCTCAAAAGCTTCAAAGTTACAGTAGAGGATAAGCACGACAATAAATAAAAGGAATGTAGAGCACCTGCACCAACCTTACCTTCAAACACATTTATTAGGAGGCTAATCGTTGTGTTGACCTTGCTTGCAGGCATGAGTTACTCCACAAGACGACTCAACATTCACATTTTTATTTGACACTTCACAATCTTTTTCTGGAAATTTAGTCATAGAATCCCCTTCTCACATACACCTACAAAAGGTCACTAACAGCTCTAGCATATTTTGGACATAAATTCATGTCACAGAAAATTATAAATATGCATTTAAATTAAAAGGGGTATCAGCAAAGGACCACCACCGTATTGCTTAAAGAAGTTATTGAGGGGCAAATAATGAAACGTAGGTTTATGCTATCTTTTGGAGCACCAAAAAGCGGCAGGAATCTTGAGATTGTCATTGAAGCAATTAGAGTTCTGGTGAGTCACAATGTTTGAGAATAATTTAGGTATTTGCTTGACAACTAGCCTTAATCGAAAGCTCCCTCTCGTTATGTGGGGGGTAATTAACTATAGGGGCTTGCGCCTATAGCAAACCTGATTCCAGATCATAAAGTCCTTGCAAAATGAGGGCGGAATCTCTGGATGGTGTCTTATTTATAACTCAATCCGCCTTCTGAAAATTTACCTTGGAACTTAAGCGTTAAAACTCTCCTCGACGATCCGAGAAAAAGGGGGGTCCGCCGAGAGGCCGGGGCGCAAATTTTCGGAGCCCATAGCACTCGCACGAGATGGTTCCAAAATGGGATGAGCTAGGGCATTGTTAAAAAATAAATAAATTTGAATATTTTTACTAAAATGCCCCGCTCATATTATGAAAAGCAGGAGATTTGTAAAATATTATGTTAAATTTGACAAATTTTCTAATGGAAAGACTCAAGGATCAAATTGTATCAATTTTTAATAGTCAATGGACCAAATTAGGTCACTACAAAACTATAGGATTGAGCACTTACTAAGAATAAGGGGATTTTGAGCTTTTTACAGAGATTAATAAAAGAATGTGAAGTGATGATTAAATAGTCTTAGCAAAGATTGAGATTTTGAAAAAAAAATGTTGAAGAATTAACGAATATTGATTGAGATGCTAAATGAATATTTTAAAAAATTAAAGAATATTTTAATAATAGGAGAATTTCTAATAAGTTTCTTGAAAATTTGCCTTAACATGAAAGAGAACTTGAATTTAGGATTGAATTGAAACAAGGGGGGCATCAACAATATTTCAATCTCTTTAGAGAATGGGTCCAAGAGACTTACAAAAAATTGAAATGTCAGAAAAAAGAGTTAATTGATAAGGGTTTATCAGACAGTAATTCATCATTGAGTACACTTGTGATTTTTATTAAAAAATATGAATATATAAGAATGCACATTATTATAAAGAATTGAATAAAGCAATGATTAAAAATAAATGTAATGAACCGGTTGGGGGCCGGTTCAACCGAACCGACCACCCCGTCCCTTTATTAGAAGTCGCGACTCAGGGCAGGTCGCTATTCGCGAACAGAGAGGAGAACGGAGGGGGCGGACGACCGAAACTCCCGCACGGTGGCCTTGGAGGTTTTCTTCGCCATTTTTAGCAAACGAGCGTGTTGGAGGGTAAGATTTAACAACTCCTTTTCGTTCTAATTGTTATAGAAGCAAAGGTTTGGGAGAATTTGCAACGAAGGGAAGGAACGGCCGAGGGAAGAAAGAGAATAAGGTTAGTTTTTAATTCTTTATTTTATGTATAAATCCTTCCCAAATTCTTATTCTAAGCAATCACCTAAGCAATGGAGGTGTTTCATTAAGGGCAAAAGAAGAGATTTGAAGAATTTGGAAAAGAAAGGAGAAGGATTTTGAGTTGGAATAATCATCTTTTGCAAGTGATTTTCTTATCATAAGTTTCTATTAAATTTTGTAGAATAAATCCCTAAAATTATTTTATGACAATTTTGAAGAAGGAAAGAAAGAATTCAAATGGTACAAGTTGGGTTATTCAAGGAATTCAACAAGGATAGAATTTTGAGACTGAGGTTGAAACAAGGATCGACGAACTGAAATATCAAAGTGGGTAAATTATGTTATTTTATAATTTTATTCATAATTGGAATCTATTAAAGTAATTGATTAATTGTGTATTACATAATGTTGAAGATATTATGATTTTATAGTTTTATCAATAAATTCATCCAATATAAATGTTTGAAAGTTTATGAAAATGAAAGGTAATATTTATAAATGCACATGTAAGATACGTTATATACAATTATAACAATAAGGATGAAAAAGGAAAAGGTATTGAAAACTACAGGAGTTCACCCCCTTATGGTACTGACTGGAGACGCCATACTCATGCACGAAAAAGGAAAAGGAAAATGTTATGGATATGGAAAAGGAAATAAAAGAAAAAGGTTATACCTTTGGGTACTTTGAGACGGTGCTCCTGTGCAAAATAAATGGGAAAATGAAATATAAATGAAATATTAAATATTTAGATTATGTTAAAAGAAAATGTTCAGAGATGTTTAAATTAATGAAATGAAAGAAATAAAATTAAGAAATGATAGAATACATATTAGTCATTATTTATATTGATTGTTTTAAATAGATACCCACTCAGTTTACTTAGTAAACTCAACCTACAAGTTTAAATGTTTCAGGTAAGTTCCTAAGAAAAGAAATGGCTGAAAGAGAAGAATTTGTCTACAGAAGTCAGCGTGCAAATGACAACAGGCAAATATACATTTTTGTGTTTTAGTGGCTATTCAGTATAAATGAAGAAGTGAAATGTTTAATGATTTTATCGTCTGACTTTCCGTACCCACCTCGTTAGATCGAGCATCCGGGCCGGGTCATGACAATAAATATCCATGACTACGAAATGATGATTTATTCAATTAGCTCGAAATGTTATTGTGTTCTCTAGAATTGATTTGAGATCATTATATCATTAATAAGTAAGAAAAATGCTTTTGAAATCAAATATGGTAAGTACGAATTTTTAGTAATGCCTTTTAAGTTAATAATTGCCCGTATAATCTTTTGAATATGATGAATCAAATTTTAAAATAATATAGAATTAATTTGTGATTATATTCATTGATGATATTTTAATATATTATAATACTAAAGAAGCACATAGGATTGCTACATAAAATGATTGTAAAGCAAGTTTTAGAAGACCAAATGAAAAAGGCTATGAAAACTAACAATACAACAACAAGCCTTTATCCCACTATATGGGGTCGGCTACATGAATCATTTTCTCCATTGTGTCTTGTTAAGGGTCAAATTCTAATCTAAATCTAATAAAAAATGCCATTTATAATATTTTCTAACCAGGTCTTTTAAGGTCTACCTCTAACTTTCTTAACATAAGTCAAATCTAATATATCTACTTTCCTAAATGGGTCATCGGAAGGTCGCCGTTTTATGTGACCAAACAATCTAAGGTGCTCTCTCTAATCTTATCTTCCATTGTAGCTACTCCAACCTTTTAGTTTCTAACAATGAGTACCAAAAATTAATTCAGCAAGTTAATCAATAAAGAGAGAAAATCACCATCACTGAATATGTGGTGGTAAAAATAAGCTACATTTATGGGTACTTAGTGATTCTATTTTGAGATAGGAAATTTTGCATGAAACTCATCACTTAGGTTAACTATTCATCCGAGAAGTATCAAGATATATAAAGATTTGAAAATATTATTTTGACAACCGTGCACGAAAAAGGATGTAGCTAAGTATATATCTAAGTGTGAAACTTATCAAATTGTTAATGCTAAACACCAAAGACTAAGTAAACTTACATCTATTCCTTACTCCAAAGTGAAAGTTAGAAGGTATTGCGATGGAATTTGTTATGAGATTTTCAAAATTCAAGTAAGGTCATCATTATATTTGAGTGATGATTATTAAATTTACTAAGTCAGCTCCTTTTTGTCTAACATATTCAAATAGAACACTAGCAAGATTATACATGAAATATATTGTTAGATTGGCATTTCAAAGGGACCAGGTTAAAGTGGAAAAGAATTTATGAAAGAGTGGACACTGGGCACCAGGCTATATTTAAATCCCATGTTTCATCCACAAACTCATGGCCAATCAGAAAGAACTACTAAAAATGTTAGAAGACTTGCTAAGATTATGTGTTAATGGATTTTAGAGGCAATTGAGAGAATCATATTTCAATGATAGAATTCACTTATAACCATAGTTATCAATCTACAATTAAGATGACACCTTATGAAGTAATCTAGTATTTCAATTACCCTTAACCTTACCTGGACAGGTTTCAATTGAGCCCTATTACTACAAAAATCACATTTCATTATAGTTAGGGATTCAAGAAAGATCCAACAACTCCAGAGCTAAATTTCCTTGAAAATTACTCTTACCTGGCATTATTGGAGTCGAAAATGCTTGGTAATGCTATCTGCTTATACTGAAATCATAAACATTAAAAGCGCAAAAAGAAAATATTTTCTCAATTGGGACGAGATTGAATGATTAAGCTTCAAAGCAAGAAATGGGTTCATACACCTCTTGAGGAGTTTTTGATACTTGATGAGAGAGCGTTGAAGGATATTTATGATATAGTTACTATGCTTTAATACAGCCAACCTAGTGAAGGCCACAACCAATCGAGTACTTGCTTTATTGAATTAATGGTCTCCCAAAAACCTCACCTCAATCCTACTAAGGCACTTCCTAAAGCAAGGGTCAAGACACGAATAATATCATTCATCAACACGTAGCACAACAAAGTTTATTTCAATCGAAAGAGTGGGGCAGATTGAGAGGTGAGGAGATACAATCACAAATTTATGATAGAAAGATTTCTTCTTTAGCCAGAGATTAAAAGATTGAACACGTGGTGACCTAGCCATCACCCGACAATATGATATAAAGATTATGATCTTGGCATTGGAGATTGCAAGGGTGATCTTTGGGAGAACTTCCCCAGAAGCATTCGAGGTTGCGGATGGAGCCCACCTGCTCCCTTAAAAGCATTGTCCCTTGTGAGTGGACCAGAGAATACCTTAGCTCAAAATTAGAGAGGCCAGTCCGATCTGATCAGCCCTCTAATAAAACCGAACAGCCAACTATGTCATGTACTGGCAAGAAAAGGGAATTTATCGATCCGACAACGACAAATTCCTTAGTGAGATCGGGTTAGTGTATTGTTTACTGATTGCTGAAGCTACATCAAAAATCCCGGTAACTGTTCTTCGGAGATCCATTCACCTTGTCCATCTGCTCATAAACTATACAACTTCAAAAACAACGTTCAATTCATCTAAATATACTTGTTATACACATGCACATTAAACCACAAGCTACCATACTAAATAACCAACATATCCCTCTGTAAGCAACAAGGTCCGTATTAACTTTAGTATGCATATTCCGTCAGGTAATAGAAGTAAACGGCAAACTTTCAGTATCATCTGCAGAAACTCTTTCCAATGAAAGTAAGTGGATGCTTCAAACTACTTACCTCCAACTTAGGTTCATTAGATAAACTGGCATGAGTAACGATCATGTGGGTCTCAAATGCTCCTGATTGTTCCTCGCGTTCCTTTCTGCGGCGCCTTACTACACAGACTGCACATAGACAATTGCTTTTATGGCCATCTATTCTGAAATATAAAGAAGTTTACAGTTAGCATCTACAGACAAATTAGACATTCACAGATCCATAATTATCCATAACTGGTTCATTTCATGTAAGAGATAAGGTGACAGATCCACCAGAAGACATCCCCTTAATAAAATGGGATGTGAAGTAAAATATCAAAAGTAGCAAAAAAACTAATTACAAAACCAACAAGAAAATTATGATGGCCACTTTCCTAGTGAATATCACTGCTCCATGATAATAGATAATATCTAATTTGATAGATAAACTAATCATCTTCATGAGATCATAAATAAACCCAACCAATAATAGGAGATATAAATTTAGCAATGAAAAAATATAATCATAACAATTATATTAAAGAGCTGGCAACTTCCTCGCTGCAGCAAAATTTATTAGAACGAATGTTAACATGTAATAGGTCATAATTTATAACCACCAGTGAATGGGGTGGAAGGAGAGAGGAGGCAGCTTAAGACTATATCATGGTTAGCAAAAATCGTTTCGTTTACATGTAATAGAAGAAATTGACGTTCACCTCTTTCAGGATGGAAGCCAACAAAATAGAATTATTCATCAATACAGTCATACAAATAAGAGCCCAGTCATTTCAATAAACAAATATTTGTTCCTTATATCCATCATTATAGAAAAAAAGGTAAAGATGCTACACAGGCATAACGCTATGCAAAAAAGCTTACAAGCATTGTGCATTTAGGGAAAATGAGATCATGCACAAGAATAAGTCATAATTCACAAAAGCATGTTTTAATGTTGAAATCCCGGTTTCACAGCTTCCTAACCCAACTACAATCAACATAAATTAATCACACCTTGTATTGTGGCCTTCTACACTGTTCGCCCAGGAAAAATAGGTGCAAACCTCGCTCTCACAAGTTTAAGATCCTTATTTTCCCTGAGGTAGATTAGATTTAAAATTTAACTAGATTTTCCATGAGAGTAGTGTCAGGGTTTATTTAGATTTGGGTCATACTTCCTATGAGCGCAAATCCTCATAGTTAATTAGCCCTTCAAACCCGTAGAAAAGCACTCTCGATTAAGGCTGGAATTATATTCAGTATGTGCATGAAGTACAAATGTGTGTGCAACAGTGTGTGAATGTTTTAAACACTGGTTATGGGGGATGAAGGAGGACCCAATCAAGATCTCATGATTTCATCATCCCAGGAATATCGTAAGTTTCAGTCTACCACACTAGCGACCATGATCATAGTGTGCAGAGAATCTAATTAGCAACAATGAGTTGCCTCCTCCTGAGTAGACTGAAGTGGATATGTGTAAGTTGTTTTATCTAGGTTGGGATTTGTGGCTCCATTTAGAAGTTGCCCAAAGTTTAGATTTGAATTGGGTTTTACGGCCCCATTTAAGAGTTGTCCAAATGATTGAATTTGGGTAAGGGCTTACGAATTTCATTTGAAAGTAGCACTAATGGCGGGTTTTATGGCCTTTATTAGAGGTGGCCCAAATAGCGGGTCTTACAACTTAGTCTTATAGACTAAGATGCCCAAAGGATTTGGAAGTTCATATAGGTCTTATGGCTTATGAATTTAGAACTTGACTAACAACGGGTCTTACGACGTAGCCATGTAAGATAAGTAGCCCGTCTAGTAGGTTTTACAACCTAGCACTATAAATTAAGATGCTCGTAAAGGAGTCTAGAGTTATGTTATTACCTAGATATTTTTCCTTAAAAGTCGGACTTACGATTTTCATTGAAAGTGGTCAGTTTGTGGGTTTAGGGTTAGGTTAGTTTAACATAAAGATTTCCATTAAGATCGGTCTTACGACTTCTATTAGAAGTTGTCGGGTTAACGGAGATTTAGCTTTACAAACTAAAGGTTTTGCACCAGCGTCGACGTCTTGTTTTGCCAGCTTTGCTTTAGTAGTAACTTGCAATCGTTGTTTTGACACTTACTAGTTAGTAGTTGTTGATCTATGCTTATAATAGTGCTCATAGCTTTTATAGTTTAGCAGTACTTTTACTTGTTTGTTTTGCTCTGTCAACACTAATTTTACATTACAAGTTACATTTGATACACTATATTAATGTTATATTTGTTTGCATGCAGGTAGATTGTACTTGCAATAGCTCAGAAATTTCACAGGTAGCTGTATGCCACTGCTGAGATTTTGTGAGAGTTTCAAGGGTTTTGTTTTGGAGAGTTATTTGTTATGCACAGAGAGTTGTTACTCAGAGAGTTGTTTGAAAGTTGATGTGAGTTAGTTTGTACTTATGTTGTATAGTGGAAATTATTTTATTATTGCATTTTCTTTTATTTTATATGCATTAATTAATTATATTTTAATTAAATTTTGATTGCTCAACTAATTAATTAAATGTATTTTAAAATTATTTAATTATTTAAATTGATTGCTCAATTAATTAAATTTAAATTTTAAATTAAAATCTATTACTCAGTTTGATTTTGATTTGTTTAAACTTTAAATATTATTTTAAAAATATTTAATTGATTTAATTATATTATTAATTAAATTTAATCCCTCATTAATTTAATTTAATTGAATGTTTCTTTAATAAATAATTATTAATTAAATTAAAGCTTCGATTAAATCTCACAGTAATTGATTATTTTCAAAATTAATTATTTGATGACTTGTATTTCTCTTACTTGATTTAATTAAGTTGTAAATTTTATATTCCATTATTATATGATTTTATTAATTAAATGATTTCGAATTAATTTAATTAGTTATTATTTAAATTAATAATTAAAATTTCTTCTTGATTTTAAGTTTTAAGTATTAGATAATTAAATTAGAGTTAATTTAAGTAGTTATTATTATTAACAGATTTTAATTGATCCATTAAATTTTGATAAAAGATCTTTAGGTTATTATGTTAATCAATTCAGGTTTCAAATTTAACTAAACGTTTTAATTGAACATATATACTATAATATACTATATATATATATATATGATCTAATTTTTAATTAATTAGAATCCATTATTTAGTTAGATTAATTAATTGGTTCCTAATTTATAAATCAATTAAATCTAGAGTTTGAGGTTAGGAGTTTAAATTGATTACTAACAGGTAATTGATTAGTTATTAATCAATTTTAATTGGAGCTTGTGGCTTTAAAAATTTTGACAGTTTCCTAGTGAAATTTCGACAATCTTTCATAGTATCCCCTCCTCATAGATAGAGGAGGTAAGGAGGGCACTGCCTTTTCAAACCCACCAGTCGGACAGGAATTTACGATTGAGGGCTTCGAGATTCGTATGTTGGTCTCGAAAATTGTCTTTAAATCCTCGATTTGATGATTGTAGCCTCTGATTGATGATTACAAGCATCATTATATATAATATGACTATATCTATATATATATTATATATATTAGTATAATCATATATATATATATATATATATATATAATTTGAGATTAATGTTAATATTAAAATTAATGTTATTATTTATCATAATAACATTAATCTTCTTCTATTGCTTACAAATTCAAACGAAAAAGAGATCAAGTTGGAGCGGAGAGACGGAGTCATAGGCTCTGGACGTGATTTTGTTCGTGTATAGGGAGGAGGCCGAACGAACGTGAGTACATTTGCGTGAAGGGAGGCTGGGCGTGGATTTTGTCGCAGGTGAAAATCGGACGTAGCAACTGGGTCGAACGACCAGGTGTTGTTCGTGTGTGACTACGACTAGAGGCATAAGGTGCTTGTATTCGTTCACGTAGAGGGAGGATACTGAACATCACTGAGAACGGGCTCTATTCATGTGTGCTAGAAGCTGGAAGCAGGTCACGGCTAGTGCGAGCCAATCAAGCCGGAGGAATGTAGAAGAGGGCTTGGACGTGAGGCCTAGAGATTGGAGCAGTCCTTCCTTGCGCAGGGGCGTTCGATTGAGGTCGACAAATCGGGGGTTGGAGATGGATGGGCAAGCAAGCTCGGCTCCTGCGTGTGTGCTCGGAAGGTGACTGACGTGGATCGGATAAGGGGAAAATGGGCATTGGTGCCTTACTGTTGGAGGTCGGATCGCTCGAGATTTGGCGGGCTTAGAGAATCACGAGAGAACGAGCCAAAAAACCATAACTTTGATTATTCGTGAGTGCAGGTCTAATTTTCTTGATATTCCCTAATTTTATATGAACAATTATCGTCTGAACGTGCATACGTCGTGACTAAACCACCATCCGGTTTTGCCAACGTGGGAAAGATAGTTAGGAATCTACACTTTTATGCTATTATAATAAGAATCAACACTTTTATGCAATTATAATTAATTGTTTGATAGCCTTGCTCATAATTTGTTCCCATAATCTTGCTCTCACAACTTAATTAACATATTTAATGAATTAGAGCATTTCAATGGTAACTGGACTCATAATCTTGCTTTCCGCAATGCTTGATAACAGTTGAGTATTATTTCTATCGAAGTTCCAATTCTGTACTCGGTACCAATATAAAATCAATATTCTAATATGTCCTCAAGCGTAGATAGCTTCCCATTTCAAACGTCTGCAACATAATATGCTAAAATTTGGACAGTATCACTACTTATTTAGTTATGTGAACTTGAGTAGTCAAGCTATCTGTCAACAGAGCTGCATACTCTATTGGGATTTTTTTTTTTTCTTTCAAGACTCCCAGTCTCATTTCTACTCTGTATGTTGCCATAACATACTCATGTTTCTTCCATTGGCACTAGACCAATGAACTATGATTTGACTAATTAACTTTACTTTGATAGATCAGACCCGCTTGATCCTTCATTCCGTTAAAATGTCAATCCAAATTATCTAAACAGTAAACTAAAAATTGGGGATCCAGCCCACCAACATATAAAGAAGCTTTAATTTTCTCCAGTTCGGTTTGTTAATTACTCCGTTTACTTGACGCATTAGGATGATCACCATAATATCAATAGGATTTATAGTGCACAGGCTCCACTCCTCTTTCTCTCTTTCTTTCTTTCTTTCTTTTTTTACTTTCATAAATTCCTATAAAGCTCATAATAAAAATACCTCTAGTTCAAACTAATTAAACACAAGGGTATTTTGCAGCAATACTTGAAGAATCATGACATGCTTTAAGTCTTCAAAATTGAAACCACTCAAGAGCATTTTCTTCAAGCAATTGTAAACAGCACAATGCATGCCCTCTAGCTCCAGCTTCTCAATCTTAGGAATATTAATTAGACACCTCTTAAGATTGCATTCTTCCTCATTGTCAATGTCTCTATTTCCCAAACCTTCATTTTTATTATCAAGCTTTTCATATTTGTTATTTTAAAAAGAACATTTCAATTATTATGCTCGCATAGTTAGATCTCAAGAAATTGCAGTAGCGAATAATAATTGAGCATACACAAACTTAAAAATTTCAAGCAAGCAGAACATTGTTGAGTTTAACATTGACAACTAGAAGCACAACACAGCGATCAGCTATATCATGAAAAAAATGTATGCAAGTAAATACTTTTTAGAAAACCCATCAGAGATGATTATGTTTCAAATAGTCATTCTACCAAAACAATTACAGCCATTATATGATTTTAATAAATAATGTAGATATACTGGAAAAGGTTGTGCTGATTCTGACTAGCCTAGGCTTATCTGCAAACTTAGGATAATAAATAGTTCAATCCAACTTTCTAGGTAGGCTTAGATGGGCTCTAAATCCTACTCGACACCAGTGACCCAAACAATAATTAAGAGGCATGATGCTGAAAGTACACCTGTTGATTCACCACTTGCATATTTAGGATTAATTTGGTTGGCTAAACAAGTCAAAAGTGAGCCAAACTTCTATATTCACAATTTGCGACAGTGACCCCATTGGTCAAGTCAAACTTTGCGAGGAAAAGAAGCTAGTCCTATAAAGATATATGGGATGGTTTTCTCTATAATATATACATTGCATGTTCGATTGCTTTGAATGGTGGAATACTCAAGTAAAAGTGAATTTAAGCAAGCTTAAGCCACATGTCCTTCCAATTTTTTCACATTCCAAATTGATGAAACTGCACTTCTATATAGCTTTTAGCAGCAAATAAAAAATGAATAGTGTGATTTTATATTTCAAAACCAGAGAAAATGTAAAACTCTAACACAAACGGATTATGAAAAAAAAAAAAAAGACTTTCTTCCCAGGAAAAACATATGATTAATGCACAAATGTACAACGTTGCTGTATAATAGAGGTTCTAGTCTATGTATATACAAGAGAGACAATATAACAATTATTATCATCATCATACATAAATGACAACATTTATATTCTGACTTGGTAAAAAGAATAAAATTAAGAACAGACCAGATCTCAGGTTTATCAGCTGACACTTAGATCAAGTGGCAGCTTGAACCTTGAAAGGGTCAAAGTTAGAGCAAATTATTCTGTGCGGATACTAGATGGGAGAACCGTCCGGTACCGCTTGGTACCGAGCGGTACCGATGCTCGTTACCACTCGGTACGGCGCTCGGTACATTTGATCGGTACACTTTTGGGGTGACATGGCGCATTTTTATTGACCTCTGGATGACGTCCGGACTCCGCACAGAATAATTTGCCCAAAGTTAAGACCTGAAATTGAAAAGCGCCGTCCTGGCCGGGTGATGTAGGCAAAGGGGGGGTAAAATCAAACCCAAAAAATTTTGGTTTTGACTTCCCTTGAGCTTGCTAGCTCAATAAATTTTGAGCTGAAATTTAGCTCATGAGCCGGTTTTTAGTTCATTTATTGAACTAAAAGTTAGCTCATTATTAGCTATGTTTTAGTTCGTTTATTTTCCTATTTATGTAACTCTTTATTTATAGTTTTGTCTCTTAAAATTTTGAGTTTTGTCCCTTGGGTTTCCAAGAATGGCTTTTGGGTTTCCTGTGTTGGGCTATTTTCCGTGCCTTGGCTCCTTGGTTTCCCTGGTTAGCTGCTGGTTTTCCGTGCTGGGTGGCCTTTCCCGTGCCTTGGTGCTTCGTTTTCGTGCGGGCCTCCTTGGCTTTTGCGGCTGCCTCTTCGGATTCCGCCTGGGCTGTTTTCCCGTGGCTGATGAGGGGCTTTTCCATGGTTTTGGTGCTTCGTTTCCTGGAGTTGACTGTTGGCTTTTCATTTCCCTTATTTAATATAGAATATTAAAGGGTTTTAGGAGCTGTTTGTATTCCTCCCTTGTCTATATATAGAAGATGTTTTGTGGCTGTTTTAGTAATGAAAAAAGAGAATTTTTGGAAAGAAATCTTAGTGATTTTCTTGGAAGAGTTTCTTCTTCTTCTTCTATCTCTTGGGGAAACTTGCGAGTTCTTTCCACCCTTCTTCTCAGCTTCTAATCTCTTTCGTCTCTTCGCAAGTATCCTTCCATCTGTATCCTTCGTCTCTTGGAAAGCAAGTTTAGGTGTTTTAGTTGTGTCGTTTGTAAGAGTTGTAAGGCGTCTTGTTTGAGTCGCTTGAGTCAAAATTTGTGTCTTTTTAAATGAAATGTAAGAGTTTGTTCTTCTTATTACTTAGCTAAGTGTGTCTTTTGGTGATCGAAAATTTTGGGGCCCTTCTCCCATATTTTTGATTGCATCATTTTTTGGTATCAGAGCAAGTTAGGAAGTCCTAGGTTTTAAGTTGGTTTGTCAAGTCAAGTCTTGTTGTGTGAGTCTTGTGAGTTGTGTAAGTCTTGTGAGTTGTGTAAGTCTTGTGAGTTGTGTAAGTCTTGTGAGTTGTGTAAGTCTTGTGAGTTGTGTAAGTCTTGTGAGTCTAAGTTTTTTAGGTTGAGTCTTTATTTGAGTCAAGTTTATTGTTGAGTCTTTCTTTTAAAAAATGGAAAAAGACAAAAAGATATATTCATTCATGGATGAAAACAAACCAGACAATCCTGAAGTCCCTCTTCCGATGGACAGATGGATTCCAACTGAATGTGATTCAACCGATCCGCTTCAAGACAGATTATACAAACTTGAATATCACATGTGTGACCAGAAATTCGAGAAATGGAAGACGTATCTAAAAAAGACAGTTCGAGAAAGAGCAAGAAGAAATTTTGAAGGAGTTTGGAGAAAAAATTAAAGAATTGGATGCTCCGTCTTCACCTCCTCGAAAGAAAACAAAAGCTAACTCATCGGGAGATGAGTCCTCAAGAAGGGGAGTCTGATGTAGGCAAGGGAAGGTCAAATCAAACCCAAAAAATTTTGATTTTGACTTCCCTTGAGCTTGCTAGCTCAATAAATTTTGACCTGAAATTTAGCTCATTATGAGCCGGTTTTTAGTTCATTTATTGAACTAAAAGTTAGCTCATTATTAGCTATGTTTTTGTTCATTTATTTTCCTATTTATGTAACTCTTTATTTATAGATTTGTCTCTTAAATTCTGAGTTTTGTCCCTTGGGTTTCCAAGAATGGCTTTTCGGTTTCCTGTGTTGGGCTGTTTTCCGTGGCTTGGCTCCTTGGTTACCCCGATTGGCTGCTGGTTTTCCGTGCTGGGAGAGACGAAGGATACAGATGGAAAGGATACTTGCGGAGAGACGAAAGAGATTAGAAGCCGAGAAGGGTGGAAAGAACTCACGAAGTCTCCCCAAGAGATGTAAGAAAGAAAAGCTCTAAGCTCTTCAAGAAATCACATAAGATTTCTTTTTTCCTAAAAAATTTCTTTTTCCATTAGACTAAAAACATCAAGGCAAAAACATCTTCTATATATAGAAAAGGGAGGAATACAAACAGCCCCAAAACCTTTAATATTCTATATTAAATAAGGGAAATGAAAAGCCAACAGTCAACTCCAGGAAACGAAGCACAAAACCAGCTCGGAAAGCCCCTCATCAGCCAACGGGAAAACAGCCCAGGCGAGAACCCGAAGAGGCAACCGCAAAAGCCAAGGAGGCCCGCACGGAAAACGAGCACCAAGGGCACGGGAAGGCCACCGCAACGGACAGAACCAACTACGGAAACCAAGGAGCCAAGGCACGGAAAATAGCCCAACACAGGAAACCCAAAAGCCATTCTTGGAAACCCAAGGGACAAAACTCAGAATTTTAAGAGACAAAACTATAATAAAGAGTTACATAAGTAGGAAAATAAATGAACTAAACATAGCTAATAATGAGCTAAAACTTTTAGTTCAATAAATAAACTAAAAATCGGCTCATAATGAGCTAATTTTCAGCTCAAAATTTATTGAGCTAGCAAGCTCAAGGGAAATCAAAACCAAATTTTTTTTGGGTTTGATTTGAACCCCCTTTGCCTACATCACCCGGCCAGGACGGACGTTTTTTCAATCAAGGTCTTGATTTTTGGGCAAATTATTCTGTGCGGAGTCCGAGGCTCGTTCAGAGGTCAATAAAATGCCCATATTGTTCAACACCAATAGTGTATCCGATCAAAGGTACCAGTGCGAGACCGTACCGAGTGTAACGAGATGCATCGGTACGAACGGTTACCCGGGCCGGACGGTTCTCCTCATCAAGTATCGCTACAGAATAATTTGGCCGCTAACTTTTGAACCCTCATAGGTTCAAGCTGCCACTTGATCTAAGTGTCAGCTGATAAACCTGAGATCTGGTCCTTGTTCTTTAATTTTATTCTTTTACCAGCAGAATATAAATGTTGCATTTATGTATGAATGATGATAATAATGTTATATTGTCTCTCTTGTACTTATACATAGACTAGAACCGTCTATTATACAGCAACGTTGTAACATTTGTGCATTAATCATATGTTTTTTCCTGGGAAGAAAGTCTTGTTTTTTTTTTCATAATCCGTTTGTGTTTAAGAGTTTTACATTTTCTGCTGGTTTGAATTAAATACCACTTTCATTTTTATCTGCTAGCTAAATGTATATTAGAAGTGCAGTTTCATCAATTTGGAATGTGAAAAAAATTGCGAGAAGACATGTGGTAAGCTTGCTTAAATTCACTTTACTTGAGTATCCCACTCAGTCAACATGCAATGTATCATGACAAGCAAATTATCTATATAGAGAACAACCATCCCATATCATCTTTAATAGGACTAGCTTCTTTCCTCGCGAAAGTTTGACTTGGACCATATGCGGTCACTGTCGCAAACGAAATTGTGGGAATATAGAAGTTATGTGGCTCACTTTGACTTGTTTAGCCAACAAATTAATCCTAAATATGCAAGTGTGAATCACAAGGTGTACCTTTTTCAG
>NW_021319438.1:852979-1001283 GCF_001605985.2 Dendrobium catenatum
TCTCTTGGAAAGCAAGTTTAGGTGTTTTAGTTGTGTCGTTTGTAAGAGTTGTAAGGTGTCTTGTTTGAGTCGCTTGAGTCAAAGTTTCTAAGTGTCTTTTTATATGAAATGTAAGAGTTTGTTCTTCTTATTACTTAGCTAAGTGTGTCTTTTGGTGATCGAAAATTTTGGGGCCCTTCTCCCAGATTTTTGATTGCATCATCGGGCACAAAATGGGCCTAGACAGCCAACTTAATGAAGCATGTCATATGAATAACTGAATGAATGATTCATGCAAAAAATGGAAGATCATCTACAAATTAATCAGGAAGGAGGTAGTTATTTGTCATTTTTTTATAGTCAAAGAAAAAGAGAATAAGATTGAGACACAATTTCTTAAAACTTTTAATCGGTCATTTGATTTACTTTTGCTGCAATGATCTCTAGGAAAACAATACTTCATGTTCAACCCATACCAGTCATAGCATGAAGAAAAAACACAACGAACAAAACTTCTACATAAAAATCCTTTCACAATGAACTTACCCATGGCGTCGACGTTTATGCTTTGATTTGATTTTTGATGTTGATTTGTCCTGATGAGACCTGAGAACATCTTCAACTTGAGTACCTTCAGACAAAGCAAAACCCACAATTTACTCAATCTGAGTGATAAAGGATACATCCAATATAAAAGCAAACCAAGAAGGCAAGAACTAAAAATTACTGCACTAAAAGAGTTCAGCAAAAATATCATAACGACCCTGCACCAGATTAATCTAGAAGCGCTGCAAGTCAAGTAAATATTCAATTTCAGGCATACTACTGAACGCATGGTTCAAATTTCTTAAGATAATCTTACTCCAGAATATAAAAAATTACCTACTCACAAACATCAGGTAAGTTCTTCTGACAGTTTGACCATATTAACTAGGAAGGCATCCGAAGTGCTCCATGTCTAATGAAAAAAGATAGCAAGCATGAAAGCCAACCATATGCACTCTGCTTTAAAACAACATAAACATGGCTTTCAAGGTTTGAATTATGCCGTACATTCCAATATCATAGAATCAATAAACCTAAAATGTAGTTGGTGAAAATATCACTATGCCAGTGTACCTACCATCTTAAAATAGTTGAACTATATCATAGTACCAACTCCAGAGTAGCCAAAAAGGGCTTGTTGATGTGAAACATGTAAGTGAACAAGGATTGCTTTTGGAAATTAACAATACTTTGAACTTTAACTTTGCTAATTATAAACTTATGTTTCACCAAGTTAAATTTCTTAGAACTTCCCGTTAAAAGATCAAGTAATAGCAAGCGATTACAATTAAGATTAACAAAATACATGCAAGTGGCAACAAAATAAAAGTAAAACTAATGGCGAAGAAATAAAAATCCACGGCGTAACAATGAGAAGTGTTCACCTTGAGTTCCTTCACACTCGCTCTTGAAGTTGGGGTTTAGCGGAGAAAGGGTAGAAGCAACTCTAGTGATGACACCACAAGACAAGTGGTGCTTAAGGTCTTGTTCGCCGGAGAAGTAGCCGGAGGAGGAGATGTTGTGGGTCGGCCGACGATTTGCCAATGTCCCGTGGGTTGTTGCTCGTCAATCGTCTCGGCGAGATGGTAGAGTATGCGGTTGACGTAGCTCTCCATTGAATCCTCGTATGTCCAGTCTAGATCGAAGAAATGAAATAGCAAGATGTCAATTTCCCCTTGAACCTTGTATGAGAATCAGTGGTCGACCTCAGGGTCGACCATGCACCAATGGTAGAATGGAGGGAATTTGTCTTCTCTTCTTCGCTCCAAAACTCATGAGAGATTTAGGGTTTCTAAGAGAAACAAGGGAAGAGGAGGGGCGGCCAAGGAGAGAGGCAGGAGATTTGGATTATGTGAAGTTTAGGTTTGGGTTGGGGAAACTCTAGGAAATCTGAAATTAATTTTAGGTTTAAGTGATTTTGGAGGGAATTGAAATTGAAATTGATTTCAAATTCAACTAAAGTTAGGGCTTAAAGAGGAAATTCAAAGTAGGTGAATAATAAAGGGGGCCAAAGACATTAAGAGAGTGGGAGGAAGGTTTGGGAAGAAAATTAAGAGATTCCTGATTGAGCTCTCTAGTTTAGAAAAAGAATAATTCAATCAAATCCAACTTAAAATTAAATTGGACTTAGATTTAAAACTTTCCTAATATAGCTTTTGTTAATTTAGGAAACTATTTGAAATTCAAAATTTGAATTTCAAATTGAGGAACTTTATTTCCCAAATTATGTAGGCTATTTTAGGTAAGTAGTAATGATGATTGAATTCATCATTAAAGGGGAGAGGAGGTTGGGGCCGGTGGTAGAACTTGGGGGAAGAATGGTGGCCGGCGTTTGGGGATGGGGGGGTGGCTAGGGGTCAAAGGGTTGGAGGAAAGTGGTGAGGTGGCCAGCGGTTCGGGCAAAGGGGGGGCTTCGGCTGGTGGATTGAGGTGTATGGGGCAGCCGATTGGGGAGAAAGAACAAGGGTAAAGAGAAGAAAATAAACCACAAGTCACAAACTATTTCAATGAATGGTGGGTATTGTGTTGGCCCTCAACTGAGGCTCTCTCTCCTCTCTAATGCACGCACAAGAAGAAGACGACAAACATCAAAATTTCATTGATTCATTCATTAAGCTCTTACAAAGCACAAGACCGTTATATATAAGTCTCAATCACAAAGAAAAGAAAAAGAACTCAAATGCCCTCAGGGCTACAATAAGAACTCACTACCCATAAGGGTAAAATAGGAAAACTGAGATGCAAAAATAAATAAAACATAAAAAATACATCAAAAGTAAAGACTCTGAATCGTAGTCGTTGATCTACGATTTCGTCGTTGGTACACATGTCGGAATCTCTGAGCAATGTCCTCGTCACTTGCCTTTGTCAAAAAGGAGTTGGGCTTGGGTAAGAGTCAGAGAGAGGAGTTAGCAAGAGTGGGGTAGGAGCGAGCAATAAATCAACAAAAAGCATGGGAGAGAAAAACAAAGAGCAATATATTGTTCAGTGGGAGCTCGAGCAATCCATTGCAGATCAAGGAGACAATCATAGCTTCAGTCGAGCAAGCTGCCACATTTGATGCTTGACCAAGTGGGTTCCAAAGCGAGTGTGACACAAGGTGAGGTGCATCAATAAACTCAAGCGGGGAGTGTAAGGAGAGGAAGAGTGACCGAAGAAGCAAGGTCTTGGGTTCTTTTATTTCCCTCCTAGTCCAAAAATGGAATAAAAAATCCTAGTTTTCTTCAAGTAAATAACATGTATAATTATATGGAGTGATGCAGAACAAACCCACGGGTGGTTATTTTGCATGTGAATGTGAGGGTGTAAAGAGCTTAGATTGAAGCCTCATGTGTCCTTGATCAATCACTTTTGAATTTCGTCAAGTTTGTAGCCGAAAACAGGATAAAATAGCAGCGATTTAGTGTGGGCAGCAAGGAGAAACCTCGGGCAGCTGCAAGGGCTCAGTTGGGAGGGTGTTATGCAACATACCAGCAACATAAGATAGCAGCCCAACACTTAATGGCAGCACATAGGAAAGGGTGTATGAGTAATGGGAGAATTTTTGGCTGCACTTAATAACATTTAAGTGGGACTAGGGAAATGAAATAGGATTAATGGTTTGGATTAATGAGGAGGCCTTGGAAAGTTGAGAAATTAATTGTAGCTTTAGTAAAGGGAATAATAGTTAATGAGATGGCTCATTAAATGACATTGGAGTGGATGTCATAATGGAAAGGTTTGGGAAAGTGGAGGGAGAATTAATGGTTGATTTTGGGAGGAGTGAGGTGGCTTGGGAAAACTCCAAAATTAATTAGATTTCATAATTTGAAAGTCTAATTGATGTTTGGTGGAATGTGAAGGGTCAAGGAATATGAAAAGTCATTTTGAAGGCTTGGGAGTTGGGGGGCTGATTTTGTGGTGGAGGTAGGGCTCTAGGTGGTAGTTGGATTGGGATGATTTGGGGTTGTCGTTGGTTAAGGAGATCGGATAGCGGTCATTTGCTGGGTGGTGGGGAAAATGAAGGGGCAACTGTTAGGAATATGAAAGGTGGCTGTTTGGGAATGAAGGAACTGTTGTGTGGTGGCAGGGATGGTGGCCGGCTGGTTGGATGCATAAAACAATAAAAAAAAGTTGCAGTTTGGGAGGGCTGTAGGAGCAGGACAGAACTTGGGATTGCTAGTGGGGTTGGAAAGATGGACAGCGAGGTTGTTGTTGGAGTTCGGCCGGATGGGTGAGAGAGGGTGGTGCTGATGTTTGGAGAGATAAAGAAGGAAAATATAAAAGAATTAACAAAGATACAGACCAAGAACCTTGCCACAACGACGGTTGTTGGGTAATTTGTTTGCCCTACTCCAAGGGACTTTCTCCACCATTATACTTACTAAGGAAGGAAACTAAAACTGAAATTCTTATATAATCATCTTCATCATCTATTACAATAGCTTAAGGCCCTATATATAGGCCACAACATAAAAAAAAAACTCAAAAGACAAAGTTGCCCCTTGGGCAACAATACTCATATAAAACAACCTAGGGGGGAAAACATGAAATAACTTAAAATAAGAGCTAAAATTTAGAAAATAACTCATAATTTAAGATTTAAATTATAGCCGTCGATTTACGACGCCTCTTGTGATGGGCGCGCCAAATCTTCGTACTGATGTCTGCATCATGGAGCCTTTGAGATGCCTGCTAGAGTTGAATCAAGTGAGAATTTTGGTGAAAATAATCTAAAGGCCTGTGTATGATCATTTTGACAAGTAGGATATCAAACCTAAAATAATCAACACATGATTTACAAATTGTAGTCATATGAAAGTTCTATTAAATAAATAGATACCACGCTAAAAGAGCATAATTTAGATGAATTAAGAGAATCCTAATGTTTTTATGTATGAAAGAATTATAATAATCATGCTTGATGAAGTTGGTTGATGTAGATGTGTGAGAGACGTCATAGAATCATGTGGTATGCTTATTGTTTAATGGTTCTTGTTTAAGAAAGATCCAAATTGTATAAGATAGAATTATTTATAATATGGATAGGCTTGAATAAGAAACCTAAATGACCTACGAGAGAGTTTATTAAGTTATCATACCCTACAAGTCAATTTATATGCATGAACAAAGTCAAAAGATATTTATGTAATTTCTTCACTAAAAAGGAAGTTAGTTATTAACAAAGACGAAACAAAAGTTGTTGACTTGATAATGGAAAAATCTAAGTGATGTTCTTTGTGCATGTCTTATGCATAGTATTATGTCTGGTTTATAGGAATAGATACGTGATGAGTTGTTGAAGAGTCAATCCATTCAAAGAAAGTTTGCAATTCTCTTCCATAGTAGCATTCTCTTCCTTCAAATTTAGAGCATATTATATCATGCTCATCTCTAGAGGTTCTCTCCATAGAATGTTTTGTATGGAATGTGCATAATTTCTATGGAATTGTTTAACATTATTCATATTACTATGAATCATATATGCAATGACAAAGGTTTAAAATTGTGCAATTTAAGTATTGAGGCATTTTTCATTCATGAGACAAGGCGTAAGTTTTAAGACATTTTGATGCATTCATGTTTTTTAGTTTATTTTGTTTTGATGTAATGTGAACAATATTAGTTGTTTTTTATGTTTTTTTTTTATAAGCTATCAAATGATGGAGAGCATCCAATGATCATGGTAGGAAGTGCTTGGGCATGGCAAGTCTTGGGTTTGCTTGCATTTGGTTCCTTCTTGTTCTTGGGCTGCTTGATGTTCTCGGATTGGGGCTGTTTGCTTCTCTCGGGTTGGGCCTTGGCTGATTGGTGTTGAGCTTAAAAATTGGGTTCTATTTGGTGTTAGCTCATTAATGCTTGAGCTGAAATTTAGCTCATTAATTGGGGGAGTAAATGCACTTCCTAGCTCATAAAATCAAAAAGGTATGTGGAGTGGATCTTGTCTCTTCCCCTTCTTGTGTCTCTTTGGTTTCTTCTTTGAGAATAAAAGCTGGCTGGCTCTTGTGATTTCTCCCTGGCTGTTTCCCGTGAATTCCCTGCCTTGTTTCCTGTGTTGGCTCCTAGGATCCCTCTATGGCTGCTTTCCCGTGGCTTGCTGGTTGGGTTTCCTGTGGCTTTTTCTCCCTGTTTTCTGTGCTGATTATGTGGGTTGTTGTGGTGTTTTTTGGCCTTTCATTTCCCCAAACCTGATTGATTTTGGTTGGAGGTGTTGTGGCTGTTTTGCTTCTTTTTTTGCCTATAAATTAAATATGTTTTGAGTAGGAAAGAGGTTGTTGAAAATCTGAGCAAAGTTTCTACTAAAACCTGAGGGTTTCTTCTCTTGGAAAAGCTTGAGAGCTTGTTTCACTCCCTTTCCTCCTCTCTATTTCGTCTTGGCTTCTAACCACTTCTTCCCTACCGAAGTTCCACTCCACCTGTACCCTTCTTCTTAAGCTCTTGGAAGTTGTTTGTTGGCTGAAATTTGGAGACATTTGCCGGAGGAGTTTGGTAGAACGTTGGACCCATTTGCAGTGGTGGACCCTCGGTTTGCAAGCCTAAGCACAATTTTCATATATTTTCCTACTCTCGTTGCATGTGAGGAAATTGCTAGACGGTTGTTCTAAGGATAGCATTTTTATATTATTATTTTGTTTCGTTTGAATTGACTTTTGTTTATCCGGATGTTTGTTCGGATGTTTGCAAGCTAAAGTGAATTGAGTTTGATTTTATTTTGTCCTTGTGTTCTCCAACTTAGCTTTTCTTTCTAGTTTGCTTACACCACATTTTGAGATGTAAGCCTCAATCCAAAAATTACATAAAGCTAAAAGAAATATTAAAAGTGATGTTTATATAATATCCAAATAATATATTAAAAGATGACATATTACATTTATGTTGAACTATAAAGTAACAATTGAACTATAAAGTAAAATAGTATCATAAAAGGGTTTGTAATCATTCTCCCAACATCTGCATTACACTAAAGGTGACAAATTTTTCAATCCTCGAACTAAATTTACTGCTACATACACTAAAAACTAGACATCATGTCTGTAAGTGTCTGTGTTTGAGACCAACTATACAAATAACCCAATAAATGTAAATTATGTCTCCCAGCTAAGTTAAATAGTTCAAGAGTTAAATAAAAGTTCACGTTATCCCAAGTGTATTATTAACAATTAAAAGGAACACCTATTATGCAGTATTTTGAAGACTACTGAAACTTTTATTGCCAAATTAGTGAAAGAACATCTAGCAATTCCAGAAACAGATGACATCATATTCAAACTAAAGTAGAAATTTGTAGAGATTAATGATGAATTGATGACAACATATTCAGCTATACAAAAATAGCTTCTCCCATTTTATTATTTTGAATAAGAGATTTTGCACTTCCAAAACCGGAAATTCCAATTTAACATTAGAGAGGAGACGGGTAAATGCAAATAAATTAGATATTATTGTGGAGAAGAAGAAACGATTTAATTAGGCGTTAAATACTTGATTATGCATTTTTGCAATTTCAAATGAATTTAATATTCAAATTTTCCATATCCAAATTCCATATTCTCCATTTCATTTGAAGAATAAATGACATTAAATTCTAATTAAGGGTAGAGAAGAAAAAATTGAATCTTAAGAAGAAATTAATGCGAATTTTTTACTGTTGAATTTCAATTTTATGGAGGTTTTTCATATTCCAAACATCGGAGGTGAAGAAAAGCATAGTAGATTTGCTCTATGAAACTTAGGAGCCAAGTAGTCAAAAAAGCAATATTTTAAGGAAAAATAATTTTCTAATTAAAAACCGAGAAGGCTTTCAATCTTCCTACCTTAGGTGGCAAGTGGGCGTAGATGTGATTTCATGTTTGAAAATTAGGAGTAGGAGAGGACAATTGGCAAATAATTTTTAAGTGTGTAGCCATGAAATGGGAAAAGTCAAGGAATTTTAACTGATAAATATTATAATTTACCAATTAATTAATTAAATAATAATAATAACTGAAAATATTGTATGGTCATGATTGACATCATCAAATCAGATTAAACAAAATAAAAGTCTAAGATTTAATATTGATAGAATCACAAGCCATTTTTACAATACTAGCAGTAATAGTGTGTGTAATTGTATATCCATACACAAATCAAAGCATATAGATGCAACGTGCACATTATAATGCAATTCATTCACGCATACAAACTACAAACATATCTAAAATGTTATGCACATTACAAAACATAAACGAAACTCAATCTAAATCCCTGAACTATTTCTCAGAGTATTACATTGCTCAATTTGGTCCCTTGGCTACACAAAATTGATCCAAAATGCTCCCTCATGTTGTAATTGTGATATAAAATTGATCACAATTTAATCTCAAAGGGATCATTTTAGATCAATTTTTATATAGTCGATGAACTAAATTGGAACAACATGATACTCTGGAACTAAATTCGCCACATACAAATTGTCAATGAACTATTTTGAAGTTTGCCACATATATAGAGAAAATTTCAAACCTTGCTTAAACATGATTGGATATCAGCCCTGATAACACATTAAATACATACGATGATGAGCACACTGCGCATGCAAAAGCAAATGTCCATGTGCAATGGTTTTCATACAATGCTAGCATGTTTAAATGATAGAAATCTATAGACGATTTCCCCTTATATAATAATAAAACCAAGGAATGAATGCACAAATTATAATCATTTCCTCCATGAGAAACTAGTGGATGGAATTTTTATTGTAATAAAAATAAAATCATGCCTTTCTACCGGTATATCTAATAAATTTCCTAGCTAATTTATTTCCTAAGCTAAAAACAAGAGGCATACAAGAAAGGAAAATTAGAAAAAGTTAAAATAACCCCAAAAAAAATCAATGACGGGCAAACAAATTACTGGGGCCCTGGAGCAATAGGCTGGACTTAACCTGAAATTTACCAAAGAAATAAAATCAAGGAACACTTTTCCACCACCGATGATGAATCTCACCAATTGGCATTTCTGTAAGCAAACCAGCAGCAGTCCAGTACTTCATGAAGTTTTTCTTCACCCGTTTCATTAGTTCCAAAATGTAATCACCCTTGTTGTTGTACTTGTAGCAGTTATCCCAGATAAACTGCACATCATTATACACATCTAAGGAATTCTTGTACTTGGCTCCATGCTCTAGATCATTACAGATGCTTCCAAAATCCATAGGAGTGTCGATGATATCAAAATAATCCTGATGTAATAGATCAGTTTCAGCCTTTCAATCAACTTTATAAAGAAGTAAAAATTCCATCATTGAGATGGGTATATAAATGTAATATTGAAGGAATGTAATGAGGGATAGACTACGAATAAGACGGACACAAGTTATGTAAAATAGTTTAACATCTCATACAAAATCCAACAAAAAATGAATAGAGAACTAGGATACATAAAGCAATTCAACAATAATTGGAATAAGGCAAATTTTGATGAAAAATTAATTGATTTTAACGAAATAAACGTTGAAATTCTAATCAGTACATCAATTCTATTTTTCTTTGCATTTTCGTTTCACGAGGAAGTGAGTATAAACTGCCTACCGCGTTAAATCTATTCATTAGATTTAATGTGATAGGAAATACTTGAGTTTGCAAGTAACCCTAATGGGAAATACTTGAGTTAGCAAGCAAACCTAACAATAATTGGTGAAAACAGAGAGAAAACCTCAAGATCTCCAATGATAACAATCCAAAAACAGTAGATTGTATTATAGGAATCAAACCAAAAGCAAGAACAAGCAAAGATACAATTGATCCTCAATTCGATAGAAGGATCGTTCTCTCCCAATCTCTAGACGATGAATCTAGAGCCCAAAGCCACAAAGAGAACTCCAAGAGAAACAATAAGCATGCATAACCCTAACCCTAAACAACCCATACTATTAATACATTAATTTCCTAATTCAAACTCCTTAATTCAAAATTTCTCTCTCATCCTAGCCGCCCACCTCTCTTTCTTTAATTTGCTCCTAGATGGGCCCACTAGTTTGGTCGGCAACATTAAGGGAGGCAGCTCTTGTCCGCCTCCTGTAAACAAGAACTGGCCAAAGGCCGGCTGTGCCGGTTCAGGTTGAACCGGCCTAACATAATGCTCCATGCAAACAAAGGCAAAATGATAGATTCCTCCACTAAAAGCATGCACACATAAAAACCCTAACATCAATAGATGATTGAATCATTAAGACTAAAGCAAACTTGATCAAATGAATGAAACACTTTATTCCAAAATCAATTTTAAATAGAAACCTCTATATTGCGTTGGCAAAGCAATAAAGCTTGATAAGCTAATAGTTACAAAAATCTGTGAAATACAAATAGTTGGGATGATCATATTGAAAATGCATTGCCATCATTTTGAATTTACAACAAGAATAAAAAATGGAGGCTTCATGAAAAACGAATAAAAAATGGAGAAGGGCTCATGAATGCAACAAAAATAGTTTTGGGACAAGCTGCTGTTGATAACTTGAATTAAAGTAGTTATTCTGCATTTTTTAATCGAAAGGTGTAATAAAGATTTTTTAATCGAAAAGCGTAATTAAGATTTTTTATAAAGAAAATTTACAAATATAAAATAGGATTACAGCTTTTCAAGACCTTCCTCAAGTATGCAAGAGAGAATAATGTTGTGATAATGTCTAAATAAAAACAAGCCATTTAGACAAGAGAATGTAGAATCTTGTCTTCTAGAGTAACCATTGTATGCAAGCAAGTGAACACAACAATTAGCTTCCTTATGAATGCGTTTGAAAGGGCACGAATAATTTTAAGTTTGAACCTGAAGCAGGCACTATAGCACTGCACCACCATTGACAACCAAGGTCATAAGTGGGAATACGATTCCACCTGAATACGGTGGGTATGCAATTGCATATTCAGCTTCAAGCCATTGAGAAAGCCCTTCAACTCAGCGTGAAGGATGATGAGTTATTTTAGGTAAGAGAAAAACACAAAAATGAAGTAGTAAATGCAAACCCGAATCAACCAGCCACAGGTGCCATTATTATAAGAGTTAGAGACAAACTCGATAGTATTAGGTTTGAGGAAAACCAAGGGAGATTTCATTTGATTAAGATCAAGTTTCTTGGAGATCATGTTTTAAAAGAGTTCAAAAAATAACATGAAGATCAACAGATCTTTTATGCATAGCGATAAGGTGATCATAGTAATTTCATGAAGTAGTTTTCTGATTTTTAAATGAAAACCAAGATTGAACATCTATTGTTGTCATTTTTTCATTATTTTCAGTAATATTGAATTCCAGGTATTAAGGATTAGAGTTTGTGGATCCCACCAAGTAGTAAGGACATTAGAAATATTATGAAGTGATTTGGAGAGGTGATACAAAATACAGTAGAGTTTTTCCTTATAACTTCAACAAATTGGCAAGTGATGAGTACTTAATTGAGGGTCTCACCAAAATAACAAAATCCATGTTTGGATAAAGGATTTCCCTTGGATTTCAGTGGGAAGAGTAGAAATGAGGAGTTCCACAAGAACAATCAAATCTTAGCTAGTAAGCCAAGCTTCCCAGGTTAAAAAATACTAGATAAGGCCCTAGAATTCATGGACAAGGACATGAAGATACAGACACAATATGATATGGACACAGTATATGTCTATCATTGAAAATATAAGACACGAACACACTTGGACAAGGCATTATATTTTTTATAATTAAACAAAAAAATCCATATAAATTAAACAAAATACACAAATTAAACTCATAGAGTTATAATAGTACTCATTATTTTTTATTGCACATTACATAATACACAAAAAACACTGTTGTTGCCAGGTCCCAAATCCTGGATGAGGAAAGTGGAGGGTTGTGTTAGGTAGTCAACACTCAACAGCCAACATAAAACTTGTCGAATAATCATAACATAAATCATTTAATACATTGTGTTAATGCTAGGGCGTTCCCTGGAAGCGACACATTGTATGGCTTAAATATAACGACAAGTGAGCAATGGCCGCTACACTGGCGCCCGAGTGCAATGTTAAATAGACAAACATTCCCACATCATGAACGAATGTAGGCAAAGAAACTAGTCCAAGAAACTAAAATTAGATTAGGATCTTGGAATGTAGGTTCCCTTACAGGCAAATCAATGGAATTAATTTATATTATGATTCATAAGAATAAAAATATTCAATGCATTCAAGAAATTAAATGAATGGAAGAGAAGACAAAAAAAATTGATAGTTTAGGATTTAAACTTTGGTATTCAAGTATGAGTCATAACAGAAATGATATTTGTATGATTATACATAAGAGTTTCAAAGATAATGTTCTAAAAATTGATAGAATTGAAGATAGAATTATGGCTTTAAATATTATTGTTGAAGCTAAAATTATTAATATTATAAGCGTTTATGCTTCTCAAGTTTGTTTGAATATGTGTTCAAAATTAAAATTTTCAAAAGACTTATAAGAATTAATACAAAAGATACATCTCGAAGAAAGAGTTTTTATTGTAAAAGATTTAAATGAACATGTTGATAGAGAGGTAGATGATTTTAAAAGCATTGATGGTGGTTGTCTTTCAAAGCGACTAATAAATGGGGTAAGATTATATTAAATTTTTTCTAGCTTATGATTTTGTAATTGCTGATACCTTATTTAAGAAAAGATGTGAGCATCTCATCACTTATAAGATTGGATATAATAAAATTCAGATTGATTATTTTCTTAAAAGAAAAATAGATCGTTTAGATTGCAAAGAATGTAAAGTTATTCTGAGTGAAAATTTATCTACCCAACATCTTTTATTAATTTTAGACTTTAAAAAGAATGGCCAAAACATTAAAATTAAAATAAATTGTTGTTCTAGGATTAAATGGGGAAATTTAAAAAATAGTAATTAAAATAATTTTAAGACTAAAATTCTAGATCTTAAGATTTTGTCTGTGCAAGAGGAAGCTAATATTATGGGGAAAAATAGCTAGTGATATTAAGAATATTGCAAAAGATGTGCTTGGAGTATCAAAGAGAAAAGCTAGTAATAGTAAAAATAGTTAGCGGTTGAATCAAAATGCGCAAGAAAAAATAAAAAATAAGAATATTTGTTATAAAAATTAGTTTAGCTATAAAAATTTTAATAATTATGAAAGATATAAAGAGATCCGTAAGGAATGTAAGAAAATAATTTGCCATGCAAAAATTTTTACTTTTAATGATTTATATAATAGATTAAATAATAAAGAGGGTGAAAGATATATGTATAAATTAGCTAAACAAAGAGATTGGAGTAGTAAGGATTTAGATGAAGTAAAGTGTATTAAGGATGAATATCAAAAAGTGTTTTTATTAGAAGAGGATATTCAATAAAGGTGGATGAGATATTTTGCTAAACTTTTCAATGAAGATTATGAGAATGTGATTGAATTTGGTGACCTTAGCACCTTAAATGAAAATAAAGATTTTTGTTTTTATCGTCATATTAGTAAAACCAAATTTAAAGAGACTTTAAAGAAATGGAGTATGGAAAAGCTGTTGGACCTTATGAAATTCCAATAGAAGTGTGGAAATGCTTAGGAGATGAAGGAATTTCTTGGCTTACTAAACTTTTTAATATTATTTTTAAGACTAAAAAGATGTCAGATGAGTGGAGAATGAGTATGTTGATTCCTATTTTTAAGAATAAAGGTGATGCACAAGACTGTACGAATTATAGAGGAATTAAGTTAATGTGGCATACCTTAAAATGATGGGAGAGAGTTATGGAGCATAGGTTATAGCGTGATAATAATTTTTCTCAAAATCAATTTGGATTCATGTCAGGTAGGAGAGGAAGCTAGTGATATTAAAAATATTGCAAAAGATGTGCTTGGAGTATCAAAGAGAAAAGCTAGTAATAGTAAAAAAATAGTTGGCGGTTGAATCAAAATGCGCAAGAAAAAATAAAAAATAAGAATATTTGTAATAAAAATTAGTTTAGCTATAAAAATTTTAATAATTATGAAAGATATAAAGAGATCCGTAAGGAGTGTAAGAAAATAATTTGCCATGCAAAAATTTTTAATTTTAATGATTTATATAATAGATTAAATAATAAATATGGTGAAAGATATATGTATAAATTAGCTAAACAAAGAGATTGGAGTAGTAAGGATTTAGTTGAAGTAAAGTGTATTAAGGATGAATATCAAAAAGTGTTTTTATTAGAAGAGGATATTCAATAAAGATGGATGAGATATTTTGTTAAGCTTTTCAGTGAAGATTATGAGAATGTGATTGAATTTGGTGACCTTAGCACCTTAAATGAAAATAAAGATTTTAGTTTTTATCGTCATATTAGTAAAACCAAAGTTAAAGAGGCTTTAAAGAAAATGGAGTATGGAAAAGCTGTTGGACCTTATGACATTCCAATAGAAGTGTGGAAATGCTTAGGAGATGAAGGAATTTCTTAGCTTACTAAACTTTTTAATATTATTTTTAAGACTAAAAAGATATCAGATGAGTGGAGAATGAGTATGTTGATTCCTATTTTTAAGAATAAAGGTGATGCACAAGACTGTACGAATTATAGAGGAAGTAAGTTAATGTGGCATACCTTAAAACGATGGGAGAGAGTTATGGAGCATAGGTTACGGCGTGACAATAATTTTTCTCAAAATCAATTTGGATTCATGTCAGGTAGGTCTACTATGGAAGCTATTCATTTACTCAGAGGTTTGATGGAGAAGTATAGAGAGAAAAAAAAGGGTCAACATATGATTTTTATTGATTTAGAGAAAGCATATGATAAATTTTCAAGAGAAGTGTTATGGAGAGTTCTACATAAAAAAGGGGTTTTATAATGCTTGTATTCAAGTCCTTAAGGATATGTATGCAGGAGTTGTTACTTGTGTTCAAACACAAGGTGGTTTGACTGAGTATTTTCCTATTTCGGTTGAATTACATAAAGGATCAACCTTAAGCTCGTATCTTTTTGCTTCAGTCATGGATGTTTACACTAGACATTTGCAAGAGGTTGTACCTTGGTGTATGCTTTTTGCTAATGATATTCTTCTTGTTGATAAGACTAGCGAGAAGTTGAAGGTAAACTTGAATTATGAAGGTCAACCTTAGAGTCTAAAGGTTTTCATTTGAGTAGATCTAAAATTGAATATATGGAGTGTAATTTTAGTAACAATATATCTAGTGGGGGGATTGTGACTTTGGGTGATAAAGTTATTTATAAGAGTACACGTTTTAAATATATTGGGTATATTATTCATAGTGATGATGAAATAGATTGAGATATTATGAGTAAAATTCAAGTTGGATGGTTGAAGTGGAGGAATGCATCGGGCTTGTTGTGTGATAGAAAAATCCCTCTCAAACTTAAGGGAAAATTCTGTAAGATGGTAGTGAGACCTGCAATGCTTTATGATGCAAAATGTTGGCCATAAAAAGAGAAGCATAATATTAAGTTAAGTGTTGCAAAGATGAGGATGCTCAAGTGGATGTGCGGCTTTACTCTTAGACATGATACGAAATAAGCATATACTTGAAAAGGTTGAAGTAACTATAGTGGAAGATAAGATTAGAGAGAGTTGCCTTAGATGGCTTGGTCACATAAATTAGCGACCTTCCGATGACTGAGTTAGGAAAGTATATGTATTAGATTTTACTTAGGTTAAGAAAGGTAGAGGTAGACCTAAAAAGACGTGGTTAGAAAATATTAGAAATGATCTTTCTTTATTAGATTTAGATGAAGAATTGACTCTTAACATGACACAATGGAGAAAAAGGATTCACGTAGCCGACCCCACAGTGGAATAAAGGCTTGTTGTTGTATTACATGATACACAAAATATATACATATACAAAATATAATTAATAGTCTTCATCAAGTGATTGGAAATCAAAATTCATTTGATCTCTTCATCATGTGATGCCTAATTTAATGAAATCTCAAATATGGACGATCTAATTAATCATCCACTAAATTTGATCCCAACTCAAAAAAGAACCAATTAATTATAGAGTTATTAGATATGATCTTGTTGGTAAGTTTGCAAGGGTTAAAAGGCTTTTAGTCTATCACAATCATTAGATTAGCTCCATCAGGAATCATAAAAGTCATTGATGTGAAGCATTTTGGCATAGCAAACACCTTAAATTATTTGTGATTACCAACAATAATATAGAATTGAGTCTTTATGCAGCTAGAAATGACAATCAGATCTCTTTAAGAGTAGGATTGGTGTAGAGTCTTCATTGCCTCTTTGGATATCAATTGAGAATTAAATCAGCTAATGAGTAGTTATCATTTTCGACAATAAATGGATAAAAAAGTTCTTGGAAGAAAGCGACAACATGAGCACTAACATTTCTTAAGAATCTAATCATGAGCAACTCCAATGCTTCATTTTTTAGAAAAGATTTTGGACCCAAATAATAGAAAACAATATGTGAAATATTGTGTTTATATCACCTTCATCAAGCCATTTTATTTTTTATTATGCCTCCAAAACATTTCTTCATATTTCAAGAAAAAGATGGACCTAACTTTACATTCATTCAACTCAATCCAAGAATTACCCTTTTTCTAAATCGCAAATTGCTGCTCTTTGGTAACTCAAATTCCAATTCTTTAATTTTGGTAAATATGTTGCTAAAAATCTGATTATTTCAATTAATCAAAGCCTTCCAAGTTATTTTGAGCTTGAATCCAAGTTCATATGAGCAGAAAGAGTCACAATGAAAGTTCCAAACTATTTGGACAATCACAGAAAATACCTCTTCGACAATCCACAAGGTCTAGAACTTAACATTGTTTGGGTGATGGTAATCGAGGGTAGCACCAAATGAGGATCGGGAGTGATCCAAGTGGATATTGTGTTGGCAAATGTGTAGAGACAAGTTGGGTTAAAAAGAGTTCGATCCTGAATTCCCCAAATTGACTTATCATGCCATGTGAATTTATTTCCAAAAAAAGCCAATGTCGGCCATACCAGTAGCTTGGATAAAATTATTAAAGTATAAAAAACCTTCTAGATCAACATGGTTGCCAACTAGCTTCTCACATTGAAATCATTTATAGCATCCCAAGCCTAGTGCAATGGTCTAGATTGAAGATATGTGCCACAAAGATGCCTTGATCATAAAGATTTAGCATAGATGAAGGAGCACTTGATAACGTACTTTAAAATGGATTTGAAGGAAATGCTCATGCTCAGTAAACCATACATCAAAGAAAATAGTACCCAAAACACACACACTTTTTAGGAGGTACTAGCAACACTATTATAAAATATGATTTTGGAAGAAAATATATCGAAGCACTAGCTAGAGATAAGAGCCTTTTGAGGGAACTGCCATTGCAGATCCCTCTGATATTCCAACTAATACAATGCATTACACCGTGGTGGCTATTTCAATAAGTAGATTATCCAACCCTAGGTGTTCTTATTAGGGCCTCTCAAGTGTTTTTCCCGTGATAGTTAACCAATTGGTGGTCATTTGGGTAACATAGTGATTTGAGGTTTGAATGTTTCTATTAGTTACGAAAGAGCATTGGTAGATAGAAGCAACTTTACAATGGAAAAAATCCTAGAGGTCTCGCATCTTCATCTGATTGTTTTTAGGCGCACGCACAAGGGTGAGCGGTGGGGTTGCTGTTCCAAGTTTCCTATTATTAAAGTCAAATTCATAATAAACATGGGAAGTGTAGGCAAGAAAAATAATTATATAAACATGAAAGAATTAGGGATGGGAGGTAGTAAATCCAGCAAAAGAACGAGGCAAGCTCAACTACTCGAGATTAGGGAACATTTGAAGATGAGAAGATGGGTAGAGGCAAATTAAAACTATTAGTTAGAATTTTTATTGGCATGTTCCATTGGATATTCTAAACATTATCCATTGAATTCCTTATTTACGCTAATTTATAAAAAAGGGACGTCCAATACTTTGACATTAGACTATTAGAGGACTATTAATACAATTTAATTGATTTTAAATCCTTTAAATCTTTTCTTTTTCTCTATTCCTAAGTTTTGGTTGAAATCCTTAAGACCACAATGGCTTAAACAATTTTACTTAGACCCAAAACTCCCTTGGCAAGGACCTAAAGCTCCCTAGATATCTCCAACATGGTAGCTAGAATCATTTTCCAAACCTAAAATCAAGCTCTCTATATATCATCAAATTAATTTCACCATTAAAAAAAAATAAAATAGCTTCACAAAATCCCCAAAAATCTTCCCAAAATCCTGGTTGGCCTTCTCTAAATAAATCCCATCTAAATGAGAATGAAGGCCTCAATCGGTTTACTCAAATTTACACTCTCGGGTAGCATATTGCTGTTATCATTGCATCTTAAAAGTTAAAACAATTTTGACTTTTGATATATAATAGAAAAGAACAGTAAGATAAATAAGATTGTTTGAACGTAAAACTTACAGGAATTCCAAGAGCGACAGGGTTAACAGGAGCATTAAAAGGCCCGGCAGCATCCATTTTCATAACTTTCCTAATCACCTGAAAAACAACAATTGAAAAGATAAGCAATGATTTAAAAGTCCATTGAGAGAAAAATAAAGAACAGCTACTTAACCAACATACCGTCAATGCAGAATTTAGATCCTTTGTATTATAACAAAATTCCTTATGAGGAATCTTCGACTCCATTTGCTTTGCCGAAAAATCTGCAAATTTTTAATTATCAGATACTAACATGATTCTATCACCCTTTAATACATAGGACAACTGCCTATTGACATTATTTCTTTCACGAAATCACCTGAAAGCCCCGATCCCCTTGAAGATTTTATCTTGATGCTTCCTGTTTTTCTTGTTGGATTTTCTGGAACCACGTTGCTCGTTTCTAAAGCTTGACCGTCAGACCAAGTAGCATCCATCTTACTAGAAGTCATTTCATTCATCTCCATGGCAAATTGTGAGTTGCTTTTATCTGTATCACTAGGTGTATTTACGCTTGGCATTATTGCATCTGAAGAACGTTTATGATCTTCTAACAATTTAGAGGTTTTGAGTTTAACTTTAACACGGCTATGGCCAGCATTCGTTTTTGATTTAAAGCTTGAAACATCAGCATCACTGTTTGAACCTTTTGCTATTCTATTATCGAGACAGGTGGGTTGTTTAACCTCCAGCTCAAATTTACCTTGACTTTCACCAGTTTGGCCCATATAATTTTCTCCTTCAATTGAAATTGAAGGCGAATTAGGATCATCCATGAAGATGAGATCATTCTTTTTTACTTTTTTCAGACTTCCTTTGGCTCCCTTCTTGCGTTTCATGCCTTCAGAATTTTCTGAGAATACAATCTTCCGAAAGATTTCAGATTTATGCCACCGGTGCCTTTATCTAAAACTGCAATAACATGTAGTAAGTTAGAATCTCTCATTCACGGGTCATTCAGTTTGATTTAAAGTTTACACTTTTTTTGTTAAAGATAAAAAAAGAATTGAAAAATGACAACCCTGCAATAGCGCACCTTCCAAGCCAATGCAAAAGTGCGGGAAACCGCCAAGGAGCAGTGTTCAATGATTAAATGCAGTTGAATTCGAGTAAAAGAAGACATTTTCAAACCTCGACAGTTGAAAGAATTAATACAATAGTCTAGGAATAGAATGTGCAATAGCAGAATTGGACAAAATTTCCCTTTTCTAAAACTCTCACTATGAAATATTGAGAAGCAATCGGACTAGATCTATGAATCTAGAAAAGAAGGTGCCTCACAAGCTACTGTCTATGATGCAAAATTGACCCCATTAAAAGAAAAAGAATATAGAGATATAAATTGTAGGTAACATTATTTATTTAGTTCAATCAACAAATCAGCATTCAATGAGTTATGGATCATCAGCACTAATGAGTAAATTTGGATTAACAAGAAACAATCATATTTAATTTAGTGCAATAGACGTAAATTCATTACATGACTTATGAATCATCAACACTAATGAGTAAATTTGGATTAACAAGTATAATTGTTAGCTAATCATGAAATTAATATTGAATCATTTAATTTAACTATTTTATTTATTTTTTCTTATTAATACTTTTGAAATGTGATACCATATTTATGGCTTTCGACCATTTTGTATTCTTATACCCTTAATAAAGGTTGCACTAACCAACTCTACATTATTAAGCATCAAGAATTTCCTTGTTATACTCTTGATAAAAGTTGGGCAAACAAACTCTCCAGTAACAAGAGCTAGAAATTCCCTTTTCATTCATTTTTTTCCTGATAGAAGTTGGCCAACCAACTCTCTCCGATATCAGGAATCATCTCTTCCAGCACAGGCCATCAAAGTCAACCAACCTAACTCACATGATATGGTCTTCCAAAGAATTCTTGAAATGCATTCTCAGTCCTTGAATCTTTCTTATTGATTGGCATCATCTTTTCATAATAATACATACTTGTACATGTAAAATCTTTATTTTATGCCTCATGCATTATTAAACACTCTTATGTTTGAAAAAAATGATCACGAATTTAAAAATAATTAAATTCATGGTCATAAGTGGCATAAAGCCTGTTTGATGTTTTTGGATTTCTTCAACAAGCTAATAATCATCAAGAGAATTCATAAATACAAACATAATAGATCTAGAAGATCATAAAAAGAGCAAACATTAACTTAGGAATGATTTGACCCATATCTTAGAAATTGAATATCTCACCAAAACAATTCGATCTTTCCTGTGATAAATGTCCGTATTTTCTCCTTCTGGCGTCACATCCTAGTGTAAACAACCTAAAAATGATAATATGAATAATTTATATAACTCCTAGAATGCAACAATTTAATTTAACTCGAAATAATCTCAAATAAATAATTTACCTCAAAATGATTTCTTCTCATTCGAGCCTTTTCATTCCTGACAAATGACTCAAATTAAATTGATAATTTCTTACCTAACTTTACTTATTTTCTTCATTTCCTTCTTCCTTGGCTTCTTTTTTCTTCTATTTATCTGATTTCAGTAGCTACTGCTAGGGTTTCAGAAATTGACCTGACCCTGACCCGACTATAATATTTTGGATTCGAATTGACCTCTATGACAAACGGGTCGGGTTTGGGTCTACAAACATGAACCATTTAATAAGTAAGTCGGATTTGGGTCAACCCGTCAACCTGGAATTACTTTGATTTTGACCCGGATCGGACAAATTTACAGACTATGCCAAAGAAGCGCACGAAAAAGGGAGACGGGATGGGAGGCATGATTTCATTTCGTTGTCGTTTCGGTTTAATATAGTGGCTCGGCGCGTGCACGCAGAAAGCGGACGAATTGGCGAAAATGGGACTAGCGGGTGGATGACAGGATTTACGATATTTGGTTGAGGAAGCGCGCGAACTGGAAGAAAGGGGCCACCAAACGCAGTTTGTCTTTTCATTTCGGGTTAACCCGCGAAAGCAACCGAAAGAGAGCATATTTAAAGAATTTGTCCAAAGAAGCGCGCAAAATGGAATTAGCAAAAAAATTAAAAAAACGGGTTGGCAGATTGTGTCGGGTCGAAACTAGTTTGAACTAGGTCAATCCAGCTTTAACCCGGGTCAGGTTCAGGACTGGGTCTAGGTTTGTGACTCTTACCCTAATCAGGCCAATTCAACTGATGACGGGCCATTTTCGGGTTGGGCCCGAACCCGACCCCAAAACTCATTTTAACACCCCTGCTATAGCCACCTCTCTGACCAGCTTAAGGAACCTCCAAACTGTCGTATAGCTAGATTAGGTTAAGGAATTAGGAGGATTTTAGATATATATGTAGTTGCATGCATGTAAATCCAATGAAATTTTCTTTCTTTGAATTTCACCGCCAATCTCTTAACCGTCTAAGCTCCCTAGCTACCACCATCAACTGTTGCCGCCATAGGAGAATAGTTGGTAGAATTTGCGTGCTACGGTAACCCTTTTTTTGTTCTTATAGTTTAGGTTAATTCTAGCTGTTAGGCTTTATAAAACTGAGGTCATATTGTATTCATAGCTCGTAGGCTTCACGATAACTCATCTATTTCATCATACTGAAGCCACATTGCCTCCAATTGGGTCGCATTGCCCCACCTGTCTATCATCTAACATGACATTTTCTCAGACTTATCAAATATTAATCATTAAATTTACTTTTAACTTGCAATTAAACATGTTATATGTTATTTAAATAAACATATAATTTTAGTGCATACATAACAAGGGCGACTACAAATAAAATTGCTTTTATGTTTCAAAATATTATCAATTAATGAAATATTTAAATAATTACAAGATACTTAGTTTTTAACTTGAATCATTAAACTCTATAATTGATCGTTTGCTCATGGATAATAAGTTGTTGATATAAATTACACAATACAAAGAATTTCTTGTGCATTTCATATTGAATTTTAGTTCAAGTGCAATTGTACATGCAAAAATACTAAATAACTCGCCTCTTTGATTAAAATATTGCATATCTGTTGACGAATATTTTCATGTCGACCCAACTCTGATCGAGCCGGTTCGAGCCCGACTGGGTTCGATCGCACTCGATCAATTCGATCAAACGTCGTCGAAGCGAAATTGACCCAAATTAAACATTTATTTAATTAAATTAAATTCAATTTAATTAAATTAAATTCAATTTAATTAAATTAAGATCAAATAAATCCAAATCGAACCCATTCGAGCCTCTTCAAAGTTCAAACCAAATTTGACAGAATTCGTCGTCGATTCAAGCCTAATTTCATAAAATTATCTTGATTGGACCCAATCGGACCCGAATCAACTCAAAACGGTTCGGGTCGAGTCCAATTCGAGCTTGATTTCAATCCTAATTGGCCAGTTTGGGCTGAATTAGGTTCTCAAATTAGAAATTGGGATCAACGAATGAGATTTCATATCAAATCCCACCCAATCTCACATCAAATCTGGCAGAAAATCCACTTGAGTGGAATTTCCTTCGATTAGCACAAGGATGGAGCGGGATTGGCGATTTTGGACCGCTCTTTTGATGCTTGCGTGCGCCTCTAGGGGAACGAAGGGAGAGGGTGGAGCCATTCGGCTCTCCCATGCCTGTCCTTCCCGAACAAAAAAAAGGGAGAGTGAGAGAGCAGGAGAGAGAAAGCGGAAGCAAGGGTTGCAGGCGTTCGGCCCTTCCAGGTCCTCCGACATGTCCAGGACATCCGTCTCCCTTGGCCGCCGAGTCCTCCATATCCAATTTTCCTTAACTGCTGAAACCCTCCCATCCTGCAAGCTTTTTCTTGGAGCTGAAACCAAGTGAAGAGAGGATATTGTCTTTCCCTAGTTGAAGAACTTTCCTGCTGCAATTTCCTTTCTTTTTTCAACCAAGAAGGAGAGCCTCCTTCTAGCTGTTGTTGGTTGTCTCTCCTTCTGAAGTACAGGGCAAAGGGCTGTTGTAATTAGTCCCTGTTGCAGCCAAGAGGAGGTAGGAAGGCTCTACTTCCTACCGAATCAATTTCGGCGACCTCTTGCCGACGAAATCCACCTCCGGGAGCACTCACACAGTGAGGACAGCAGTTTGGAGGCTTTTGGAAGTTTCCGGACAGCACTTGGAGCTTGGTTGGAGCTTGGACAGTGACTTGGGCATCAATTTGGAAAGCTTGGACAGCCCAGGTGAGGTAAATCTCAAAACCTTAGGAAAATCCCTAAGACCCCCTAGTCAATTGACATGTGGTTGACGATCCAAAGCCATAGGTCCCTTAGAAACTTCATTATTTGCTTCCCCAAAACCCTTCTTTTGTTGTCCTCTCAGCATAACAGCGGAAATCTAGTGATTTCCGTTGGTTTGCTCTCTTGGGAGATCCAAAGAGGCACGCCGATACGCGTAGGGGTGTGGGGTTGGTATCCAACACCTCTCAAATGCATGTAATAGCATTCATGTTATGTCCAATCCCTTCACCTATAACTAAACCCTAAGTTGAGGAGATTTCATTTGATGTTAGATTAAATGTTGAGATATAGACTTTCACAATGTCGCATGCTATGTTATGCTCCTTAGGTTGACATGTTATGACAAAATTAACATACAAGTGTAGGAACTCACACTTAGCAAGGCCTAAGGAAATGACAATGGGTCATCCCTTCCTCTAACTCTTGAAATCCCTCAACATTTGAAGCTTTCGCTCATGCTTTCAATCCATCAATCATACCAAAAATTGATTATCCTTTCCAAGCCTTAGGTGCGCATTCCTTATATGCATACATAGGATTCAAACATGAGTATTGCATTTGGAGTTATCCAATTTGAACCGACGCGACAAAATTGATATATGTTTAGGGCATCTTACATATGCTAAATTTCTTTGCCTTCCAAACTTGGTAAAAGTTTTTAATGGAATTGTTTGATTTAACATAAACATATATGATATCAAGTTGTTGTGAGGTCTACCATAAGTCTTCAAAGACTTATGTTGTAAACCCCACAACAAGCATAATCAACCAAATACATGACAAGATTCTTCATCAAGTTTAGTTTGTTTAAAATAGTGATTTTTATTTGCTTAAAACCCCCAAAAGATGTGGTCAATAGAGTAGAAGCAGGTGTTTGGCACTCTAAGTGCTAAACAAAATTTTTGATGTGATATTTTGTTATATAAACTGCTTCTAATCTATTGCAAGCATGAGACTTTTTTTCTTTTCAAACATGTATTTAATAGAATTAGGATGTAATCAAACTTGTGGGGGTTTGAATCAAAAGAAGGAATTGGACTAGAAGGATGTACCTGTTGAATGTGAAACCCGATGTCTATCCAGAAGTCAAAGGCTTAAAAACCCCCACAAATAGAGTCTGTAATAAATGACTAGGTTGCATAATAGCTGGCAACTCAGATGCCAAAATTGATTGTAATAACTGGGCATTACTTACATTTCTGTCTTAGTTAATTTACACTTTTAAGCATGTGTAGATTGTTTATTATGTGCGCAATATAAATGTTTGTTTTTTCCTAAGTTTCTTCTCTTATTGCTTGGGTTGGCCTGTACTTTTGATGTGGAAGGCTCTTAGGATAAAATAAGTTTTCTACCCATTAAAATGTAAGGAATCTAAAAAAAATTAGTCTCCATGATTTTCTAACAAAAGAAAAATTGTATGGCTCCCTTTCAATGTGCCAAGTTTTCCAAACTTAAAATAATCATACATAATCCATATAGAAAGCCCTCACTTAAGGACTAGATAATAAAAATCTATTTTTTTGTGGGTCAGCATATACATACAATCATAACTAGGCATCTTGACCTCAAAACCAAGTTGTAAACCCTAATTCCTAAACTAAAATAACCTTCCACTCTTCATATGCATTAGATCAAAATCATGATTTTAAAAGATTTAGGTAGGTTTAGTTGATAGCCCTTTTCAGGCAGGGCAACAAATCTAAGGGTCAAGCTGGATATACCTTATATGAGGTATTATTTGTAATGTCTTTTGTATTCTATTAGATTTAGGTTTGAGGTATTACCTCTCAGTAGTCCTCACCTTAGTTTTATGATCCGAGGCAATTGTTGATTCCGATCATCATATAAGTCCTCACCTTCTGGAAAAATTATTAGGTCCTCCCACCTGATGTAGAACTACGTCCTCCAACCGCCAAAAAACTCGGTTTTTGCTCGGTATTGCTAGGTATTATTCGGTAATAACGAGGAATATCATCATGTGAAGACCAATACCGAGTTATACTGATCAATACCGAGTTATACAAAAAAATACCGAGTGTTTTCTAGGAAAAACTAGGTATTTTTTTGTATTGCTCGGTATAACTCGGTATTGTTCTTCACATGATGATATTCCTCATTATTGTTTGGTATTGCTCGGTATTTCTCGTTTTTTAGCGTGATTTTAGCTCTTGGAGGACGTAGTTCTACATCAGGTGGGAGGACCTAATAATTTTCCACCTTCTGGGATAGTTCCTCCGACATATGTTGTTAGAATATAAGCCCCAACATTCTAATGAAAAATGTCGACTTCAGTAAAAATTAGATTTCTAAAAGATAAAGTGCAATAAATGATAGTTTGAGTATCTCTGAGTTCCCTTATAATCAAGTAATCCTACACTTATTTCATTTGACCCTCATTCCAAGAAATCTAATTTCAAGTTGATCCCCTCTCTTCCTTGAAATTCTTAAAGGTCAAAATCCTTTAAACAAAATTTTCACGAATTTAAAAAAAAAAAAATAGTCAATATCTAAATAACACTCAAAAGCAAGAAAACTACTAATTTAATCAAAAGTATTCTCAATAATCAAAGCTTTAGATGTAATTAACAATAGGAGCTTCCCCCTATGTGACGTATGTACCCCATAATAAGATAAACTCATTCAACTAAATATTGCATGGGGGGATCTCTGTTAAATTGTAAAATTTACCATTGAGTTCATAAAGAAATTATATTTTTATCCTTCGGGATAATATATCATCTTCCTTATGCCGAACTCAATTATAAGGTATGCAATCTGTTTGATGACAATAAAAATTCTCCAACAATATCTAACCACCATAACGAGCTTCCTTATATATAGCTTTCTTATATCAAGCAATTTTTTTTAATAATTTGTTATCTTCTTTTAGCATTTTATTATAATAGTTGCTTAAATCATCATCATTTTCTCTCGTTTATAATAAAAGAGTCGGCTCATGAGCCAGCTAGAACTCTTAGAATAAAGCGCAGGCTCAAATTCTATTAATTAACTAAGCTCAAGCCAAGGGTGACTCGAGCTTGGCTCAACTCGTTTACACCCCTAGCTCCCGCAAACATCCATACCTTTGATCCTTAGTGATGTGAAACGTAATGCATGGAAACAAGAACTGCTTGGAGATTTTAATGTAAGATTGTTAAAGCTTTGCTAGTTATAGAATTAATGCTTACCCAAATTAAGTTCTCAGAATTATCAAGTCGAAATTAAGGCATGTGGTTACAACTAGATTAATGGGACAATATCAAATTGACAACATAGAATTAGATAGTAATGTTATGGAGAGAAACAATAATCCACAATTAACAAATAGAATTTTTCACCTTGGGTCTCTCACTCACTCTCTTGTTGGTGGCACTTTTAATGGAGGAAGATTGAGAGCAACCAAGCGATGCCACTGTCCGTTTGAGTGGTAGTCGGTGGCGGGTAGTCCATGGGATGACTAGAGAGCATCCAACGTCTTATCATTTCTTCCTTGATCATCAAAGACGAAGCCGTGGTCGATGTCGGGATCGGCCGTCCATGGATGTGGAGAACTCTCTTCTTGAGCGGTTGAGCCCTTGAGCCGACTACTTGTTGAAGCAAAAGAGGAGAAGAGGGGGGAGTCGGCTATGGTGGGGGCTAAGAGGAAAATGCAGGAAATCTGAAATAAAATTCAGATTTTAGTGGTTTAGGAGAGGGATTTAATTTGAATTTCAAATTGATCCAAGGAGGGAGAGAGGGGCAGCAATGGGGAGAAGATTTGGGCTGAATTTGTGGAGCTATTAAGGTGATTAGGAGAGAGAGAGGCGGCCATTAAGGGGCCGGCCACATGAGGAGGAGAGAGGGGGTGAGTTTTGAATAAGTGGGGACCACCAATTTAATTTCAGAAATAAATTTTCAGTTTTCTTAAGGAAAGAAAACTTCCATTTATGAGGGCAAATATTTATCATTATACATATCATATAATATCATGAGTTTTATGTCAATTTTTCTATGCTTATTGTATGGTATTAGTGGAGCATATCATGTTCATAAATAATATATATATATATATATCAATTATCATGTATTCTTATGTATGTTGTTTGAGTCTTATCATATGCTCATATCAATTATATCATGTATTGTGTTCATGTCATATCATATCATTATGCACTTATCTTGTCGTGCCATATTTTATCAATACATGTGAACTTCTATCATCTGCGCCTATCATATTATAAGTAAGACAAAACATCATGTCTATGTGATATTTTTCTTATATTATGTCTTGTATACTAGCCCTACAAGAATCCGTCTCAATCATCTCAAACCTATAAATAAAAATCAATCATATCATTCTCAATCACAAAGTCATGTGGTTTTCATATAAAAATTTGTTTCTTCCAGTTCATGGATGTATCATATAATATCACTCAATCTTCTTATGCCTTCTTTTTCATATTATTTAGGATTACACCACATATCTTATTTAAAGAAAAACTCATTGGCCTACCATTTTGTACAAGATAACATTTCGCTAGCCAATTTAAATACGTTAATCATTTCTATCTAACATTTTATGTTTAAACACACATGTCAAATCACATTCATCATATAACAACAATTGTCATGTCATTTAATACAATTATCATATCATGTAAATTAATCCAATGTACTTATCAAAATATACATATTCAAATAAATAGTAACTTTATATGTATCATATATTTCATATTCAGATTTATTATATTGACTTCTGATCATTTTGTACTTCTTACTTCACGCTTTCAAATAAAAAAGATATGTACAAAACAAACAAGTTAAGTCTCAATATAAACATATCAAAAAACTTTTGATAATAATATATAGCCAATATGAAAAGTTACAAGCTAGAAACTAACTAAATTGAGAGATGATGAATTTTAAACAGATTTGAAGAGAGAGAGAAATCATAAGAACTATAATCATTTAAAACAAACATAGAATAAATATTACATTTCATGGTAAGAACAACTTTATAACTGGAGTAATGAAAAATACTAGCTCGAACTCTACTTTCTCTAACCTCTCTCATCCTTCTCTCTCCCACTTCTTCTCCTCTTCTCCTCTTCACCTGACCATGCATGAGAATGTGATGGAAATGAAATTTTAACAAAATATATTTATAAAAAAATAATTTGATTGTGTTTGCGCTACAACGCTCAAGACATAAGCACAACAACGCTCCATCAAGTTAACATTAAAAAAAAAAGATAATGCCACAATGCCACTCCCTAGAGCGGTTGCGCTCACAAAAAAATTTGCATGCATGTCATTTGGATCATTAATGGGTAATTGATATATCACACCCCACGTCACCCTCCCCCCTCTAAACAATATAAGCATATCAAAACACTTTGGATAATAATATATAGCCAATATCAAAAGTTACAAGCAAGAAACTAACTAAATTGAGAGATAATGCATTTTAAACATATTTGGAGAGAGAGAAATCATAAGAACTAGAATCATTTAAAACAAACATAGAATAAATATTACATTTCATGGTAAGAACAAATTTATAATTGTTAGCTTCAACTTCCTCTAAATGTTAGCTTATTTGTATATACATTCCACTTTAATTCCAAGCATTTTATTTCTATAAATTATGAAACTAATTGTTTAATTGATTGTATTTAATTGCAGTTTATGGTTTAAATGACAGCTAGATTAAAGGCTAAGTATTGGTAAAGTATTTAATAGTATGTACTTCAATTACTGTAGCAATTCCACTTAAACTGACATGCATAAAGCTGATGGAAATCCTAGGGCTGAGAATGTTTAGTGGAATTAGAAGGATTATTATAGTGTGATTTATTCTGTGGAGACATTAGTTTCTTTTCCCCACCCGTCCCTCCTTGGACATCGGAAGCCAGCTTCAAGCTGAGTAGCGGGAGCCACTTGTTGAGGCTGCTGCTGTGAGATGCTTTGAAGGAGGATTTCAGATAATAAATTTCTAAAATCTAGTTGTTGGAATTCAATAAAATGCTGAAGGTGGTTGTGCGGAATAGTGGTGGAAACTGATGCAGGCTAAGTTGATGTAACTGGTTACTCTTTAGGTTGAAAAAAAAGGTAAGGAGGGAAAGTGAAGAAATGAGACTTAGGAGAAGAGAGGACACATTGGGGTGAATGAAGAAAAACTTCTTTGAGGTAAACTTATAATATTTTCAAATAAATTATTATATGTTATTTGAATGCAAACTTGAATGAACAACAATTATGATTTAGATTGTATATAAAAGGAAACGAGGCAAGGGTACTTTAGGAGAACGAATTGACCCGACTTCTCTAGAGAACGAGGTGAGATACCCAAACAAGATTATAAGAATTAGTAAATGTTTTATTATTTCACTTCTTCTTGATCATGTTTATGATCACATGTATTCTAGTTTATTTTGGCTATTTTGTATGAATATGATTATATATGTATGAAATTGTTTATGTAAAGGTTAATCTTTAGCAATGTTAATGATTTCGTAAGCATAAAAGGATAAATATTCATAAACTAGTGAATGAGCAAAAAGTGCAACTAAAGCGCAACTAAAGCGCAACCAAAGCGCAACTAAAGCACAACCAAAGGTCCAAAGCGCAACCAAAGTGCAACTAAAGCGCAACTGATGTGCAACTAAAGTGCAGCTAAAGGGCAACTATGTCATCAAAAGCATATGTCATTAGGGCTGAAAAGGATGACTATATAAAAGGTGAAATATGTTAGATATGGGGGATAGGCCCGCACAAGGAAAGGCGAAAGACCTGATGAGGTAAGCCTGCACTCATAATTGTAGAAGTTGAGAAATTTGACAGAACCCTGAATGAGAGAATAGCTTCCATTCTAAAAAGTTGGGAAGTTAGAGCCAACCTTGAATTGGAAAGTTGAAATGGTGCAAAAGCTTATAGTTATTATATAACTTATTTAAAAATGTGGAATAATTTTGGTAAGATAAAAAATATTGTTAGGCACTTTCAGGCTCAATATGACATTTCAATATGTGTTTAACTATGTTAGCATTATTAAGCATTTTTTATTTGTTTATTATTATTTCTTATATATTGCTAGTGTATTTCATTGGGCAATAGCTCATTAGCAGTGGTTGTATTGCAAGTAAGGGAAATTAAGGAGCTCATAGGGCACTAGGCGAGAAAGAGGTGATCGTCTGTTTTTGATGTAAATATGTTTTGGAGTACAAGGAGGTCTTAGAGAATATCTGAATAATAGCTGTATAAACCTTTTGATATATAAGTAAAGTTCAAAAGTTTTAGTAGAGCTTTGTAATTATTTTAATTATGTTGATGTTCAGTAAGTAATATTACATGCTTCCTGTTGCTAAGTGTGGAATTTGATATATTGAAATCTTTCTCTATTATACTCCAGTTTGTGGCAGAGGGTGAGCCAAACTGGGGTGTGATAATATATTTATAAAAAAATACTTTGATTGTGTTTGCGCTACAACACTCAAGACATAAGCACAACAACACTCCATCAGGTTAACATAAAAAAAAAAAGATAATATCAATGCTACTCCCTAGAGCGGTTGCGCTCACAAAAAAATTTGCATGCATGTCATTTGAATCATTAATGGGTAATTGATATATCACACACTCGACGAGTCTATTGGTTGAATTGGTAGATTTGTTAGTTGAATCTACATGACACCGTCTTTTGTTAACCTCTCCACTGTAACACTGAAAAATGGTTACAAATGAAAATAAAAAAGTCTCATGAGGTAAAATTGAGCTACATAATAATTTGATAGATATAGAGGAATCTAAAAAGTTATTGGAAAGTGATGTTTGCAAATTTAGAAATATGATGATTCCTTATGTGAAAAAGATATGAAAGCACAGATCTGTGAAGGAAGCTATCTTGATTTTGTGTAGGTTATTATTATTATTATTATTATTTTTTGAGAAGCTGCAATTGTATTAAGATAAAAAAGCTATTATAAACTACTCAGTGATAGAAACCCTATCACTTTCCTCCTTAACCAAAGAAAAAAAAGGAGGAACATTATTTAAACTTTCCCACAAAAAATCACCCTCTAAAGCTAATTTAGCACAAAAATGTGATAACTTATTACAATCTCTCTTAGCAAATTGAATTAAAAAAACTCCCAATATCCTTAAGAAAAGAAAAGTCTTCATATATTACCTCTTGATTTGGTGAGTCCAAATTACCAATTGCTTTGTTGAGGTAATTGATAATATTCCAATTATCACTTTCTATGACACAGCCTTTATAATCCAGCATCCATTCCTTGATCATAATCTTCAATTGTCGAAAAGCCAATAATTCCAAGAAACCACTATCCCAATGCAAACACTTATATCCAAAAGCCATAAGCATTATTCCTCTATCGTCTCTAACAACACCACCGAGGCCAGCTTCATACAAATGAGTTAATGCTGCATCTATATTTACTTTGATCCATCCAGTTGGATGGGGATGCCAAAATGAATTCAGCTTAAAAAGTTGGTTAGCGTTCCAGTGAACCGAATAGAGAGTATATTTAGATAAGATAGATGCATAACAGACCGTGTTAGAAACAATATTCACCAAGCCAAGTTCGTTACCATCATGAACTAGCTGGTTTCTACTCTTCCATATGAAATATATCAAGGAGCAGTAAAGATGTGCTATAAAATGATTTGTCTTGCCACACCTTTTTAGAAATTGTACACAATCCTATATAGAATAAAACCTTTGAATCTGAAAGCCCCATTGATTAAGTAAGGCTAATGCTACAGTTATCTTTCCACAACTGGTTGTCACATGCTCTGTATTTTCAAACATCCCGCATCCTCTCGGATAATGGTTGTCATTAAGCAATCTCCTCTTCATAAGAAAATCTGTAGTTGGTGTCACTTCTTTTAAAAGCCGCCACCATAAGCAACCAACCATTGGGTTCAATTTAAGCCTCTTCAACCATTTCCATTCTTTTACAGGAACAAACTGCTCTGTATGTTTCCAGTATGCTGCTGCTACAATAGAAGAACATGTAAAGTTGTTGATTTATTCCAGCTCATCCTTCAAAAGATTTGAATAAATCTTGGTAGTAGTAATAATCTCCATTAATGATACCCCAAAGTATTTTCCAGCTCTCCCTTAATCCACAACCCATTAGCAATAAAGTTCTCTAATGGAGGAAATTCCGTTTCACCTACAGCAATGATGGTAGGCCATTCTTCCAACCTTTTGTCTAATAGCCATATATCTTTAAGAATATTTACCAATGTATCTTCCATCTCACGTTTGGTTTTAATGCATTAGCACCACTACACAAAATTTTCCATGATGAATAAGTGCATAGTATATGCTTGTTAGACCAAATGTCAGTCCCATACTTAGGAGCCAACATTTTGTTCAAAAATTTTTCATGATTTTTAATAAAATCCCAAGCAAACTTTGCTCTTAACGGACCCACCATGTTAATCACCAAGCGAATGCCTCTTCCTCCATTATGTACAAATTTACACATCACCTCCCAAGGTATGAAGTGCATACTGTGGCTCCTATCCTTTTTATTCCATCAGGATTCTGTATAGGTTATTAAATCTAAGCTATTAATTATCCTAAGGCTAACCAAGAGGGGAGTGAATTGGTAATTTAAAAAATTTAATTTTTAATGAAAAATTATTTTAAATCTCGTAGTAAGTTTCAAAATAAAATTTTCAACCATAGTAAATAAATGCAGAAATTAAAATACACAGATTTATATTGGTTCGATCAAACATGACCAACATCCACCATCTGAAGAGTACTCCTTATTAAGGTATTACACTATTATTAATGTGACTCTCCTTTTTCCCCCACTGTAAGACAGAGAAGCCTTTACAAAACTCTCTTCCATCAATCCTTAGTGAGACAGAGAACCGTCGTTCTTTCACGCCCTCCAAGTGTCGGTAGAGTACCGTCATCTGTTCACACCTTCCCAGTGTCGGCAGAGTACCATCATCCTTTTACATCCTCCAAGTGTCGGCATATTACTATCGTCTATTCACACCCTCCAAGTGCCAGCATAATATCATAATCCTTTCACACCCTCCAAGTAGGGGTGTCAATTTGGGTCAATGTGTCGGGTTCGGGTCGAACCCAAGTTGACCTGGATCTAAACGTACTGGTCAACCCGAACCCGACCCATTTTTTATAAATGGGTCGAACATCTCAACCCAGACCCGTCCCATGCAGGTTTCCGGATTGACTCGACCTGACCCGCTCGATAGAGGGCGGAGCTCGCGATAGTGCGAGTGCAGACAAAGTCCGCTGGACCGCGCGTGTGGATGGAGTCCGCTGGACCGCGTGACGGTGTGAGTTCAAACTTCAGACGGAGTCCATTAGTCAGCAGGACTGCGCAACAGGTACAGTGTCTGTGGGACCGTGGTTCGTGCAATGACGTGACTGCGTAAGTGCGGATTGGGATCGCACATATATGTAGACGGAGTCCGCGGGAATACGTGACAGCGCGAGTGCGACAACAGGCGACAGCACGAGCGTGTGACTGCGCGAGCGGAACAGTGGGAGATGTCACGAGTGCGGGGCGAAAACTGGGATTGTCTCGATTTTCAGGTCAGTGTCGGGTTGAATTCGGATTTTCGAGTAAACCCGAACCTGACTCATTTTTTAAAATGGGTCAAGAATCCAAACCCGAACCTGACCCGTTTGCTAAACGGGTCAACGCGAACCAAGATTTTTTCGGGTTGGGTCCGAGTCGAGTTTTGGTTCGGGTTAAAAATTGGCACTCCTACCTCCAAGTGTCGGCAGAGTATCGGATGTTCTTTCAATATCTACTCATGAGCAATTAGAAAAAAAGAAAAGAAGAGTGATATCCAAAAACACAAAGAGATTCGTACATTTGAGTAACCTTGTGAATCCTTCACACTCCACTTGAAAGAAATCTCTCTCAAACACTCTCCCATACTCTCTCTCTCTCTCTCTCTCACTTGCTCTCAAAAATTCATGAAGACAATGATTTTTTATATTAGTTTTAGAGGACCTTTTATATCAAAGACACGAAAAATCGTCCAAAAAAATTGAAAATTTTAATTTTGAACATACACGATTGTAGAGTATTATCACATATTCGTATGTATAAGCAGTTCAAAAACTATTGCGTACAAAACTTATGTGAATCAATACGAAACTATTTTGCACATAATGATCATCCAGTATGAACCCAGTTGGTAATGTACGAATAGCAAAAAAAATTTCATCTTCATCGGGACGAAGAGGGACCCACAATTTTGTACCCTGGATGGCATACGTACCATGACGACATCATACGATATGATTAGTAACGAAAAAATTCAAGTTCGTCAGGGCGAAAAGGGATCCGTCAAATTCGTATGCTGGACGATGTACGTATGATGACGACATCGTATGGTACAAACCATTTAGAAAAATTTCAAATTCGTTGGGACGAAAAGGGACTCGTCCAATTTGTACGCTGGATAATGTATGTACGATGATGACATTGTACTGTATGAAACATTCAAAAAAATGTAAATTCGTTGGGACAAAAAGGGACCCGTCATATCTATACACTGGATGCTATACGTACGAAGTAACTTTCGTATAGTATTAATCATACTTAGAAAAATTTTATTCATGTTTTTCATTTGACTGCTTGTAGGAGAAAATAACTGAATAAATCATCCCATACGAAACACTTCATACAGTACGATCAGTTTAAAATTGTATAATTTAAACTCTCCCTATATGTGTGTGTGCACAGTTACTCAATTACAATCATACTTTCTCAGACTCAATAAAATAAAAAATAGACATCATTTATAATAAATCCTAAACTGACCTGAATGAAGTCTTCAACAATCCGAAGTATGATTTTCTTAAAATATTAGTACATACAAACAACAAAAAATAATGCATCCAAAATATGTTAGGAGAAATAATAGTCAAAACAATAATATTTGGAATCATAAAAAATATACACGTTGCAAGAATATCAACAAAAAAAAATTAAGTTGCAACTATTTAAACAATCTCTCCTTTTTTGTTTATGGCAAAATAATTATCATTTGAGTAAATTTATATATCATAAATTTCTTTTTTGCACCCCCTAAAAGAATAAACATGTAAATATAGGAGAATTTCAAAAAATATATATATTTTATTTTACATAAATGACAAAAACACAAAAAGAAAACAAATTCAACATCAAACAAAAAAACACAAGAACAATAACAACAAAAAACACATACAACAAAAATAAAAATAATATTAATTACTTCCCCTTTTGACAATAATAAAAGGGAAAAAGAAGATTGAAATGAAGGAAGTCATATAAGAAACATTAGTAATTGATCTTGAAAGAGACTAAAATAGAATTGCAATAACAAGATTAATTATCATTAGAGAAAAAAAAATTTAAATATTTAAATTAAGGCATAACTTAGATAAGAAAAATTATCAAGGTCATGAAACATTCTAGACAATTAGATAAGAAGAATTATTATAAAAGTGGCGAAATGAGAATTAGTTAATTTTAATTTTCAAAATATAAATAATTAAAAATTAGATTGATTTGAAATAAAGATTGATATTGGCGTTATTGCGTATCTTTTCAAATATTCAGGGCACATTTTTTGTATCTTTTTGTATTTGGGCTAATTTTATACCTTTTTTCAATTTGAGAACCATTGCTTATTCTTTCGATTTTTATTCCCCCCCCCCTTTTTTTAATTGATCTTTCATAAATCAATAATCTAAAATTAAAATGTTCTAATTATAAAGATAGTTATTTTGAAATGAGAAAATAAAAAAATATAATAAGACATCAAAATTACAATAATAATATTCAAATTATGTTTACCTAAAAGGAACATGAGATTGATATCCTTAATTTGATCGTGTTATAAATTAATCTTAAAGTTTTTAAAAATTTAGATTTCATAACGAAATCAATTTTATAATATAAGTTAATTTATAACATCTTTTAGATCAATTAAGACAAGATTATCATATAAGCAAAACTCACATTTCAAGCAACCAACAAAAATAATTAATCAAAACAATATATTTTTTATTGATATCAATTAAGGATCGGATATATTGAAGCTCGTTGATATCAATTTTCATCACAACATCAACATAAAAACTAAAAAAAGACAAGTACACAAAACACTAAAATCTCACATCTTAATAGGACTTGCAAAGACAACACAAATGAAGTACATCAAAAACTCCGAGGGACCCTGGTATGGAGGAGAAGTCTGGTTGAAGACTGAGAAATAACTATTCATCATAGTTATGTTAGTGTTCAATGAGTCGAACTGACCTTAGATCCAACCCTTATCTTGTTGGTATTATGCATCATGCTGGTTTAAGTGAGTCTGAATTTGATCAAAATGACTCTCTAACAGATCAAAGCATTTGACCATTTCCTGAAAGTCAGGTCCATGAGCAGGTGCAGGTGCTCCCGCTTCTTCCTCAGAATTTTCAATTGAATTAACATTCTTCCTAAAAAGAGATCGAAAAAAGGCATAAAATTAGCTTAAATATAAAAAAGATGTACAAGTGTGCCCCAAATATTTAAAAAGATGCACAATGACGCCAATTGAATATGTTCTTTCCTCTATCATTTAATCTTTATTTCAAATCAATCTAATTTTTAATTATATTTTATTTTGAAAATTGAAATTAACTAATCTTCATTTCACCACTTTTACAATAATTCTCCATATCTAATTGTCTAGAATGCTTCATGACCTTGATAAAATTTTCTTATCTAAGTTATGCCTTAATTTAAACATTTTTTAATCTTTTTTTTTTTCTTTAATAGTAATTAACTTTATTATTGCAATTCTATGTTAATATCTTTTAAGATCAATTACTAAGGTTTCTGATATGACTTGTTTCATTTCAATTTTCTTTTTTTCCTTTTTGTTATTGTCAAAAGAGGGAGTAATATTATTTTTTAAATAGAAAATATTAAGAGTTTTAATACAATTTAAATATAGCATATAAATATTATTTATTCTAATTCCATGCAATACATCATTTTCATTTAGGCTTAATATACAGCTAGTGGAATTTTTTTTTATTTTATACCCTTTATCACATATTTGACTAATACTTAACAAATTATGCTTTAAGCTTTCGACAAGTAATACATTTTTTATGAAAAAAATCTGTAAGTTTCCAATCATACATGTGTCAACCACTTTCCTAGTGGTATTATCTCCAGTATAACCAGCTTGCCTCCATTCCTGGCTTCCAACGATATGAATTATTTAGTGTCTTTAGTCATATGCTTCGAGCAACCACTGTTCAGGCACTAAATGTTCTCATGAGGTATTGTATGAGAGCGTGCCTATAAAATAATCAAACGTTAGTCTTGAAAACCCAAACAAGTTTGGGTTCTCTTTTTGGCAAAATAAAACTAGATGCATGTATGATATGACTTGGTTTATACATCTTAGATCTCCACACTAAATGTGTTTTTCTATCTAAGTACAAATGTGTAAGATATATTCAATCATCCCACAAGTATAACATTTAACTCTAGAAAATGGGTTTCTCAATTTTCTATAATAAATCTATATCTTCATGGGTTAATCTTAAAATTTTTGACCTTAAAATAGGATTTATAAAATATTCAAGTGTAGGGAGGTTCCTATTTTCCTCAAGAGCTTTTACTTTCAACTTTAAAAATATGTTTACATCTTCTAACACATTGTTGCCATACTTCATATAATGCTCTCTATTCTCAGATTCATCCCTAACATTTTTAAATTTGTTTTTTAATTTAGCATATGATGATTTTAAAATATCATTTTGTTTATTAAAATTATCAAATTAATCAAGTAAGCTCATGTGGTTGTTATCAATCAGTGCGTGATCTTTCATGGGAATTTCATGTTATTTTTATAATTCTTGCAATTCTAGGTTCAATTTAGCATGCATCTTTTTAAGTTTTTTATATGCATCATGTATTCTCTCATAAACTTCTAGTAATTCTTTATAGGTTAAGTCACATACCTCTTCTTGATCTGACTGATCAAGATTATCGGTCACTAAACACAGGTTGGTGATTTCCTCCTCTTTTTTTATTTCTAACGAATCCGAAGCTGAGTCTGCCCAAAAGGCTCTCTAAAATACGTTCTTGCCCTTCTTCACATTTACTTTATCTTTTATTTTCTCCTTACTATGAGTGGCTTTTAGATTTGAGCAGTTTGATTTTATATGTCTAGATTTCCTGCATTCGTAGTAAATCATATCATTAGAAATCTTAATATTTTTATTGAACTTACCTCTGTTCCACTGTTGGCGTCTCCTCTACTTCCTTTTAAGAAAACTTCTAAATTGTCTTGTCATCAAGAAAATATCGTCCTCATCCTCAGGTTGTGACTGATCACTATTTGAGTCCTCCATTTTCAATATTATATTATTCTCCTTTTTTTGTTTACATGCATCAATCTTTCTTTGACTCACTCCTTGCTCGTAAGTAATTAGTGATCCAAGAAGATTATCAATATAATAAACATTTAAATCTTTAGACTCTGTAATTACATATATTTTAGCATCATAAGCAGTAGACAAATAATGAATAATTTTATTTACTATTTCATCAATCGTTAGTTCCCTACCTAATGCATGCAAAGAAGTGACTATTTAAGCGAATCTTGTATACATGTCAGAAATATATTCATTAAGTTTCATTCAAAATAATTCATAGTCATGTAATAATATATTTAATCTAGATTACTTTACTTCATTATTTCCTTCACAAGTAATATAAAGTCTATCCCAAATGTCATTTCCACTTTTGCGAGTAAAAAAATGCACGTAATATTCTGACTTAAGTACACAAAAAAATTGTTTAAGCATTTTGTATTTAACCGTGCTAAGTCACATTCTTTTACAGTCCAATCGGCAAATGGTGCTTCAACTCTAGTGTCATCTACAAGTCTAGTAGGCATATCATACCCTTCTTGAACTAAAATTCACATGCGATAATAAAGCGATTGAACAAAAGTTGACATGCGTGTTTTCCAAAAATCAAAAGGGATATTATCAAATAACAAAGGTCTAGTGATTGAATACCCTTCAGGTGTATTTCAGTTTCCAAAAGTAGTCATTCTCGTCTTTCAAAAAGTAGTCTAAACTTATAGTTTTAAAATAATGCTTTGATACCACTTGTTGATTTTGTATAAATTTTTAAACCTAATCTATTGTCATAAGGCTAACCAAGAGGAGGGTGAATTGGGAATTAAAAAAATTCTTGGATTTTTAAATGGAAAACCATTTTGAATCTCATAGCAAATTAATTTAAGTTTCAAAATAAAATTTTCAACCACAATAAATAACTTGCAGTAAATAAATATGGAAATTAAAAGACACATAAATTTATAAAGGTTCGGTCATCAAACACGACCTACATCCACTCCATGAAAACTCCCTCTTCAGGCATTGCACTATTACTAAAGTGACTCTCATTTTGCCCCCACAGCAAGGTGGAGAAGCATTTACAAAACTCTTTTCCACTAATCCCCGGTGCGGCAAAGAATTGTCGTCCTTTCACACCCTCCAAGTGTCGACAGAGTATCGTCGCCTGTTCACACCCTCCAAGTGTCGCCATAGTACTGTCGTCCTTTCACATCCTCCAAGTGTCGGCAGCGTATCGTTGTCATTTCACACCTTCTAAGTGTCGGCAGAGTACCATATTTTCTTCCAAGATCTTCTCACGAGCAACTAGAAAGAAGAAAAGAAGAGTGATCTAAAAAAACACAAAGATATTCTTACCTTTAAGTAATCTTGTGAACCCTTCACACTCCACTTGCAAGAAATCTCTCTCAAACACTCTCCTGTACTCTCTCTCTCTCTCTCTATCTCACTTGCTCTTGAAAATTCATGAAGATAAGACTTTTTCACGTTAGTTTTAGAATAACTTTTTATATCAAAGATATGAAAAAACATTCCAGAAAATTGAAAAATTCAATTTTGAGCATATACGGTTGTACAGTACGATCGTATACGTATGAACAGTTCAAAAACTATTACGTACGAACCTTATGTGAATCGGTATGAAACTATTTCGTACATGATGATCATCCAGTACAAACCTAGTTCGGCTATACAAACAGTAAAAAAAATTTTCATCTTCGTCGGGACGAAGAGGGACCCCACATTTTTGTACTCTGGATGGCGTACGTACGATGATGACATCGTATGGTACGATCATTTACAAAAAAAAATTCAAGTTCGTCAGGGTGAAAAGGACCCGTCAAATTCGTACGTTGGACAGTGTACGTACGATGACGACTTCGTATGGTATGAACCGTTCAGAAAAATTGTAAATTCGTCAGGACAAAAAAGGACCAGTCCAATTCGTACACTGGATGACGTACATACGATGACGACATCATACGGTACGAACCGTTCTGAAAAATAACAAATTCGTAAAGACGAAAAGGGACCGGACCAATTCGTACGCTGGATGGCGTATATACAAAGTAAGCTTCATATAGTACAAACCATACTTAGAAAAATTTTCTTCATGTTTTTCATTTGACCACTCGTAGGGGAAAATAACTAAACAAATCGTCTTGTGTGAAAAAGACTTCGTACAAAACGATCAGTTTAAAAATTGTAGATTTTAAACTCTCTCCAGGTGTGTCTGTGCACAGTTGCTCAATTACAATCACACTCTCTCAGACTCAATAAAATAAAAAAATAGGCTTCATTTATAATAAACTATAAACTGATATAACTTGAAGTCTTCAATAATCCGGAGTATGATTTCCCTTAAATGTTAGTACACACAAACAAAAAAAATAATTCATCCAAAATATGTTAGGAGAAATAATAGTCAAACTAATAATATTTGAAATCATCAAAAACATACAAGTTGCAAGAATATCAACAATCAAAAATTAAGTTGCAACTATCTCAACAGGCTACTTAGGGAAAATAAGTAGATGTGAGGCAGAAGTTTCCTTACCTTTTTTAGAAAGTTTGAGAATGTATAAAAAGTTTAATTTTTTGGAGGAAATTCTAATAAGGATGGAAGAATTGTAATACCCAACATGTAAAAAACTCAATTTTTATTTCTATTTCAAAATAATAAATTCTATAAAAATGTATTAAAATTATCACATTTTTTTACATTTAATTCATTTGGATATTTCCAATTTCTATTGATTTTAAAAATTACAGTTACTTTAATAATGTTAAACTATAGTTATATTAATTATTGCACTATTTATATCATGAATAGCAGGAGTATATCGCTCTCAGGACTTAGTGAATTCATTACTTATAGTAGCTAACTAAGCTACGGTAGCACAACATTGAGTGCAATAACTAATATAATATTCATATATTATCCACTAATGTAGGCATGCAACCATGGATGGTAAAATGTAGAGAAATAGTAAGGAGAGGAATAAGAGGAGAATGAGAAAATTTTGGAGGGAATAACGGTAAGAATTCTTATTATTATTTTATGTTTTGTTGTGAACTTTTAAATATTTATAACTTATAAGACTGTTAAAGAAACTTATATCAAAATTATATTGTTAGGATAATTTTTATTGGGTATATGAAGAGAGGAGAATTTAATTGCGAGGTAAGTTGCTAAAGGGGATGAAATGATTGTATTAAATTTCTTGGAAAATGTATTATATAAATTGTGGAAAATAAATGAAGTTGATTGTGTAGGAAATTTACAAGCAAATAAGGATACGAGGTGTTGAATTTGAGAAGACAACTTAGTAAGGGGTAAGAAATGCAATTTAATTTAACCAAATACATGTGATCATTTTTAGACTTGTATAGATACATGTCATAAAAAATAAATAATAAAAAGACAGTAAAGTTATTTTTATTTGTTAATGTGTTTATAGTTAAACAAGTATGAATGATCTCATGTAAATTTTTAAGCTTACATTGTAGTATTATATGATCAGATAAGTATTTTCCTAATTAACAATGTTTTGAAAAGAAAAACATGTTATTTTTTATTGTATATATATTCTTTTTATGCAACAATATAGTAAATAGAACATTTATATGAAAAGCATGAAGCATGACAAAATAAGAAAAATATCTTAAATTGAAACGTGATGAATATCAAATTAAAAAAGTTGACTATGAAATGTTATGATACTTACATTGTAAGTGGGGCAAAAGGGACCCCGAATTAGGCAAAATGGTCCTTTATGAAATTCAATGAGTATAATGTCAGATTTTCCTAGAATCCATTGAACATTCTTATGAATGTTAACTATATGAGAAATAATAGCCAAAACTCCTTAGAAGCCTAATTATGATATTTTGTACGGCTTCAAATGATATAAAATATAATGCTAAATGAGATTTATATGTTGTTTACAATTGTTTGCGAGTTAAATTTAGTTATGATTTTAATTATGTTAATTTCATTAATCTTTTATTTAATTTTTTATTTAAATTACATAACTTTATGAGCTTCATAGCTCACCAAAATTTCATTCTAACTGTTGCTACAGGAAGGGGCAAGGATAAAGCAAAAGTTGAATAGCCTCAGGTCACTATAAAACTTTATTTTTTGTTTCATGTCTGTGTATGTGAGTTTACAACAGATGTATGTAGATTGTTTATTAATATATATTTTGGAGTTCATAGGATTCTATATATATTCAAATATGAATAAAATGAGATATTTTGGATGTTTCCGTATATTGAGGAATATACCAAACGACGACTTAATATAAATTTATAATGATGGGTTCTAAATTAATGATTTTTTGTTCTTCGTTGCACACTATATTGCCCCCCCCCCCCTGGTGGTGGTGGTTTGGGCCCCATGACATATCAATTGCCCATTAATGATCCAAATGACAAGCATTAAAATTTTGTTGTCAGCAGCTCTGGGGATTGGCATTGCAGTATTATCTTATCTATTTTTTTATGTTAAGCTAATAGAGCGTTGCTATGCTTATGTCTTAAGTGTTGTAGTGCTCACACAATCATTTTTTTTATATAAATCTATTTTGTTAAAATTTCACCACCAGCATTTCCACCACATTCTCTTGCATGGTTGGGTGAAGAGAAAATGAGGAGAATAAGGAAGAGAGAGAAGGACGAAAGAGGTGAGAGAAAGTAGAGCTTGAGCTAATATTTTTCATCACTCTAGCTATAAAGCTATTCTAATCATGAAATTTTATTATATGTTTGTTTTCAATGATTCTAATTCTTAAGATTTCTCTCTCTCCAAATATGTTTAAAATGCATTATTTCTCAAATTTGTAAGTTTCCACTTTGTAACTTTTGATATATACAATATATTGTCATCCTAAATGTTTTGATATGTTTATATTGAGACTTAACATGTTTGTTTTGTACATGCCTTTTTCATTTGAAATAAGTAAGGTAAGAAGTATGAAATGCTCATGAGTCAATATAATAAATCTGGATATGAAATACATGATATGCATAAAGTTATGATTCATTTGGATATATGTATTTTGATTAGTACATTGGATTAATTTACATTATATGATGATTGTATTAAATGACATGTCAATTGCTATTGTATGATGAATGTGATTATACATGTTTGTGTAAACATAAAAGGTTAGATATAAATGATTAACTTATTCAAATTGGCTAGATAAATGTTATTATGTACAAAATGGTAGGCCAACGAGCTTTTCTTTAAATAAGATATTTGCTGTAATTCTAAAGGATATGAAAATAAAGTCATAAAAAGATTGAGTTATATGATATGTACATCAATGAACTATAAGAGACGTTCTAATATGAAAGCCACATAACTGTGATTGAGAATGATATGATTGATTCTTGCATACATGGATGAGATGATTGAGACTAATTCCTATAGAGCTAGCATACATGACATAATATAAAAAAATACCACAAAAACCAAATGTTTTGTCTTGCTTATAATATAATATGTGTAGATGATAGAAGTTCATGCATATTGATAAAATATGGCACGACAAGATAAGTGCATAATGATATAATTGATAGGAGCATATTATAATATTGATATGACAAACATAATAATACTTGATACACATGATACATTATATTTTACATATATTATTCATGAACATGATATGTTGCACTAGTACCATACAATAAGCATAGAAAAATAGACATAAAACACATGATATTAAATGATATGTATACTGATAAATATGACATATATAACTATTCAGTTATAATTTAAATAAATAATCATTTAATTACCATTTTCACAAATTATTTCAAAAATTTTATATATTATTTTAATTAAATTTTTTTATTAATCATACTTATAATTATCTACTTAATCAATAATATATTTTATTATTAGCTAATTATTTAATTAATATTTACACTGCCAATCACTTAATCTAATATTTACATTTTAAATTATATTACTTAAGCTAATGAAATTAATACCTAATTAAAAAATTAAGAATTAATCTAATTCGGCTTCCCATTTCCCGTAAGGTAGAGCTTCCCCTTCGGCTTCGCTGGTCCGCTCCGGGTCGCGTGAGATAGAGCTTCGAACGAGTCCTTGCCATTGTCTGTCAAGCGTCTGCTTTTCCTCTTCTAGATTTATTCGTTGATGTTCTGCTTCGCGTGAAGTAGAGTTCTCAAATAGTCGACGTTTCTTCTCCTCCTCCTCCGTCGTTGTTACTGTCGGATCGGAAGCCGCGCCGGGAGCTCGCCGCGAAGGTAACGATCCGTTTCGCGCGCTTATTTTGTCGGATTTAGGAAATCCGGGATTTAGGGCGAAAATCGCCGTGACGTAGAGATTAGACTTAACATTTAACTTTGTATTCTTTTAAGCGTTTGGCAGGATTTAGCTCAAAATTTTCCTAAAAATATGGCCTAAATTCTGCATCCAAACATGCCTTAAATTTCTCGCTCCTTCAGGTTGACGTCGTCCAGTCGGCCCTGCCGACGATGGCCGACTTTCTCTCCCGGTCGCCCCCTTCAGTTGCCTCTTCTATGCATTATCTGGCGCTCTTCACTTACTAAACCATCTTATATCCTTTGTTCTCCTTTTTCACTGTTTCGTATCTGCTCACCACTGTTTCTTGGGCCAATTTCAGATTTCTGAGATTTTGAAGTATACAAAATCATTGCCTCCCTGCAAGTTCCTGCATTAGTTGTTTGCCATTTGCTCTTGAAAATATTTCCATGTCTACTGATATTTGGATTTTGCTGCTTGAAATTCTATTTGGTTGTCTAATTAGTTCGATGTTTTTATAGAAGGTCTAAAATCTGTTGGATCCTAATAGATAAGACTAGGGGCAATATAGAGCAGCATTTGAGAGAGTTGGGCTTAACTAAGGATCAAAGTTATGGATGTTTGCTGGAGCTAGGGGTGTAACCGAGGTGAGCCGAGCTCGAGTCACCCCTGACTTGAGCTTAGTTAATTAATCGAATTTGAGCTCAAGCTTTATTTTACGAGTTTTAGCTAGCTCATGAGCTGGATTGTTTATTATAAAAGAAAGAAAATGATTATGATTTAAGCAATTATTATAATAACATGGTAAAAAATATTAAAAATTATAAAAAATAAATAAAAAATCACTTGATATAAGAAAACGAGATATAATTCTTAAACATTTTTAATAGTTTTGTACTTAAAATCTTGAATCTTAATATATTTTAAGTATATTTTGTAAACGAGTCCGCTTGTGAGCCAACGAATCGAGTTGGGGCTGGCTTAAGCTTGGCTTGTTAGCTCATTGAGTTTGGCTCACTAGCCAAACCCGAGCCAGCTCACGAGCTGAGCCTGAGTTGGCTTGACTGACTTATACCCCTGAATGGAGCCAAGCTCAAATCCATTTGAAAATTATAAATTTTGAATCAAGCATTGGGGAATGTTGAACCCCATCAACTATACATTTTTAAAAATTCTATATGCATGTAACACCCAATTTTTGCATGATAAAAGTGCAAAATTACTCAATTAAATTATACCCACAGCACAAACTTTCACAAAAATCATTAAAAAACACTATTTTGTTATAGTTGTCAAAATCATTAAAAACTATTTTCTTAAAAAAAATCAATATGTCCTAATTACCATTTTCCCCTGCTCTAAATTCTCATTTATTAGACTCTCTTGCCATTCTTCCATTGCTGAACTCCTTGGATTCACATGCATTTTCTCTATTTCATCAGAAGACGAGCCATCTTGAATGTTGAATTAAGTTTGAGCTTGCACTCGTTTAATTAGTAAAGTTTCAGCTCAAGTTTGCAGTGTCTGGAACTCCCGTAGGTGTTTTGTATTTTTATGATGCCAATTTCCTTTGTGATAAGTGAAATCAAAATATTGTAGTTGTATACGTTTTAGTTATGTTATAATATAATCTGGATGACATGTAAGAGATTAATTTTCACTCTTTATTGATGATTATTTTAGCTGATAAAGTCAAAAAAGTATTTCCTTCAACATTTAATTAACCATAATAAATGTTGGAAATCATCCACTTTTTTGATTGACTTATGGTTGTTGATAATAAAAATACGGCATAGCATTTTGATACAGAAAGTGAATAGTTCAGCTCATATTTTTGGAAAAAATTAATTTAGTTGAATATCTTCCTTAATAAACTCCATGTTCACTGAGTTTGTAAATCGCTTTGCAATTAAATATTAATGTAAAGTTTAATGGTAGTTGGGAAAGATAAATTTGAATGATGACATTAGAGGGGTTTGTTGAATCCAAATTAGTTATTCAAAATGATTTAGAATCAGAATAATGAACTTAAGGATTTTCTTTTGTTAAGTATTAGGTTATTTTTAGCTCCTTCATTTTAATTAATATTACTCTATTCCTTTTCTTGTCCTAGAGAGTTGTGTTCTGTACTCGCTGACTTTTTTTTTATATGATGAACAATTTATGTAGGAGTTACATGATCTTGAGAAGAAATGAGAAATGCAAGCAAATATTGAAAGATACCTTAAGAAATATTGTGGCCATTTGAATTATTCAGATCACTAAATTTGGTGAGTATTTGAGTATCCTCTTTATAAGATGATTTTTTTTTCTTGAGGTTTGGAGGATTTTATTTTTCCCTAGAATGGACACCATGTTATTTTATTGCGTCTATCAGATGTTCTTTTTATGTTTTCCACATGATTTCAATCTAGAAGGTTGACCAAACCAATCAAACTTTGTCATGAAAGTTGTAGCAGCTCACATTCTTGGTTGATAACAATTACATTGTATGGCATTATGTTAAGCTTCACTAATGGAATATTTCCTTCCATTGGTTACATCCAGAAGTTATAGGAAAAAGATCATGTAGTTATGTTCTATTACCCACAAATACATCATGTGGAGGATCATTAGGAAAAATATCCAACGATGATACCCTGCTATGTATCTTCTTATTTTCTTAATGGTTCAAATGCCTTTGATCATACGGAGTTCATGTAATTGAGTTTATCCATGGATCCTAGCAAGTTGTTAATGATGCTAACGATGGCATATGGGCTTTTTTTTTGAAGAATTATTATCTTTCACACTTATTTTAGGAATTGTTAGCGATCATGTAAACTCATTATTGGAGTTAGTCCTATTATGATTATTGATCAATAATCAGTGATTTTTTTTTTCAGTACAAAAGCCAACATTTTAGATATAGTTCCTTTGACATTTCTATGATATATGCAATAGGAACTCTTATAATGCATCGTGTGGCTAGTGCTGGTAACACGTCTAATTCAACTCGACCTCGGAAGGAGAAACGGTTAACGTATGTGTTGAAGGATACAGATGACACAAAGGTCCATGTTTCCTTCTCCATTCTCCTTAATTCTTTATGGAATATATTTGTGTGTGTGGGTATGATTGCTTCCGCATGGGTGTTTATATGTATGTGTACAATATTATTATCTATCCGCATCAAATTTCGCTTGGCCATTATTTCATCCCTTCCTGATGATAGATCACTTAAATTTCTGGTTTTTGCAGCATTGTGCAGGCATTAATTGCTTGTCTGTTTTAAAATCTTCATCTAGTAGCTGTGATTATCTTTTTACTGGAAGTAGAGATGGAACATTAAAAAGGTGGGCCATAGCAGATGATCAGGCTAGCTGCTTTGCAACATATGAGTCACATGTTGATTGGGTATGATCTTGAACATGAACTTTGGTATTTTTAAACATCTATGGTAGATGAAAAATTTATTTTCTTAGAGTTTGTCTTATATATATTTTTTACATTTTAGGGTCATTCCCAGCTACTCATACAGCAGCATACATTTTTCAGTTTAATTTTTGATTTATCCGTTACCATTTATTGATAAATTTAATCTGCAAAATCTTTCTGTTTTTTTGGTTCTATCAACATGATTCTGTTATCATCAGTACTTATATCATCCTGTTTGTAAAGTTTCTTTTTTTTTTTCTGAGCACGAGCTTTTGCAAAATAGATAATCTTTGTGTACTTACTTATCATAGTGCACTTTTATTTCAGGAGTAACTTTTGTAATGTGATATAAATTGAAATAACCTTTTGAGTTTGTTGTTTTATGTTGTCGTTTAGAATGTAATGTCTTGCATAAATTTTTTGTGTAACCATTTTCTTGTTCAATAAGTATATTTGGTTTTATAGCCTTTAGAGGTAAGAGCAGGTTGGTAAAATGGAGAAGAGTATTATGTGAGATGTTGATCATGGAGACTTAAAGATTAATTTTATGAAAATATGATTAAGTCGGTGATGTTGTTAGTGACGTAATGTTGGCCTTTTAAAAATTCATTGGTAGCTAAGTTGAGCTTGTAAAAATGAAAATTTTACTTTGATGTGTGACAAACCAGAATATATAAATCAATAAATTAGAGAAAAAAATTGGACTAAGATTTAGTGAATATAAAATAGTTGAGAGTAAATTAGGTGGTTTGGACATGCACAATAAAGTGTGAAAATCATACTTATTAAACGAATAATAAAATTATTGAGGAAAAATGTACGGGTTAGATGGGCAGAAGTTCAAAGTTATTGTGAAGAATAGGTTTATGTTTTGTTATGTTTTGGCTACTTCCCTGATGATTGTTCTGTTTTACATGATAGTATCAAACTTATGTTAACCATCAAAATTTCTTGTAATGCAGGTTAATGATGTAGTTCTTGCTGGTAACACCCTAGTTTCATGTTCCTCAGATACAACTGTCAAGGTTTTTGCTTTCACCAAAGAAGGTAATTTGGCTATTATGGTTGTGCGCTTTATTAATCCATTTTATGTTGCAGGTCTGGAATAGTTTGTCGGATGGTGTTTGCACCCGAACCCTTCGTCAGCATTCTGATTATGTTACCTGCCTTGCTGCTGCTGAAAAGAATGTAATTCTTTTACAATATGAAAATGTCTTCAATTTATCTGTGTGTGTGTTTTTTTTTTTCTGTTTTGATTAATTTTTCTCCTTTACCCTTATATTGAGGTGGGGTTTCATAACTATTCTCTTCTCCATTTACATTGACATTTGTTTCTCTAGGTTTCTTATCCTTTTCTAGTATATTGTATTTTAGAGCAATGTTGTTTCTTCTGGGGGACTTGGTGGGGAGGTTTTTATATGGGACATTGAAGCAGCAGTTCTTCCGGTTGCCAAATCTACTGATGTTATGGATGATGAAGGCTCCAATAAACTGATTAATTCAGGAAACTTTGGACTTCCCATGACAAGTTTACGTTCAGTTACATCAAGTAACATGTCTGTGAATAACGCACAATCACATGGTTACAATCCTACTGCAGCCAAAGGCCATAAAGAGTCTGTATATGCCCTAGCGATGAATGATAGTGGAACTTTACTTGTTTCTGGAGGAACTGAGAAGGTGCATTTAGTTTCCTATTGGTTGTATCTTCATTCCATGCCAACATTAGTGGAGGAGCTACTACAGCTGTTTTTTTTTAATTGTATTTTTGCAGTTGTCTGCCCTTCTCTTATTTAAGCTGTTCACTCCTTTTCTTTAGGTCATTCGTGTTTGGGACCCCAGAACTGGTTCAAAGAATATGAAGCTAAGAGGGCATACTGATAATATTAGAGCTTTGTTACTTGATTCTACTGGAAGGTCAGTAGATGCATTGTTCCTTTATATCTTCTTACGCAAATACTTTTGCAGTACTCCGTTAACTGCCTGTATAAAGCATTGATCTGCTGGTTATTACCATTGCTAAGAACATAATTCAACATTTTCTTGCTTACATTTGGTTCTTGTAGCCAGCCGTTTTCTGAGTAGATGACTTACCTATGTTTAGTGAGGATTAGCTTTCTTGGTTTCTATTGTGTCGTGCTGGAAAGTAGACTGTTATAATTTAATAATTGGATGTTGCAGGGTCGTATCTAATTGTAGTGCTGTAACTAAGAGGACACATTTTGTTTCTTAATAGAGATTCTTTATAATTGTGTCAGGCTTGCAATTACTTGTTAATTGAGTCATGCTTAATTGGTTACAGTGTTTCCAAAAAATTTAGACTTAGACTCAATTCTTCCAAACAGGTTTATCCATACGAATTTTTTACTATCACCATTTTACAAATGAATGATGACCCGAGAAAGTGGTCATTTTTATGAATGACAATTTTGCAGATTATAAAATTATATTTGAAATGGACTTGGTACATTAATATCAAATTTGCCATCACTTCATCTTTGGGCTTGATTGTGGCGTATGCCACCCTCATAATTCTGCATAGAAAATGCACGTCAAACATGCATAATAACATTAAGACAGTTTTATCATTGTTTTTATTGTTAGGTTGGGAGGGGCTTGAAAAGGACTTAGGTGGAAAGTAACAATGCTTGTAGTTCTATAGTTTGTTCTAAATGATACATTCCAATTGCTTCTTTAATAGCAAAATTATTGCTGAAAGCTATACAAATTCTATTTTTTTAATCAAAATTTACATCATGTGATGTTATCAGGTTTTGCTTGTCTGGATCCTCTGATTCCATGATACGGTAACTATTCTCCGTTCTCTCTCTATTGCGTTGCCATTTCTTTAAGCAAACAACGAAATGATTGTTGCCCTTGGTGAAATTAAATAGGATTGGGATCACATTTGAAAATTTATTTCTTTCCGTATTTTTTTGTGGTTAATTATATTGTAAAAATGGTTTGTAAAATCAAATATCTCTTAGCATGCCATTGCTCTGTTCTTGCCAATGCTGGACATGTAAAATGGTTCAATTTTCATGTCTTGTTTGGAATATTTCTCTCTTATTATAACTTTTTTCTCACGCTGAAAGTAAGGCTTTCCTTAGAATGTGCTGATGGTGCCTTTCTTTTTTATCGATATAGGTTGTGGGATCTTGGTCAGCAACGCTGTGTGCATTCTTATTCCGTGCATACAGATTCAGTCTGGGCACTTGCCAGCACACCATCTTTTTCTCATGTTTACAGTGGTGGGAGGGATCTTTCTGTGAGTAATATGTTTCCCGTTGTTTTGAGATAATCTACTTGTGCCTTAGTTTATGCTGTCGTGCCTAACTTATTTGTTGTTTTGGTTGCTTTGCTTATTTTCTCAGTTATACCTTACAGACTTGTCAACTAGAGAGAGTATTCTGTTATGTACAAATGAACAGCCGGTTCTGCAACTAGCTTTGCAAGATGATGGCATATGGGTCGCAACAACTGACTCATCAGTTCATAGATGGCCAGCTGAAGGAAGTCACCCTCAAAAAGTTTTTCAAAGAGGTGGTTCGTTCTTAGCAGGAAATTTGTCATTTTCAAGGGCAAGAGCTGTTTTAGAAGGATCAACTCCCGTAAGATTGGAAATTTCTACTGTTTCTTATCTATTAAGTAAATATACCTTATGCACGTTACATGAATTATTTATTATGCATGTATATATTTGTGCGTAAGTTCTTTCAAATAAATATACTTTTACTACTAAACATGAATATGATGTAGTCCACTTTTTTCACGGACCTGATAGTTCCATGTGCTATGAACTCATTTTGGTGGTGTTATGCACAACCTCTGCATGTATGGATGCGTGCATAGGCTCTATCCAACAAATACCCTTTTGCTATGAAACATAAATGTGATATCATCAACTTATGACAAAATCTGATAGTTGCATATGGTATTAACTCTTTTCCATGGTGTTCTACGCTACTAAGCAATTTTGATACTGTAAATTTGTAACATTTGTTCAGTTTTTTGAATAGCTTTCTTGAGAATATAGATGTTTAATAAGTTATTGTAACTATTAGGTTTGATCATTAGGTTTTTGTGTCCACTTGTTTCTCATTTTTCTATGGTGGGCGCAGATTATACCTGCTTTTAGTGATTTATGGTTTCTTATACAATAAGTCTGCTTTAGTGATTTATGGTTTCTTATACATCTTATTGTTATCGCTTAGATTTTATTGTTATCACTTACACCGAGTAGTGTGGAATTTACAAGCTTTGCTAGTCATTTATTAGCATATTTAAGTCATTAGTTTGATTAAAGTTTTTTTGAGATGTTTTTATTATTTAATATATTTTTATTCTCTTTCCATGATTTCCTTTCTACCTCACCAGTCTGGATGAATAGGAATCTTGATGATGACATCTGACCATGGAAAGTTTACCAGAGATGAGGCCATCGATCTACGGCCATGATCGCACCACTTTATTTTTGAGTTATTAGTTGTATTTGATTTATTGTTGTTTATTTTTTGATTTTACCCTCACTTGAGGGAGTAGGTGCTTGTGATCCCAGGGGGCACTTTTTTCTTTTGTTTTATTATTGTACTTTGGGCTATTTATAGCCTCCTCTTATTCTTGTGATGGTAAATGATGATTATGAAGAAAATTTTTCTGCACTTTGTTTATGAGTTGTGAGAGTTCTTGAGAGAGCTTGCTTGAAGTCCATAGGTGAGGGCAACGGAATACCCACCAGCCGCAAGAAGTGTCCGGGCTCGTGATCTTCTTCCTCCGCCATCTCTTTTTCTTCCCTCCAACCTTCTAGACGCCGGCCTAATAAGACCCCTCTCCTCTTCCTAGCCGTCGGCCCTTAGACCACCATCCTATTAGCTGTCGGCCACAAAGGCCTTGCCCTCCCCTTAGTCACCGGTCCACACATCAAGCTCCAATCCCAACCCTAACCCTACCCTAGCCGCCAGCCACAACTCCCCTTTGCCTCCAAATTTCAAATTACCACATTATTGTTTCCCATGTGCAAATCACATTAGGAAAGTATTAAAAGCTTATTCCTTTCATTCGAAATTTGAAATTCTTTCCTAATCTACTATGCTTATTTTAGGAAAGTTACTTAAATCAATTTTTTTTGAATTTTAAATAAGTTTTGATTTGAAATAATCTTTCCTAATTTAAGGTTTTAAGAAGGCAAGTTTTAAATCCCCACCTAAAGCCCCCCTCTTGCCCCAAGCATGCCGCCGGCCCCCTCCTTCCCTCCCTCTATCCTATATTAATTCCCTTCCCCCTTTGGAGCCCTAATCAACTCCCTCATCAAAGGAACACCTTTCCTTTCCCTCCTCATTCGAAATTCAAAATTCAAAACCTCCAATCCCCTCCCAATCAAATCTAAAATTAAAGTTCAGATTTTGGGAAATACTCCCCTCCCTTTCTCTTTACACGCCGGCCCCCTCTCTCTTTCCCCCCTTCCTCTTTGCTCTTTCAAATTAATTTCCCTTCCAACTATTCCTCCTCCGGATTAATTTCAGATTTTTTCAATTTTCTGAAATTAATTTCAGATTTACTAATTGATGTCTTTCCTACCACACTTCCACAAAAATCTGAAATTTCATGTTCTACTTCCTTTCTCCATTGTATGGCGGATCCTGAACAAGACCACGGATTTGTCTACGACGATCAAGGACAAATTGATATCCTCAAATCTACATTCTTTGACGTAAACTTGGAGATCAAACAAACCGTTGAAGATTACGTCGAAAGGATTATCTTCTCCTTCGCCGCCGCAATCGATGAACAACTTTCTCCCATTAAGTGGCAAATTGTCTCCAAATCTTGATAAAGGTGAGCCTCTTCTCTAAGTCTTTGCTTTTCTAAGTCTTCTCTTTCATTTGTGGCATCATAAAGATTGTGCAATCTATCTCCGTTTAGCCCATATCAAGAGTGTGAGTGAGTGAATCCGATTAGTGCCTAATCTATATGTTAACATAGGGATTTCTTTTGAACTCCTCCATGCAATGCTAATTGTGATTGGAACTGATTATTTGTGATTCTAACTTTTATCTTGTAATTTGTCCTAAGCTTAAATCATCTCTTTGTTGTTTTAGTATTTGTTTAAATCGTTAAAAGTAAACGTAATTATTGTTGCTCTAATTAAAAGGCGAGCATTACATATTTACTCACGCATCTTAATTCTACATCAAAGCTTTAGCTGTGTATTTGTTCTACCCGTGAATGATTCTACAATGATGATGATGTATAAAATCCTTTGCTGATTGATGCAGGATGTATTGACATCTAATATTTGACAACAACAAAGCCCAATGATTTACTAAGATGTAAAAGCAATAAAATAAACCAATTATGTTCTGAATGAAATGTTAAGTTCTCTATATGATAAATGCAGAAGAAGGATCAAACATGCAAAAAAATGATGAAACAACCAAGAGGCCAAATCCAATTGTGGATCTAGTTTGATGCAAATAACAAGTATCCAGGATTTAGTGACCAAAAGCAGTAGAAACTATATTCCTAGATTCTAGAAGATGCAAGAGGTCAGGTATTCCATTCCTGCCGATTCCTTGTAGATGTTGCTTAATCTAGATCTCTTGCAGTGTGCTGATGATGACTGATTTGCACGCCCAAACTGGGAACATATTAAGAGCAGGCATGAATACGATGGAAAAGATGAGAGCATGAATAAATAAAGGGAAAATGCCAAGAATTGAAATGGCTAGGTCTGATTCCTCCATCCTTTTTAGGCTTTCATGGGCTTCATACATTAGAAAAAGTTGATTCACCAAGAAGGGTTTCTACATCAATCATAGCATTTTAAGTAAAATAAGACAACCTTTGCATACCGGAGATAAAACATGCTATGCATTTTTATGTGATGGACAATCTATTCCTGCTTTAATGTAGCATAATTTGAAGAAATAGATAACCATTTTCTAGTTTTTGGTGCATTATTCTTTGGCATACCCTAAGATACAACACTTCCAGTGAAACTTAGTCTGTTCCATTATTTCCTGTAAAATGTTGTTTTTTTGCCTCCAGAAAACCCTAAAATGTCATTTTAACCTGAGGTCATATCATTTAGAAGTTTCAAAATGCAGACTGAAAACATATATCAAACTTCACTTTAAATCAAGTAAAATAAAGATGCAGGGCAATTAGTCTATTTTTCTTCTAATGATTACATAATTATAGTTCTAAATCAATGCTCCGTGGCTCAAAAATTTTACCCTAACAAATGTTAGTACTGATATAACTTAAGCATCTTTGGGATATGCCATTGAACTCCTCTATGGATAGTGCGTGCTACCAAAGGAAGGTCTACCCAATCCCTTGTTAAGGTACCTCTGAAATTTTTGATCTTGAGGTGGAATGACATGCTAATCAAGCTCGGGATGTTGCTCCTACCTCTGCCAACCAAGTTGCCAAAAAGACAATAAGAGCATTGGCATCCATGCATGTCAAGGTATGAGTATACTAGTATCAATTATCAACTCACTTCTTAGGTCCAATCAGCTTCATAGAGTGCTAGGCTACTATTGACATTCCTGTGAGATTTGGGGTATGCCATTTAACTCTATGGATAGCAAGAGTTACCATGGGAATGTTTACCCACCACTTATCATGGTACTCCTGAAATCTTTGACCCTGGGGAGGAATAATATGCTATAATCAAGAATGTCCTAGCATTGTAGCTCATGCTTCTGCAGCAAAGTTGCCAAAAAAATAGTATAGGCATTGACATACCATGGATATGAAGTTATGGGTATATTGGTATCAATGCCCAGCTGTCATTTAGGCTCAATCGCCTTCATTAATTGCTAGACTAGTATTGACATTCTTGGAAAATTTATCTCAATGCATCACTTATTGTCAGTTTTGGTATGAATTGTCCATGAAGCTCGCTTGTTAGCCTATTTTTGATATGGGCAACAAAATATTAAAGTGACGAACAATGAGAATATATTTTGGTGTAAGGCAGGGGAGTTCCCTCCTAAAAAACACTAATAACTTCTATGACTAATTGATTCAAATTTATACCTATCATTGTTTACAACAAGATTTAAGTATTGTTGGCTTTCAGAGTATGCATATATTTTGCAAATGACTCAATAAAGTTGCCAAGCTTTGTTATAAGTTTTCAATCTTCTTGGATATTTACTCATGACAATCTAAAATGTAATCATGCTCGTAATATATTGGCTAAATTGTTTTTCGTAATGATCACCTAATTTTAACTTGACTTGTGATCTTTAGCCAGATACTATATTATTATTATTATTATTATAGAATATTTCCTACTAAACATCACAACATATATCACCAAACTCTATTAAGCCCTTCATTTCATCATCATATGGGAATGATGAGCTGTGGAAATTGAAATCCTGATATCCATTTTATTTGAAACTAATTTTTGGAAGATCACGGGTCCTCATTGTAGATGTCGGGTTTAGAGATGTTGTTAAGTTGCTTCTCCTGTATTATAGAGGCCCTAGGTTCAAGTTGTGAAAATACAAGAGAGGTTGTACATATCATCCTCTCCCTAAACCTTGCATTGGCGGGAGTTTCATGCGATTTGCATGCCCTTATGGACCTTTTGACTCTGCAGAGAGCCCATAATTCAACCCGATAGAATTGATGAAAAAAATGGAAAACAAAATTGAACATAGAATTGGACAACAGGAACCTTGGCAGCTTTCCAAACAAGCATCAACAGGGTCCTTTAGTGGCTTGGATTGTGCTTCATCTTGCATTAAAAGAACTGAAAAGAACATGAACTTACACGGACAAGGAATGTATGGGACTTAATTGCTCACTTGCAAGTATGTAGATGGAACTTTCTGATTGCCTCTAGAACTGTCCCGAAAGCTCTTAATTCTTCACATAACGGACTAACAGAAGTTGAATGAAAATGAACTAGGGCGGTAGTTGCTCTATTTATAGGCGAAGAATATTCTCAGTGGGGGCCTTCTTGAACACTCACATGTGCTACATGCAAGCAAATTAGCAATATTTAGGCATACAACAAAGTTTAAGATCACACAAAGTTCTAATTTGCAAAACCCTCGCCACCCTCATAATACGTACATGCATGCTGGCATAAGACGGTTTTAAAAAAAACTCTTAACATAAAATTATTGTGTGCATTTTAATGACAAAATATTCATGCAAATATTCATTCTAATAATTAAATCCAAATAATTTAAGCCTTGCATGTTCTTCGTGAGATGTTTTCCAACTCAATACAATGCTCGGAAAGTGTTTCAATCCCCTTGAAATTTGTGCACATCATTTGAAAGCCAAAAAGTACGTTTGCATGTGTTTTGACAAATGTGCCAAGTGTATGAAATTAAAATCTAAGAATCTTGTATGGACTAAAAGCATGTATGAACATTAAATTTCCACTTCTTTAAGATGCTTCTATAGAATTTAAAATACTTGCAGTCATTTTGGAAGTTTAAACCTTTTTTTCAAAATTTAAACTCAAACTCGATATATATGTGCTCTTTACGGGCCACCCTATCTGTATGGTGTGCTCATAAAAAATCTCACATTTCAGGACCTTTCCTTCACATTACAAAGACTAAGAGCCTATATTACTTGAACCCCATCAACCTGATCATTTATAAGCACGAGGGCACAATCGACAAGGTTCAATACATTAAAGTCCATCAAGCAAACCCCTGTGATGGGCTTGGTTATCACACATCATAATTAGAGAGTTCCATTCAAAAAATTAATCTCTCAATTTCAAACACAAATGTTTCAAGCAACCATACTCCAGTGCTGGTTGTGTTGACAATAAATTTGAATGGGAGGACGGTATCATCAAATTGCCTTGAAACTCCAAAAGCATATTTTTTTCGGGCTTTTATATTGATAAAAAAATGTTCGCTTAAAACTTAAAGCAAGCATTCATCTTCCCTTTATAGCAATTTGATAAGAGTGATAAGTTAAACATACTCTCAGCTATAAAGAGATGATGTCATATCAATAGTATTGCTATAATCACTTTTAAAAGATCTCACATTTTTAAGTACGTGGCACGGGTCTTCTAGTCAGGTGATTTTATTGCTAAATGACACCACTATTTTAGCAGTTGTGATATGGGCTTACTTAGTAGTTTCGTCGTATATAACATCATTAAATTATGTCTAGGCCAAATAGTGCATGATATCCAATGTCTTAGACCTTGAGTTGTGAATTATATGGTGCACTTGGTAGGGCACAAATCTCCCAATTACCTATGATCGAATTAAAATCATCCTCTTAGGCAAACATCCACTCCAATTCTACTAGATCCTCTTGGACGTGTGGGCCCCAAGAATTTGCTTTTGATTCTTTTTTAAGAGCTTAGCTACATGTTGAATTTTCAGAAGTTAAGAGTAGATTACAAATAATAAGTTACCCATATATTTCATCCCCATTTTATGAGGACTTTATGATATGGTTTCAGATTTTTTCATACCTGCAAACCTCTATGGTTAATTATCCCTACTGTAGAGAGAATTTTCAATTAAGACTAGCCAATGGACACTTAAATTCTTTCTATCTAGTAACATTAATTTTTGGTTCAAGGTTGAAGGATATTTATCGTCTTTAGCTTAAAGCTGGTGAGGGGGATGTTGACGAACCTAATTAAAATCTAATGTTTCTGTCTTCTTGGGTTATTGTGGAGGCTGATCTACTTGGTCAGCGAAGGTGTTCAACTCAACTTAACAAAATGATCCTTCTTGGCAGATAGGGCTTGCTTCGTACAAAATTGCCTTCCATACTTGGGTTGGATTTTTTTTCTAAGGAGATAGTTTCAAGTGCACCTATGATACATTACTCAAGGGGGTTGGAGCCATTGGCAACATCTAGGCTGTGGTTGTGACCATAATATAATGTGCAATTTTACAGTGAAGGCAACCGTTAGAGTGCCCCAATCATAATTGTTTACCCGTAGTATTATTTGATGGCAAAATCACTGATTAGAGGACATATGCCACATCCTCATTGACGTGAGTTCTATTGAGAGTGATCATAATGGTTCGCTTGATAAGACTTTGAGCCTTTGTGGCTGAGGTTAATCTTATCTTTGTCATACCATTATATTTTGCGGCATGTGGATGGTTGCTTCTTTAAGCTTAGGGTGATAAATTTGCTTGTGTATTTTTTCTTGCAATTTTTTGGATATATGTAGATATGGGCCCCACAATGTTTTCTTTGAGATTTGGGGGTGTTTCAAAAATATTGTCCCATGCAGTTAAGATTAACTATAAAAAAGGTCATTATCACGTGGGGGTGGGTGGTGTGAATTCAAATATTGTCAGCTCCAATTTTTGTGAGGATGATTGGACTTAAAATGCAAAGAATTGTACAACTGTTAGGATGAAGTAATTTTGATTTCTAATTATTTTTCAGTTTGCGTAGCATTTTCAAGCATTAAATTTAATTATTTACATATTTGTTCAGATATATATGGATGATTCAATTATGATAATTTCACTATTTTTTCTGACTTTCATATATTTTGGTGTAGATTCATTTTGTACTTATACATTTCATAATTCACCTGCATGTCCTTCGATGTGCTTGCATGATACATTGATGCATTTTTTAGTGCATTTATATAATGTGCTTGCATATTTTTTAATGCTCTTAGATACTACACTTGCACAATTTTCAATGTATTTTCATATTATACTTGCATTCTTTTTAATGCGCCTACAAGATCCAATTGCATGCATTTTAGAGCATTTCATAGTGTGATTGCATATTTTTAATGTGATTACATGGTAAATTTATATACTTTTTGGTGCATCTGTACGTAGTCTTGCACACTTGCTAATCACTTACGTGGTGCTCTTGCATTATTTTTGATGCATTTGTGCATTGTATTAGTGTGCTTTTAAATGCGCATACATGATATACTTACACACTCTTTAGGCGAAGAGAACATTTAAGCTCAGTTTATTTTAAACTCGTGCAGTAGTCTAGTCTTTAGATTCGAACATTAGTAGATTAATTAGATCACTTATAGGCGAGTTTGAATGTGGCACTCATACATGCTTTTTTAATGCATATGCGTGGTGCATTTTCTTGTTTCTAAGTGCATATGCATGATACATTTGTACACTTTTTTGCATTTCTGTGATGCAATGCACACGCTCAATTTTCGGCGCCTTTACAAAAGTTCTCATACGTTTCTTGGTGCACATGCTTGACACAGTTATATGCTTTATGAGATTTTGTAGCGATGTTGTGATGTGTGCACGGCTGGATGATGTCTAAATTTTGATTGTTTGTGCGAACGTTTGCCATTTAAAATGCATAAAGTTTGGACTGCTGCTAATATATAAAGTTCAACAACAAACACAGGCGGCTGAGCCAAATGCATGACTATCTATATTTCTAAAAGTGCGGTTTTCAAAGGAGAACTTGATGTTAGTTAGCCATTCTCATCATCACTCATGAAAGCTTCATTAATCTGAACATATTTTTTTCCTATTTTGGTGTCCATACCTGAACCTTTGCAACTTTTCTCAACTATGACACTCTCAAGCTCATTCTTTACATTGTCAGTGAGGGCAGGAAGTCGCCAGTGTTGAGGTGGAGTTGAATGGGCAAATTATAATAGAGAGGAAAATGAGTGGAAGTAAAGGGAAGATGGTGTTAGTAAGAGAAAATATGGAGAAAAAAGAGATATGTAGTGGACATATCGATACGAAAGTGTGTGGATTGTTGTGGGAGTTCGTGGGAATGTGTACAAGTGTTGGTTTGGAGAATTGCAAGTGGTAGTGAGAATGATGAGTGGTTAATTGGAGTATGATATGAAGTGAAGGGGGAGGATCAGAGAGAGAATGTGAGGTGGGGGTTTTGTTTACTACTTTTTTTTTTTGCAATTGTTATTTCTGTCCATATGGCCTTCATGCATACAGGCTAAGACGCTTTAGGCAGCATCGAATACATGGGATTTGGTGGATTCAGCTGGCAGGATGCATAGAGTATGATGGGATAAGGTGATTTTATTTGAGGTTTTTAATAAAATAAAATAAAATTAAATAAAAAGAGCAATCAGTATGTGCATTGACTCATTTTTTGTAAATTTTTTGCAAATTCTCGTCGTACGCTTGCCTTAAATTTAATGTTGTCAACTCTTGTGTAGGTGATTTTTTTTAAAATTTCGCTCGTGCGGTGGCCTAGGCAATATTGATATCATTTATGGGTAATTTCAACATTGTGGAAGCTTCAACATTGTCTGTTTTGTTAATTGGGCAACGATTTGGTGATTTCAATTGCAATAAAGCATTCTATTCCAAGCTTGTGTGATGTTGCATCCATCATTTCTAGTTTTTGTCATGATTGATTGAATTGGTCGCAAGAGGTTTTTCTTGTATAATTTTGACACTCCATATTTATCGACGTTGTTTGTTTTGTGTAACAACTAACAAGTGACAATTTAGCGATTTTTGCTTTAGTCGGTGCATTTTGATTTAGGAACATACGGGAGTACGTGATGCAAGACTTAAATGCTTGAATGATGTAAATTAAGGATTTGCACGCTTTAGTTTAGAGAACAATATTAATTAAGATTTATAGGATTTGCACGCTTTTGTGTAACAACTAGTCTCGTTGTTAAGAAAGGTAGGGGTAGACCTAAAAAGACTTGGTTAGAAAATATTAGGAATGACCTTTCTTTATTAGATTTAAACGAGAATTTGACTTTTAATAGGACACAATGGAGAAAAAGGATTCATGTAGCCGACCCCACGTAGTGGGATAAAGGCTTGATGTTGTTGTTGTTGTTGTTGTTGTAGAGATTTAAACGATGAAATAAAACAAGAGAGCGGTGAAACAAGCTTAGACCAAGTCACACATAAAATTTAAGGCCACAAAATAATCAATTACTCTAACATTGCATACATGCAAGGTTTCAACGAAGAATCCCTACGTTAACAACGAGACTAGTCACTATGGAAAGATCCCTCACTCAACTCTCTAGATCACTAGGCTTTAGCGGAGGAACATTAACCCAATCTTCATGAATCGAATAAGACCACAACTGAGAAGCAACTATGAAGATAAAATAGTTGGAGGAAGAGTTTACCCAAAGAAATAGGAGATACGAAGCTCTGGTGTGGTCGTTTGGGTGCTTGAGAGGAAGTGGACAACAACCATGGGCCTTCTAGATATTGTTGGACAACAATCTGGAACTTATGGACATCACATAAAGGTTCTCCGATTGTTGGGACAACAAGTGTCTGTGGAGGAAATCTCAATACAGAAATTTGCTATATCCAAAAAATTTGGACAACAAACGATGATTGAGAAATCCCTTGGGATTAAATGTCGGGAGGGGGATTTGAAGAATTATTTTCAAGAGGGGATGCGGGGTGGTGAGGTTGCTTCTATCCTTCCTTCCTTGGGTGGGGTATCAAGTTAAGGGCCATGGTGGAGAGAGGATGTGGGGGGTTGGCCAAGACTAGGATGGGAAGGCCTTTTCCAAAATCTGAAACTAAATTTCAAATTTGAATAAGGGGGATTAGGGTTTGGAAATTTGAATTTTCAAATAAAGGGAGAAGAGGGAAAGAGCTCCTTGGATTAGGGAATTAATTAGGGCTCCAAAAGGGGAAGAAATTTATTGTGGGATAAAGAAAAGGAAGGAGGGGGCCGGCGACATCAAGGAGGGATTGGGGCTTGTGGAGGGGAAATCAAGGCTTGCTTGATTTAGAATTTTAAATTAGGAAGGATTAATTTAAATCCCATCTAATTTAAAATTCAAATAGGACTTAATTTAAGAACTTTCCTAAAATAGATCCTCTTAGTTAGGAAAGAATTTTCTAATTCAAATTGATTTAAAATATGAAATTAGACTATCCTAAATTAAGAGTTGTCACTTATGAAAGTTATTCAAGTAGGGATTTTGAATTGTGGAGGCTTGGGGAAGGAAGTGTGGTCGGTGGCTAGGTTAGGGTTTGTGGGGTTTTGGTGGTGTGAAGGTGGGGGAAAAAAGGTTGGCTTGTATGGAGAAGGGAAAGATGGCCAGCCCAGGTTGAGGGGTTTTGGAGGTTTTGGCCTATAGTGGGAGAGATGAGTGGAGGGCTGGTGGCTTAAGGAGCTTGGCCGACGGTCTAGGGGAAAGGGGGAAGAGGAAGGGAGGAAGAAGAAGAAGAAGATAATCACGAGCCCGGACGCTTCCTGCTGGTGGTGGGTGATCCGATTCCCTCACCTAGGGATCTCTCCAAAGTTCTCTCTTTCAACACAAATGAGACAAGAAACATAAGCTGAAATTTTCATAATTATCTTCATTAACCAACATAAAGCATAGGAGGAGGATATAAATAGTCCCCCAAATTCAATGATAAAACAAAAGACAAAAGTACCCCTTGGCGTTACAAGCATCTCGTCCCTCAATTGAGGGTAAAATTGGAAAAGTACATAAATAAATCAAAATGCATTAAATAACTCAAAAATAAATCAGCGCAATCGTGGCCGTAGATCGTCGGCCCCGCCTCAGGTAGACTTTCCAAGGCCTGATGTCCTCATCAGTAATTCTATTGTTCATCGTCTTTATTTGATTTAATCAACAATGATCATTTCTTAGTTATTTTGATGCTACAAACACATCGATGTAGCCTTTTTAGCAAAATGAGTGATTATTCGATAATTTTGGATTTATGTGTTGCATTTCGAATCGAACCTGTGCTATATTGCATTCGTTATTTGTCAAATTCGTTATTGCTGATCGAACACATAGTGGAGCATATATGGAGGTCAAAGGATGATTTAATCCATGACCGTTGATAAAGATCTTTTCTTTAGGTTGGGGCGACTATCTTTTGCTGATTAAGAATATTAAGGTCCATGCCAACTATGGATAAAAAAGAGGTGGGGTCCTGATTGGGTTAGTCATCAATCCCCTTGTGATTCGCTTTAAGTTAAAGGCTATAAATTTTACTATCCTAAAACCAAATTACTGCCACTGCTTTTTAAAACGTTATGCCATTTTGCCTTAATTGAAAGAGTTCTCTCTTGTAATTGAGAGTGTTAATTGTTTTTAATAATTGTTTCTTATCAGTAAAACATCTATCAACGGCACGGGTGGAGTGGTCATCAAATTCAAGTCAATAGGGTGAAACTTTGGTTAACTCTCATTCTTCACAAAATAAATGAAACACAATTGAAGAAATTACAACCAACCTCACTGGTGTTTTAGTATTTTCAATAATTGTTTCGAGAAATATGTTGAATTTAAACCAGGAGATAAAGTAACAGTGTTCCTAGGTGAAAGAAATTTTTTTATAGGAGCGTTTAATAAATTAACTACAAGGAGCATAGGGTCATAAAAAATTTTACATGTTGGGACAAACATTTATAAATTGGAAATTTTGAGAAGTATTGATATCATTCATTTCTTCTGTTGGACTATATTCTACAGTTAGGACCTTGTATTCTTCTCTTTTCCTCCCTTTGCAAATTCACATCAATAACTTGCAATACAGGTATATTCCCTAAGATTACTTATATAAAGGGATTGTGTATACTACTAACAGTATAAATCACATGTTTTTGTAGCTTGGGATGACAAGTCTATTTGTGAAATTTCATGAGATTTTTTGTAGAAAGCATAGCAATTTTGCCTCATAGAGTATCAAATGCTATGGGAGAGAGTTATGGAGCATTGGTTGCGGCGTGACACTAGTGTTTCTCAAAATCAATTTGGATTCATGCCAGATAGGTCTACTATGGAAGCCATTCATTTATTGAGAGGTTTGATGGAGAAGTATAGAGAAAATAAGGAGGATTTACATATGATTTTTATTGATATAGAGAAAACATATGATAAAGTTCCAAGAGAAGCGCTATGGAGAGTTCTACATAAGAAAGGAGTTAATAATGCTTCTATTCAAATCATTAAGGATATGTATGGAGGAGCTGTTACTTGTGTTCAAACACAAGTTGGTTTGAACAAGTATTTTCCTATTTCAGTTGAATTTCATTTAGGATCAGCCTTAAGCCCATATTTTTTTGCTTTAGTCATGGATGTTCTCCCTAGACATTTGGAGGTTGTACCCTAGTGTATGCTTTTTGCTAATGATATTCTTCTTGTTGATTAGACTAGAGAGGGAGTTGAAGGTAAACTTGAATTATGGAGGTCAACCTTAGAGTCTCAAGGCTTTCGTTTGAGTATATCTAAAATTGAATATAGGGAGTGTAATTTTAGTAATAATAGATCTAGTGGGGGGATTATGACTTTGGGCGTTCAAGTTATTAATAAGAGTATACATTTTAGATATCTCGGGTCTATTATTCAGAGTGATGGTGAAGTAGACGGGATATGATTAGTAGAATTCAAGTTGGATGGTTAAAGTGAAGGAATGCATTAGGCTTGTTGTGTGATATAAAGTCCCTCTCAAACTTAAGGGAAAATTCTATAAGATGGTAGTGAGACCTGCAATGCTTTATGGTGCAGAATGTTGGCCATTAAAAGGGAAGCATAATATAAACTTAAGTGTTGCAGAAATGTGGATGCGCAGGTGGATGAGTGGCTTTGCTCGTAGAGACATGATACAAAATGAGCATATACGTGAAAAGTTTGGAGTAGCTCCATTGGAAGATAAGATTAGAGAGAGTCTTCTTAGATGGTTTGGTCACATAAAACGGCGGCCTTTTGATGACCCGGTTAGGAAAGTAGATGTATTAGATTTGACTTATGTTAAGAAGGGTAGAGGTAGACCTAAAAAAACTTGGTTAGAAAATATTAGAAATGACATTTCCTTATTAGATTTAGATGAGAATTTGACTCTTAATAAGACACAATGGAGAAAAATGATTCATGTAGCCGACCCCACATAGTGGAATAAGGCTTGTTGTTGTTGTTGTTGTAGATTATCAAATGCTAAATTATTTTTTTCAATTCTGCCATGTTGATGTTGATGTAATCCAGCATATGCTACATTTTGCTCTGCTTCAAGTGTCTTATTTTCACCTTAATCTTTTGTATTGTCTTTTTTGCTATTCCTGCTTTGTTATAGTCCTGCTTCTTTAATTGCCATAATCAACACCTATTCATCTTCAATCCTGTGCAAGCCTCATTGAGCTGCTCATTGTTTTGCTACAAAACTCTTTCTATTTTGCCAGATTCTTTAAAAAATTAATGAAATTGGGCGCATGGAAAGTTTGCTGGAATTCACCTGCTGAAATTTAGTAGGGGTTGATTGAAATTTATTTTTTTTGAATGTATTTCTTATAAATTTGTGTAGTTTCTTATTTCAGGTCTGTTGAAGGGTATATTTAAGATTTGTAAGCATGCAAAATTGATTGAGCATTGAATGTTGGAATATATTTTTAATTTTTCTCTTTTTTTGTTTGTATGCTTGTTGTATGTGTGTCCTTCGAGTGTTTCATAGAGATGTGGATGACTACATGCCGGGAGAGATTCCTTGTTCCAGGTTGACGTTTTGTTCTTCCCTTTAGGGTGATTTCTATTTTTATTCTTATCTCTATAACTATTTAGTCGTCGTATTTGCTTGGTGATTGAATTTTTGTTAAGTGAGGTTTGCCTTTTTGAAGCATGCACTTGTTTAGTTGTTGAATTTTATTATTTGCTGCTGTTTTTATTGTGGAATTTTAGATTTTGGTTGATAATCAAATTATCTTTTGCAATGAACAAAGCATGCTTGTTGTGCATATTTAAAAGCAATGTTTTTACTAAATTTATGGCTTAGCAACCAATGGATTGTGAATTTTGTGTGTTTTCATTTCGCATCTATTCTTAGGTTGTATTAAAACTCTATACCCTAAATTTTCTACATCAAGAGGTGAAGGAGAGACTAAGATAGAGGAGAGAAAGAGAGAGAGAGAGAGAGAGAGAGAGAGAGAGAGAGAGAGAGAGAGAGAGAGAGAGCGAGAGAGAGAGAGGCAGTTAAGCAAAGGTGAATATTTTTTTATCTATTGATTGCTTCCAAATCCATAGAAGACTATCCTTGTTATAAAATAGACTTAGAAGGTATGATCAGTTTGAAATTAAATCTAATCTTATACAAACTAACTCAAATCTAAACATATAATTATTCAAGAGGATAATTCATTTTAATTTCACATAAAATAAACCAGTAAATTCAGAATTCTAATTTAATTATAATAAATCCTAAATGATTGAATGTAATCAAACTCTAATTTATTAGGTTGCATCACTTACTTTTTGATCCTCCCCCTTTTCTCTTCCACACTATGAACAATCTTAGATACCCTCCATTTCTCCATTTTTTTTTAATTCCTTGTTGCTGCAGCCTCTATCCCTTCCCCATGGAATCCTATTATCCAGTTTTTTTTTTTTATTTTTTTTTTTTATAATTGCAATGCAAAATTATTGCAACCTAATATCCAAAGTGTTTTTCAGGCATTGATACATTTTTTCATTGAAAATTGGGCAAACGCTTCTGTTAGTATGAAAGAGAAATTACTTCGTAACACAAAAGATAAATAAAACCCCAAAACAGAGAGGAAAAAACAAAACAAAACATTCAGAATGAACTAGAAAATGTTCAGTAGGTGTAGTTGGAAAGTGAATTTATTCCATGGTTTGTTAATTTTGTTTTTCTTCCATTTTGCATTGTTGGTAAAGAAAGGCTAGGTTTATAGTTTCAAGCCAAAGGATCTTCTCATCTTTTTTTCTTATCAGTAAAGCATCTATCATTCTGCATTAATGGCAAAAATGAAGAAAACATGTAAAAGTTCCTTTAATTATTTCTTGATAGACAAAAGGATGAAAATGGTCTCAACTTTTTTGGTCCATCAACTCTTTAAAATTTGATCATTTTGGTCCCACCGTTAAAAAATAATTGAAAAATTAAGCGCAGTTCGGATGAAGGAAGGTTTGCGAAAGATATAATCAAAATAAAAAAAGCGAAGTTCGACCCTCCATCATCTTCGACCCCCACACTCGGATTCGCCTTCCAGCATTCGCCCGCAGCTTCGACCCCCATAACCTTCTACCCTACACGCTCCAGCACTTTCGATCCCATGTTCGGATTCGCCTTAAAGCCTCCGCCCATGGGCAAAAAATAGTTACCTCATTTATGTCAGCCCCGAACTTTTCTACTTCTTCGCTTGTAATATTTTGTATAACAAGATACATATGCAAAAAATTTAAATATATTATAGGCAAATATCTGATTGTGCGCTATAATTGCGCTTTAAGTGCGCTATAGTTGCGCTTTACGTGGGCTATCGTTACGCTTTAAATGCGCTAAAGTTGCGCTTTACGTGCGCTAAAGTTGCGCTTTAAGTGCGATATTGTTGCGCTTAAAGCGCAACTATAGTGCACTTAAAGCACAACTTTAAATATAAACATTTAAACTAAAAAGTTACCTCATTTTGCCTAAAAAATTTAAATAATTTGATAGCACTTTCTTGTGTATAGAACATTTTAGTGTTCCCCTCCCATCTCAAAAAATACGGTCTTAATTTTGGATTGGATGATTTATTCAAGGAAAAGTGTTCCAAAAATCAAATATGTATAATACCAAACATAAAACATTATAAATTAACATTAAAAAGCTTTAAGAGAGGAAAACAACCAGTAGGATAGGAAACTTACCAGTAGGAGAGGGAAAAAATCATTGATGTAACCCAATGATCTTTGCATTTTAAACTTGTCAGAAATTATATCGAATTTCTCGACCATGAAATTCTTTATACATAAAGCCCAATTGACAGAGGTGAACTCAGTTACATTATTTGCTACATATGTGAGCTTTTTTGGGGTTTTATGGTTATTTAGTGGAAAAAAAGATTAGATAACAAAAACATTATAAAGGTCTTTAACTTAGTAGCATTATCAGTCAATCTATCTAATTTAATTATTTTAGTTTTTATTTCTGTTGATAGAGGGAGTTAGGGGATCGATCCTCCATTTGATATCATCACTTATGGTAGGCATACCCGTGAGAAATTTTTTGTACATGTTCATGTTACATTTAAAGTAAAAAAACATATCCATAATTCCTTATTTAAAATCTTACCCATCAACAAAGCAACCTTGTCAGAAGTGAATTTAAGTAAATGACCATTCACAATGAAGCATTCATCAACATAATTCCAAAATTTCAGAATATCAAAAAGAAGTGGTATACACTGTTGGAATGCTGGAAACTTCAAAAACCGATGAATGTTCAAATTCCTTAAAGTCTGCTCAAGTTTATCATCAATTATTTCGACAAAAGCATCACATATTTTTTTAAAAGTGGTAACATAACATCGAGAAGTAACTGACATTTGATATGACATCTGGAAAAAAAAATATATATTTTAGATAAAGCGCAACTAAATGTTTCACATCATTTGTTTCTTTTATTTACGAAGAAAGTTGAAATCTAGAAAATAAATATTTTAAGATCACATTGAATAAACAATGCTATGTATAAAATTAACATTAAACCCTAAAATTTAAAATATAACATAAACGCACCAAAAGCGCAACTCAAGCGCAACATAGGCACAACATTACTTTTTCAAAATGCTGATGTACTCCAATATCGTCGTCTATCGCCGGGTTTAAGGTATTGCAGAAGTCCGAGAGTAGAGAGCTGAGAGTAACAGAGCAGTGAAAATGTCGAGTGAATAGTAAAAATGCTTTGTTTCCATTCTTGTAGTCCTGAATTCAAATCATTGCCGGGTTACTGGGCCGGGTCTATTGGGCTGACAAGACATAAAGCAAAAAGATTATATTAAAAAAATCGCAATTGTACTCAGCAAGATGTCCGCTTTCTATTGGCGTCCGAACGCGGAGATAGGTCTGGTGACCGGACCTAATAATTTGCCCCGCCCATGGCTTTGATACACAATTGAATCCCACTCTATCACGCAGGTGATCCTGTAGCGCAGACGAATTTGACTCAATCACGCAGAGCCGACGAATCCGAACGTCGATCCTGAGGGTCGAACCCAAGTATCGAACCTTATCGAGCCCCAACGTCTATCTCAAAACCCAATCGAGTCCCAACGTTGATCACACAGCGTGATGGAATTCTAGCGGCCAATCCGAGTGTCGATCTCGCATCACAATGAATTTAAATTGAAAAAATGACTTCTAATAAATAATTTAATTTAAATTTACTTAAAAATTATATCTAATAAATAATAAAATTTAAAAATTATTTAAATACCCTTAATTTTAACACCATTAAATCCAACATCTATTAGTTTGAATGTTGAGACCAAAATGATCCCATTTTAAAGAGTTGAGGGATCAAAATGATCTCTCAAAATAGTTGGCCCCTCTTAAAGAGTTGGGGGGGGGGGCAATTTTTATCTTTTTCTCTTTCTTGATAGGTCCCTCTATCCAAGTGGAAAACAAAATTCAGGCTACCAGTGGGGTTGGATCTTCCAATGATGTTGTTAAGCCTCCTCCATGCATTGGTATTACTATTGCGTCTGAAGAAGATATGAAAATCATCTTTTTTATATGGATAACGCTTTAGTTAAGTAGAAAAATCTTGTTGGGAATATCCCCTTAGAGAGAAAATCCAACCTCGAACCATATTTTAAATAGGCATAACAGATCTCCAAATCCAAGAGCCTCAGGGAATTGTGAACTCCACCATCCTTAAGAATAAGTAGGAAGAGCTGACCGAGTATAAACAATTTGAAGAAGAAAACAAGGTGTTTGATGGTCATTGTCAAGACTAAAAATTCCTTATTTTTATTAAAATGATTAAGAAAATTCAGAGACTATACCAACCAACCTCCTGATTAAAATGTTCAGTAACAAAATTATTTGTACATCTTGCAAAAGTGAAAGATAATTCTATTGAATGCTAAGGGAGCAATCGTTTATCCATTTATTCTCTTATAAGTTAATATTTTTGTCATCGTGAGCCTTCAAAGAGGCTGAGAAGAAACAGATGAATAGCTTTGTTAACATCTTTAATGAAGTTAGAGCATAGTGAGCAGAAAACATAAGGGGACATATTGCTAAAATATTTGTCTCTAATGATGGTTCCTGCAAAAAAGTTTTTGTTGGCTGAATTGGCTTTTAAATCTATTTACCGAGGAGAGAAATATTCATCACAAGTTAGTCAATCTTTAATACTAAGGCAATTGTTGTCTCTGGGCCTACAAAGATTCTTCCACTTGTTAAAATTTAGATCACCGCTTACCACTTTGCCTTTCCACTTTCCAGAGAAAGTTCCGTGTAATACCTTTTATTTTTTTTGGTTTCCCAAAGGGAACCTAAAAAAATGTCGAGGGGAATGGATGTAAGCAATGAATTAATATGCTCAATCCCACCACCAAATCAGGTAACATTAAAGGTAATTTTCTTGCTTTAAAAAATTTACACCAAATCATGCTAGGCTATTAAGCTGCTCAGTCCTCTTTTCAAGTGAGAACATATACCAATATGGGCATCATGAGACGATCTTTCTTACTTTTCTTTTTTCAAATCGTTACATGTGTGTCTTTTTGTCACCGTTTGTCTTAATAGCCGGTAAGACACAACAAGGCCTTACCTGGTTTTTCAAGTCTAAATCAAGTAATATAGCCCGTAAGACAGAACAAGTCCTTACCTGATTTTTCCAGTCTAAATCAAGTAATCAATGAACAAAGTTTAAATTAATTTTTATTTATTATTTAAACGTCACAAATAAAAACTAAAGTGCAAAGAAATGAAACTGGAATAGGATGTGATGAATATTTGTTTATTTGTAAACCAAACGATCTAGAACTTATTAGCTTATTAATTTACTACAGGACAATGAAAACTCAAAGGGAAGGATGTTTTCTACATATTCATTAGAGTACCTAGTTGATGAAAACTATTCGCAAAAAACTTTCGGAATGTGATTAATCCTTATTTTGGGATGGATTTATCTTTATAACCCTTTGCCTGTTATTCCTACTTCGGTTGGATTACATCAAGAATCAGCCTGAAGCCCATATCTTTTTGCTTTAGTCATGGATGTTCTCACTAGACATTTGCAAGAGGATGTACCTTGGTGTATGCTTTTTGCATATGATATTTTTCTTGTTGATAAGACTAGAGAGGGAGTTGAAGGTAAACTTGAATTATGGAGGTCAACCATAGAGTTTGAAGGTTTTCACTTGAGTAGATCTAAAACTGAATATATGCAGTGTAATTTTTTAGTAGTAATAGACCTAGTGATGAGATTGTGACTTTGGGCGATCATGTCATTAAAGAGTACCACATTTTAGATATCTGGACTATTTGTTAGAGTTATGGTGAAATAGATGGGGATATTATCAACAAAATTGAAGTTGATGGTTGAAGTGGAGGAATGCATTGGCTTACTGTGTGATAGAAAGTACCTCAACTTAAGGAAAATTCTATAAGATGGTGGTGAAACCTGCAATGCTTTATGGTGCGAATGTTGGCCATTAAAAGAGAAGCATAATACTAAGTTAAGAGTTGCAGAGATGAGATGCTTAGGTGGATGAGTGCTTTACTCTCAGAGATAGGATACATAATGAGCATATACGTGAAATGTTGAGTAGCTCTAGTGTGAGATAAGTTAGAGATGATGTAGGGCAAGGAGGGGGTAAAATATTTTGTGTTTAATTTTGGTGAGTTTCTTTATCTCTACTAAAATTAGCTCATTAATGAGCTTCTCTTTCTTTTCATCTCATTAATGCAATTAATTAGATTCATTTCCTTGCTTTTGTTCTCTTTGATTTCTTCCTTTGTCTCTTTGGTTTCTCTCCTTTGATTTATGTCTCTTCCCTTCCCTGTCTAACTCGGTTCTTCTCCCTTGGGCTACTTGCTGTTTTCGGTTTCTGTTGGCTGTTGCTGTTCCCACTCGGTTTTACCCCTCTGGCTGCTTTCCCGTGAAATGCTGCTTGTCTCATGTGCTGGCTCTTCAGGTCCCTTCTGCGCTGTTTCTCGTGGCTGCTGTGGGGGTTTCCGGTGTTTGCTTCCTTTTTCTGTGCAGAAATTCTGCTGGCTGTTCTATAATTAATGCTAGCATTTTGGGAGCTATTTTTGGATAGAATTTGGACAACCTTCCCTTCCTCTTCCCTTTAGTTAATTAGTTTTAAATGAAGTTTTGGTGGCTTTTTGGCTCCTTTTGTGCATATATAAATATATATATTAATATATATATATATATAGAGAGAGAGAGAGAGAGAGAGAGAGAGTTTGTGGCTGTTTTAAAAGGAATGTTATGATGTGTTTTTTGGAAGCCTAAACCTGCGGGTTTCGTCGTGAAAAGCTTGCGAGCTTGTTCCATTCCTCTCTTTGTCTAGGAAAGCTTGCGAGCTTCTCCTCCTTCGTCTCGACCTCTTATCTTGTTCGTCTCTCCGCAAGTGACCACTCCACCTGTATCCTTCTTCTCAAGCAAGGAAATGCAAGTTTAGGTGTCCTTATCATGTCGTTTGTAAGTGTCAAAGTTTGTAAGTTATTTTATTTTATAAAGAGAAATTGTTTTTGGTTTGTCTTGTAGTATTTTGCCTAGTTTTGAGTAATTTGTGTATTTTCTATTACTTAGGAAAGTTTAGCTTTTACTTAAAATTTGGGGCCCTTCCCAAATTTTTTGCTCGCATCAGTTAATTGATGCAAGCAAAAATTTGGGAAGGGCCCCAAATTTTTGCAAGTAAAAGCTATACTTCCTAGGACAAAAAAAAGATACAAAAATATCCAAAAAGAGATGCTTTTTATAATATAAAGGACTCTTACAAACGACGCTTACAACATAACATGACATTACAAATTTATGACATAGAAATGACAACTAAAGAAGCTTTCATTCGTCGAGAAGAAGGATACATATGGGGTGTAACTTGCGGGTAGAAGGAGATAAGAAGCCGAGAAGAAATGAAGACAAGCTCGTAAGCTTTCTCAAAGAGGAAAGGAGGGAGAGAAGTTGGACAAAGCTTGCAAGCTTTTCCACAAAGAAACCCGCAGGTTTACATCTCCAAAAATAACTTACATAACATTCTTTTATTAGAATTGACCCCCCATTGCCTACATCAGATTCTCCCCTCCTGATGAGGAAGCTTCAAAATTTTGGAGATTCGACATTTTAGATTCTTGGATTAGAATATCATACTTTCGTTTGATGGCTTCCATTTCTCGTTCAAATTCTGCTTGCAGTGAATGCTTCTTAGACTCGAATCTCTTGTCACATAATTGCAGTTGTTTTTGAATCCTGAGTAGTTCGATCTATATCGGGTTAGAAGAACTTTCTTGTGGCGAGGTCCATTGGCTTTTAGGAATAGATTATTCAAAATTTTTTTGGCTTACTTTCTTGCTTGCTTTCCATTTGATGTTTATCCATCTTGACTTAAAAAGGAAGTCTCAATAAAAACTTAGATTCACTTGGCACCACAGACTCACATGACACATACAACAACTGCTATGACTCACCAAGATACACACGATAACTTGCTCTGATACCAAATTGATGCAAGAAAAAAATTGGGAAGGGCCCCAAATTTTTGCAAGGACAAAAAAAAAAAACACAAAAATACCCAAAAAGAGATACTTTTTATAATATAAAGGATTCTTACAAACGACGCTTACAACATAACATGCATTACAAATTTATGACATAGAAACGACATTTAAAGAAGCTTGCATTTGTCGAGAAGAAGGATACATGTGGGTTGTAAACTTGCGGGCAGAAGAAGGAGATAAGAAGCCAAGAAGAAATGGAGACAAGCTCGCAAGCTTTCTCAAAGAGGAAAGGAGGGAGAGAAGTTGGACAAAGCTCACAAGCTTTTCTACAAAGAAACCCGCAGGTTTATATCTCCAAAAATAACTCACATAACATTCTTTTATTAGAATTGACCCCCCCTAATCTGATGTAGTCAAGGGGGGGTCTATTCTTCTTGTCCATGGGTTGCTTGTTGTTCTCAGTTTGTGGCTATTTGCTGCTCTCGGAATGGGCCTTGGCTGCTTGGTATTGAGCTTAAAATTCTGGATTTTACTTGATGTTAGCTCATTAATGATTGAGCTGAAGTTTAGCTCAATAATTGGGGGAATAAATATACTTCCTAGCTCATTAAATCAAAAAGGTATGCTATTATTTCAAGATCATTATGGTGGAGTGAACTTGTGTCTCTTCCTTTCCCTTTGCCTTTTTGGTTTATGTTTGCTGTTGCTGTTCTCCTGGTTCTCCCTCTTGGTTTTCCCTTTCTGGATGCTTTTCCCGTGAAATGTTGCCTTGTCTTCTGTGCTGGCTGTTCGGGTCCCTTGCTGGCTGGATTCCCGTGGCTGTTGGATGGGTTTTCCGTGGGCTGTTTCCCCGTTTTTCTGTACAGAATTCCTGCTGTTGTTTTGCTTTCTTTTGGCCTTTCATTTGGTGACTTTTGGCCTTTCATTTCCCCAAATTTGATTGGATTTGGTTGGAGGTGTTATGACTGTTTATCTACCTTCTTTTGCCTATAAAATAGAGTTGTTTTGGGATAAAAAAAGAGTTGCTTATGATGAGATTTTTGGAGTAGAAATCTGCGGGTTTTGTTGGAAAAGCTTGCGAGCTTGTTCCACCTCTCCTCTTCTTCTCCTCTAGGATAGCTTGCGAGCTTTGCCTCTCTTCGTCTCAACTTCTAACCTCTTCTTCTCTCCATGGTGATCACTCCAAATGTATCCTTCTTCTTAATGAATGCAAGCTTCTTTAGGTGTGGTCTTTGTTCGTGTTTTTAAGAGTAAGAAGTTGTGTCTTTCTATTATGACATAAAAGTGTCTTTTTGTAGTATTTTGTATCTTTTTGGCAATTTATATAATTTTCTATTATTTAGGAAGTATTATTATTTGCTTGCAAAAATTTGGGGCCCTTCCTAAATTTTTGCTCGCATCAAGAGAGAGTCGGCTTAGATGGTTTGGTCACATCTTTTTAATTTCTCTTTACTTATTTGATTGTGCTTTTATGCTTTGTGGATTGACCTTTGCACGCAATAGATTATATTGCTTTAGTGGTGTCATGGTTCTCGCAATTTTATGATTATTTCAAGAGAATGTTAAGTTTTGACAATTTAATTGCTTTAACAGGCTCCAGTCTACAAAGAACCGTCATTTACTATACCGGGCATTCCAGCAATTGTGCAGCATGAAATTTTGAATAATAGAAGACAGGTTCTAACTAAGGTGATTGTGATGTCTTTTATTTGTATAATGTACTCTATGCGTAGGTTTCAAATTCTTTTTAATTGAAATGTGAAAACATTTTGCAGTATGCATGTGCTATTCTGATTATCACTATAGTTGGGATAAATGGTGGCAACAGCTGATGCCGCCTATGATCCACATGTTTTCTTAATTAGTTCATGGAACTTTTAACAGGATACAGCAGGTTCAGTAAAATTGTGGGAGATCACCAGGGGAGTCGTGATTGAGGACTATGGCAAGGTTTCTTCTATATTAGCTTATCTTACTGCATCTTAGTTCTCTCTGTTTTTAATATCATTATCTTTGTATCAGATGTTTTTTTTTTGCACGGAATTGTCTTCTTTCAAATCCCGGAAGTTAGATCTGTAAATGCTTTTTCTTTTAGGATTTAATTGCATTTGCTTCAAAAGACATTGCTTCAAAAGACATAATAGATATCTACTTTTATTGGAACATATAGCAACAATACATTGTTAAATGTTTTCATTCAATTCTATCATTTTTTTCATCTGCAGATCTTAAATAATGCTGATCAACTTTACTATAACATTTAGTGTAGTACTTAATCATGTGTTACGCCTGGATCGGTCCCAGCTGGACCGGTCCGGTTCTACACCCGGCGGCTCAAAGCCGGGCGGAACCAAGCGGAGAACAGAGAGAAGGGGCAGGATTTTGGTGGGCCCTAGCTGGGGTTAAAATGCATTGTGGGAGGGAAATTTTGAAATAGAAGGGTCTTTTAGGTATTTTGTAAAACTCCTTTATTGTTAATTAGGAGGATTGGGGGGAAATTCAATCTCATCTTGAATTTGAGTTCTAGGTTGTCTTGCTTGAGCTCTTGGCGTTGCCGGAGAATTGGAGAGTTTTTCTTCCTCTCGAATTGAATAACGATTGTATCTTTGCTGATTTCTATTCTTCTACTAGTGAAATCCAAGTCTTTATTTGAGTTTCTTGCTATTTTCTCGCTGTTTTCCTGTGCTCGGGTGCTGTTCTCCATTGAAAACAGCAGTAAAACTGCTGTTTCCTCTCCGGTTGTGATTAGGTTTGCTTGCGGACTCAAGTATTCCCTAGGGTTACTTGCGAGCTCAAGTATTTCCTATCAAATTGGTATCAGAGCATCATCTTGGGACCATCGGCGGCTGAAAATTCAGAAATTTTAGCAAGAAACCCTCTTCCACAAGGGAAATTTTCGGTTGCCGTGGAAGAGAAGATGGCCGGAAGAAAAGTAGAAGTTCTGGAGGGTGAAATCGGCCAACCGAAGACCGATTTGGAAGAGAGAACCGTTGAGTTTCAAAATCAATTTGCGTCCATCCATGAAAAGATGGATGGGAGGTTTACCGGCAGTTAGAAGAAATGAAATGAAGAAGGTCTGTTAGAGAGCAAATCAAAACACCGACGACGAAGCAGAAGCAAGGAAGGCCAGAACTGGCAGACAATGGGAGAAACGGGATACCCGAACCCATTGAGGGGAGGGGCTATACCGAAGTGGAAGTTCCGGATGGGAATGAAGGAATGCCTCTTTGTCCGCTAAGAACCCGCTTTGTAGAGAGGAGATTACATGATGAGAGAAGGGGTGGTTGAATTTTTTGAGATAAGGGATGAGTCGTAAGCACCGTCGAGGTCTGAGGAGGAGAGGAGAAGGAAGAAGTATGAGGAAGGACAGGGTAATGATCGGCGAAGGAAGTTTCGTGACCACTGGGGCTTTTCCTTCTCGGAATGAGAGTTATGGAGCAGTAAGAGGAAATGGGAGATCGAGGTGAGAAAATTGAAGATGCCCCATCTTGAGGGCGAGGCTCGCACATAGGCTGGATCTACAAGGTGGAGCGATACCTTTACGGTCAGTGGGTTGAGACCGAGGAGGAGAAATTGACAGTGCAGGATGGGTGTTTGGAAGGGAAACATTAGCTTGGTACAGTGACGGGGACATGAGGCGGCCACATGTCGAGCTGAGGGGTTCAAGGACTGTCTGCTGAGCGTTTCCTTCTCGACTAGTAGAGGAGAACTTCTACACCGCAGTTCTGCCCTGACATAGGAGGGATGGTCGCCGAGGTACCACGACTAGGTTTGGATGCCTGCGAGCAGGCTTGAGATCATCTCTCTGAGACCGTGTTGGAGGGGAACTTCATGAAGGGCCTTAAACCGGAGATCAGGGCAGCTGTCAGGGTGATGAGACCTCACGATTTGGGGGAAGCCATGGAGTTGGCACAGCTGGTGGAGGATCAGAGGTATCTGGAGAAAGGGGCTCGTAGCAGCAGCTCTGGGGGATCCTATAGGATGACGACTACCTTCCTAGCTCTAAAAGGAGCTGCACCACGAGAGGCACCAAAGGAGAGGACAGGAGGCAGCAATGGTGGGCAGTTCAAAAAGCTGACTGAAAAGGAGCTGCAAGAAAAAATGGCAAAAAGGGTGTGATTCAGGTGTGATGAGAAGTACATTCTGGGGCACAGGTGCAATGACTGATCTCTTCAGGTTCTTCTCATTTGTGAAGATGAGGAAGAAGAAGAGGGAGGCGGGAGTGACCCCGAGGGGGAGGAGGAGGAGAAGCTGCATCTGGATGTAGAAGAAGTCTCTTTGAACTCAGTAGTGGGATTCACTTCGAGTCACACTATGAAGGTGAAAGGAGAGATCTTTGACCGGGAGGTTGTGGTGTTGATTGATAGTGGGGCAACTCACAATTTCATCTCCACCCAGATTGTTGATGCAATGGGGATGGAGCTGGTGGATACGGGAGGTTACGAGGTAATGATGGGCACCAGAAAGGTAGAGATGGGACGAGGAGTTTGTCAAGTAGTACTGAAGATTCAGGGGATTCATGTAAAGGAAGACTTCCTTCCCCTGGAATTGGGGAGTACGGTTATTATCCTTGGAATGAAATGGCTGCAGACTTTGGGGGAGACCAAAGTCAATTGGGGTGGTTTGAAGATGGAACTAATGGTGGAGGGACAGAGGATGACGATCCAGGGTGATTCAGGGCTATCCAGGGCAGGAGTATCCCTCAAATCCATGATCAGATCCATACAGGAGGTGGGAGGAGGATACTTAGTGGAGCTGCAACGCTTGGAGAGGGTCAGTGTGGGGGAAGAAGGACACATTCCACGGGTGGTACAACCACTCATACAGCAGTTCAAAGAGGTGTTCCAACCACCACAAGGACTGCCACCACCCAGAGAGCAGGAGCACGCCATCCTTCTGAAGGACGGGATATCACCGATTAGTGTTCGACCTTACCGTTACCCCCAGATTCAGAAAGATGAAATTGAGAAGCTTATTAGGGAAATGTTGGAAGCAGGGATTGTCAGACCTAGTGTGAGTCCCTTCTCCAGTCCTGTCTTGCTAGTCAAAAAGAAGGATGGGAGCTGGAGATTTTGCGTGGATTACATGGCGCTAAACAAGGAGATAGTCCCAGATAAATTCCCCATTCCAGTGATCGATGAGTTAAATGGAGTCGTGATTTTTTCCAAGATGGACTTAAAGTCAGGCTACCACCAAATCAGAATGAAAGAGGAAGACATTCAGAAGACGACATTCAGAACACATGAGGGGCACTATGAGTTTCTAGTGATGCTGTTTGGGCTCACTAATGCCCTTGCTACTTTTCAGTCCTTGATGAATAGAGTGTTCCGGCAGCATCTGAGGAAGTTTGTGCTAGTTTTCTTTGATGACATTCTGGTGTACAGTCGAATGGCGGTGGAGCACTTGGAGCACTTGAAGGAGGTTCTTAGCATCCTACAAGCCCATCAGCTGAAGGCTAACTTAAAGAAGTGCAGTTTCGCTCAGTCCAGAGTGGAATATTTCGGACATGTGGTTTCTGAAGAGGGAGTAGCAGCCGACCAGTCAAAGATTGAGGCAATGCAGAAATGGCCAATGCCTAGGAACATAAGAGAAACTGAGAGGATTCCTAGGATTGACTGTATACTACAGAAGGTTCGTGAAGGGATACAGCACCATCGCTTGGCCCTTGACTGAGCAACTGAAGAAGGACAATTTCCTATGGGGAGAGGCGGCAACCCAAGCCTTCGAGAGGTTGAAAAAAGCTATGATGATCATTTCAGTGTTAGCACTACCAGATTTCAGTTAGATCTTTATAATGGAGACCGATGCATCAAGATATGGCTTAGGAGCCGTGTTGATGTAGAATCACAAGCCTATAGCATATTTCAGTCAGGTGCTCTCGGCAAGGGCTAGATTGAAATCAGTGTATGAGCGGGAACTGATGGCCATAGTCTTAGCCATACAAAAATGGCGCTCTTATCTGTTGGGACGACATTTCATCATTCGAACAGATCAGAGAAGTCTGAAATACCTGCTAGAGCAAAGAATGGTGACAGAGGAGCATCAAAGGTGGTTGTCAAAGCTGCTAGGCTATGATTTTGAGATCCAGTATTGCCAGGGGTGGAGAATAAGGAAGCTGACGCCTTATCTAGATGTGCGGGGGAACTTCAGGAGATGGCAGTCTCGGTACCCTTGATGGTTGATTGGGGGGCCATTAAGGAGGAGATCATGCATAATGAAGAATTGAAAAAGATCAGAGATGGTTTGATGAAGGACAGTAGCAGCCATTCAGGGTACTATCTGGAGAGAGAGAGGCTGCTATACCAGGGAAGGTTTGTGATACCACGAACATCTGTACACATTTCTCACCTATTGTAGGAATTCCATGGCAATGTAGTTGGGGGTCATTCAGGAGTACATAAGACATATAGGAGGTTGGCATTGGAGCTCTATTGGAAGGAGATGTTTAAGGATGTCGAGAAGATGGTGGCAAAATGTGAGGAGTGCAAGAGGAATAAGTATATGACAATGGTGCCAGGAGGATTACTCCAACCATTAGCACTTCCGAACAGAGTATGGGAGGAAGTGTCTATGGACTTCATCGACGGCCTACCCCGCTCAGAAGGATTCACAGTTATCTTAGTCGTGGTGGATTGACTCAACAAGTATGCACATTTTATCCTCCTTCGACACCCTTACACCGCAGTATTAGTGGCAGCAACATTTATCAGGGAAGTGATTAGATTACATGGGATTCCAGAATCAATTGTGTCGGATATAGACAAAGTGTTCCTCAGTCAGTTTTGGAGAGAACTTTTCAGAATGCAGGGCACAATTCTCAAGAGAAGCACTGCGTACCATCCACAGACAGACGGACAAACATAAGTGGTTAACCGGAGCCTGGAGACATATTTGAGATGTTTTACATCTGAAACGCCACGTAAGTGGGCAAAATGGTTGCCATGGGCGGAATACTTGTATAACACTTCGTACCATTCAACGGCCCAAATGACTCCTTTCAAGGTGCTCTATGGAAGAGACCCTCCACACTTAGTACATTATGGGAAGGGAAACACACATATCTCGTCAGTCGAACAGTACTTAGAGGAGAGGGACCGGGTGTTGGAAGAGTTAAAGAAACATCTTGAAAGGGCACAACAAATAATGAAGAAGCAAGCGGATACCCACAGAAGAGACATACAATATGAAGAAGGGGAGAAAGTGTTTTTGAAGTTAAGGCCCTACAGGCAGAAATCAGTGGCTAGCAGGAGGAATGAGAAATTGGCTCTGAGGTACTATGGTCCCTATAGAAGGTTGGCATTGGACCTCCCTGACTTCGACGCGACTTGGGAGCCATTTGAAAGAGTGAAAGAGCAATTCCCCTCCTTTCACCTTGAGGACAAGGTGAGTTTTTGGGAGGGGAGTAATGTTACGCCTATGAAGAAGGGGAGAAAGTGTTTTTGAAGTTAAGGCCCTACAGACAGAAATCAGTGGCTAGCAGGAGGAATGAGAAATTGGCTTCGAGGTACTATGGTCCCTATGAGATCTTGGGGAAGATTGGAATAGTGGCGTATCGCCTGAAGCTACCGGCCTCCGCCACTATACATCCGGTGTTCCATGTGTCACAGCTGAGGAGAGCTCTAGGGGAGCACGCAGTTAGCGCAGAATTACCAGCTACTATGACGGAGGATTGGGAAGTGATGTTAGAACCCCTAGAGCTTATGGGGATAAGATCAGATCAAGAAGGCAAAAATGAAGTGTTGATTCAATGGAAAGACCTCCCTGACTTTGACGCGACTTGGGAGCCGTTTGAAAGAGTGAAAGAGCAATTCCCCTCCTTTCACCTTGAGGACAAGGTGAGTTTTTGGGAGGGGAGTAATGTTACGCCTGACCGGTCCCAGCTAGACCGGTCCGGTTCTACACCCGGCGGCTCAAAGCCGGGCGGAACCAGGCGGAGAACAGAGAGAAGGGGCGGGATTTTGGTGGGCCCTAGCTGGGGTTAAAATGTATTGTGGGAGGGAAATTTTGAAATAGAAGGGTCTTTTAGGTATTTTGTAAAACTCCTTTATTGTTAATTAGGAGGATTGGGGGGAAATTGAATCTCATCTTGAATTTGAAACTTGAATTTGAGATCTAGGTTGTCTTGCTTGGGCTCTTGGCGTTGCCGGAGAATTGGAGAGTTGTTCTTCCTCTCGAATTGAAGAACGATTGTATCTTTGCTGATTTCTATTCTTCTACTAGTGAAATCCAAGTCTTTATTTGAGTTTCTTGCTATTTTCTCGCTGTTTTCCTGTGCTCGGGTGCTGTTCTCCATTGAAAACAGCAGTTGCTGTTTTCCTCTCCGATTGTGATTAGGTTTGCTTGCGGACTCAAGTATTCCCTAGGGTTACTTGCGAACTCAAGTATTTCCTATCATCATGTTGCGCTCTATCAACTTAAACTTTGGCTTATTCCAATGACTGTTTTTATGTAAGATGCCATTTTTTATCACATGACATTGCATTGGCCATATTTTTAAAGTTGATGATTGCTTGTAGTATTGATTAATCTTTAGAATGTCATATTTTAATGTAACAGTATTCTACCTTTTGTTATATTTTATTTTCTTGAATAAAAAGAGGGATTGCAAAGATGATTAAAAAGAAGCATTAGAAACACTAAGGAGAATCTGGCTAAAGCTGCACATTTAAATAGAACAAAGAAAAAAAAGCTTGAGAGGAGGATTATGAAAGGGATTTGCCTGATAAATTTGTTGATTTTTAACAACCCCTATTTAGCATTGTTGATCAAAATATAATTAAGCGTCATAATGATGAACCAAAAAGTCTTCCATTTCATCTTATTTGAATAGCATAAAAAATTCCTTTATTCAGGTGATATAAATGGAAGCAAAGAAGAAGAAATCCCAAAGCTCTTGAAATCATTTCTCCGAGTAGTGAAAGTTGAATCCAAGTTAATGGTAGGAGAGTGTTATGACCCAGCCCTGAGTACTTGAATTGATATTACACCTATAAAAATGTTAGAAATGAAGACAACATGAAACACTATTATTATTGATCCTCTAAAATGTTTCTTTAGCCTATAAATACCCAAAATAAGCAAATAAAAATTTCTACATATATTGAATGAAAAAACATACCTGCAGCAACTTCTGGTGAATCTTTAACATCTTGCTGTGATGAGCATGCCCTCTTGGTTGAGTCTTTATCAGATTTGATTTTGGCTTCGTGTTGATGTAACTGATTTGATTAACATCTTCCCGCCAAAATTTCTTTGAGATGCTTAAATACCGGCTTATACTTCCCTTGAAGGCCTTTGTCTAAAGGTAGGACAGTTCTTGGCCATATATTTAGGTTGATGACACCGGAAGCAAGTATTATTTAAAAAAAAAATCCACTCTTTTGATAATTTTCACATTTGTCACAACTATTTATACTTAGGTTGCCTCTATTGCTAGGTCATGCATTCTTTCAATAAGATTTTTCAGATTAAGGAAATGACATAGACTGTGTGTCATGTTAGATTTTCCTCTGTATTTGTTGTCACGACCCGGCCCGGAGACTCGAATTAACGAGGCGGAAGTCGAACGGTTAATTAAAATTTCAATTAATTTAAATCAATCTTCATATAAACTGAAAGAGCTGCTAAAACCTCAAAATTTAAAATAAAATTACATAAATATTTTTCATTTGGAGCGCTTCGCCTACGGTATATTTTCACATATCTTCTACTCATTTTAACTAATAGTGTTATACCTGTAAATATTTTTCAATAGGTAGAGTGAGTCATAACAGAACTCACTGAGTAAATTATGCTTATAAAATTGCTGTAATCCAAGGCATTAGGAATAATATGCTTTATCATTTCAAAATATAAAATAATTCTATTTAATTATTTCATATCCAAAATGTGCCCATTTATATTATGCATATATCATATCTATCAAATATATCGTATCTTTATTCTTTCTTAATAATACAACCGTCATAGGTTCGACGGGAAGTAAAGAAGAGAGGGTTTAGAGTTTGCCTTTCATCTTCTCTTTTTGTCGTTGCTGTTCAAATTTGTTTCTTCGCAGGAGGCGAAGATATTGCATGCCCCGCTCCTTCTGCTACATCGTCCCTATTTGGCTTCAGTTCGCAGAGGTCGCATGCGCTGCTCTTTCGTGGTTGTTTGACTCCGACCCCTTCGGTGCCGTCCGACTTCGTTCCTTCGCAAGAGGTACAGGGATTGCACGCGTCGCCCATCCGGTTTCTTCGTTGCTGTTCGACTTCGCTTCGTTCGGCTCCCTCCTTGCCGTCCGACTTCATTGCTTCGTGGGAGGAGTAGAGATTGCACATGTTGCTCCTTAGTGGCTGTTCGACTGTGCTCCTCCGACCCTAACCCGATTGGGTTCCCTCTCTCTCTTTATTATATTATATATAATATAATATGATAATAGGGAGTGGAAGCCTCCGAAATTTTCAAAAAATTACAAAAATCCTTTTCTTAAAACTTTTGGATAGCATTGATTAAATGGAGCTTATAAAACTTTAATTAATTTAAAACCTTTTAATTTAATTAAATTAATCTAATTTAATTTAATTTAAAATAAATAACATTTAATCCAATGAAATTTAATTTAATTAATTTAACATAAAATTCAAAAGAACCAATTCACTTAATTTAATAATGAATTTTTAATAAATTAATTACATTGAAATCAATTTAAAATTCAACTCCATTCAACCAATTTAAAATATCTTTTAATTAAATCAAATTTGAATAATTTAATTAAAATTTAATTAATCAAATATAAAATTTCATTTAATTAATCAAATACATTCAAAGCAAACTCAATTTTAAAATCTAATTAAAATTTAAATTTAATTAAATTATAGTTTAAAATTAAATAACCAATTAATTTAAAATTCAATCAACAAATCTAACTCAAATAAAATAAAACAAAATGCATAAATAAAAACATTACAATAATCAAACAACTCAAACTCAAACTTTAACTCAAACAACACAACTCAAGCAACTCTCTCTAACAAAAGCTCTCTCAAACTCTCCAAACCTTGTACAAACAACAAACTCAAGCAACCTCTCTAAACAACAAACTCTCAACTCAGCTCAAACACCATGCTCAAACTCAAATAACAAAACAACTCAAACTCAAATTCAACTCAACATACACAAACTCTTTAGTATCCTTCAACAAAACTCCAAAATAGTACAAGCTCCTGAAAAAACAAATGAATGAAATCAATTAAAATTTGAAATTTAAACGCTAATATAAAAAAAGAACAAATGCTACAAACAAAAAACAGAAAAGAAAAATAACACTGAAAGGAAAAAGAGCAGAATAAAATGTTGAAGTACTAAAACAGGAAAGAGCAACTGTAGCAAGAAATAGCTAGTGTCAAATTCAAACCAAATCTAAATTTTCGGGCATCATACCCTATAGGGTTAGGTTGTAAGACCCATCAAAGGCCACTTCTAATTGAAGTCATAAGTCCCATGTGTTAGGGAGACTATTTAAAATGAATTACATTGACTTTAACAATCTTATAAATAACCAGACAACTTTCTAAGGGAAGTCATAAGACCTAACCCAAATCCAACTAAAAAAATCAAATTTAAACTTTTGGGCATCATAGTCTAAGGGATTAAGCTGTAAGACCCGCTTTTCAGGCAAATTCCTAAGGGAAATAATAAGTCCTACCCCAAATCCAAACAAAATCCCTGGGCAGCCTTGCTGTAGATTTAGGTTGTAAGACCCAACTTTGGGCAACTAATAAATAGAGCAGTAAGCCCCGTTCCAAATCAAAATCCTCGGGCTACTTTCTATGAAAGCTGTAAGTCCCAAACCAAATCTAAATACCTGGGCTACTTCCTAAAAAAGTCATAAAACATGTTCCAAACCAAATTTCTGGGTTACTTCTAAATGAAGTCATAAATCTCAAACTAAATAAATCTCTAGGTATTCTAATAGATGTAAACCTCAAAACATCTAATCAAATTAAAATTCAAATCTCACCACTTTAATCTACTTGGAATTCCTGAGAAGAGGCAACCCATGGTTGCTAATCAGATTCTCTGGATACTACGGTCAATGATTGTTAGTGTTGGTAGATTGAAACTACGCTATACCCGGGACCACGGAGATTGCACTCGAGACTTCTTCCGCTCCTTCATTGCTGTCTGACTTCGACTCCTTTGTTGTTCGATGTCGCTTGGCAGGGGGGCAGAGATTACATGGGTCGCTTGTTCGGTTCCTTTGTGGCTGTCCGACTTCACCACTTCAGTCTACTCGAGATCCCTGAGAGGAGGCAACCCATGGCTGCTAATCAGATTCCATGGACACTACGGTCAATGATTATTAGTGTTGGTAGACTGAAATCTACGATATACCCAGGATGACAGAACCATGGGATCTTGATCGGGTTTATCTCCATCTTCCCCATAATTGAGACTAATCACCTAAAAAAATTATTCATCCTTAATCGAGAGTTCTCTTTTACGTAGTAAGAGGGGTAGTTAACTATGAGTGCTTGCTTGCGCTCATCGGAAGTAAGACCCCAAATCTTTAAACCCTGACACTACCTTCAGGGAAAATCTAGTTTATTACAATCTGATTTAAAAGAAATGGAATCCTACGGTTGTAAAGCGGGATTCATGCATTCATACCTTTTTTCTTGAGCCAACATCGCCCTTTCATTATGATTTATAATTCCTAAAATAATCATTTCTATGATATCACTTTTGTCATGACCCGACTTAAATACTTGGAATACCTAGTTTGGAACAACAGTTGGACGATAATTAAATTTCTTTTAACATTAATTAGAACGATTTAATAAAATATCATCTAATAAATTTGGTACGAGCCTCTAATTATTCATAAAAAATCTATATGAATATAATTTACTTCATACTTATTCTTTTTTTTTTTTGGGAAAAATTGATACTTATTCTCATTTGCTCATCTTTCTTCTGTTCACAATTTTATTTGTCAGCCAATTATTCTATAAGAGTTAGATTTGAAACATTCAATTTAATGGGTTGAGTTTTTATCATCAAATTCAGTGGATAGTTATAGTTCTATTATATATCAATAGATAAGAAAATTTTGCATGTGTTATTCTGATTAATAATTGAAATTTTCATTTTAGAAAAATTAAATATAAGCACTCATAAATAAAACACACATAAAATATTCTTTGATATTATATTTATCAAATTATAAATTTTAATGTCCTTTATTTCAGGAACACCATCTAATATTGTACTGATTAAGACATACATTCTTATTTTTATTTCTTTTTATATCCTTTTTTATTTTTTATGCACGGGTACATTGATTCCCTAACTAGTATCATAAGTGGATGAACCGCAGTTACATGCATATATCTTTTTCTTTTATTAAATTCATTTCAATATCGTATTTTATTTTTTCATTTAAATTTGTGGTTGCTTGCTGATGCAATCCCAAATTTTTGCTAACAAAATTAAGTCTTCCTATAAATTAGAAGATACACAAATTACTAAAAAAAGATATAAAATACTAAAAAGACACATTTTTATATCATATAAAGACACTTACAAACTTGGACACAATCACCTTACAATCTTGGACACAACTAACCTAAAGGAGCTTGCCAATCGTTGAGAAGAAAGATACAAGTGAGGTGGCACTTGCATAGAGAAGAAAGGGATTAGAAGCCAAGACGAAGAATAGGAGTAACTCGCAAGTTATCCCAAGATAGAGAAGAAGAAGAAGTGGACAAAGCTCTCAAGCCTTTCCAATAAAACCCTCAGGTTTTCTTACTCCAAAACTCACATTTTCAACCATCCTCTAAACATACAAATCAGCCCCTATTTATATGCAAGAAAGGGAAACCAAACAGCCATAAACCTCTAAAACAAGCCAATTAGATTTTAGGAAATGAAAGGCCAATAGCCACAATAGCAATTCCCAAACGTTATAACAAAACAGAGATGTAAACTCACGGAACCAAACAGGGAACCGCAAAACCGAGCAGCCCAGCACGGAACCAAGCAGGGAACCGCAAAACTGAACAGCCCAGCACGGAACCAAGCAGGGAACCGCAAAACCGAACAGCCAACCACGGGAACCAAGAAGCCTGCCGTAGGAACCAAGCATTCAGCCGCAGAAACCAAAGGGGCAAGGCGCAGGAAACAATCCAGCCATCCACGGGAACCAGAGGGTCAAGCACGGGAAAACCAGCAGCCATCCACGGGAACCAAAGGGTCAAAATCCACCATAATGAGCTTCCACTAAACTTACGTAAATGAGCTAAACTTCCGCTCATTATAAGCTAATCAAGAGCTCAAAATTAATGAGTTAGGAAGTGCAATAAATCCCCCAATCATTGAGCTAAACTTTAGCTCAAACATTTATGAGCTAGAACTAATTAAAATTCCAGCATATTGAGCTCAATACCAAACAACCAAGGCTTACCGGAGAACACCAGAAGCCCAAGGGTCAAAACAAATTCTCATCTTGTTTTGCCCCCCGCCTACATCACTTGCTTTCATATTTAATGTGCATTGCACTCTAATTAAGGCCATTTAATTCTTCCTTTTATTTTATGAATACTAGCAAGTTACAACTATGATAGATCATGTTACTAAATGCATTGATTTATAAAGAGAACTATAATTGCTATAAATAAAAGAGTAGAATGAACTCATTATATTCTTCTTTGATTTTTACTCCAACAAAAAGGTCAAACAACTCTTTTTTTCTGTTTACGTTGAATTGATCGTCCTCTTAGTTTCCATCGAAATGATTGCACGAACTTTGTCCCAACCTTTGATGTCAATAAACAGGTTGGATGATCTCTTCTTTGCTTTCCAACTCCATCGAACATGTTGCGTGACATTTCTTCTTCTTTGATTTTTGTCTCCAGCAAATTGTGATAGTTTTCAACCAGCTGAACGAGCTTTTCTTCTTCCTTAGTCTCCTTTGACTACTTGCACATAACTCTTTTGTCTCTCTCCGTCTATGTATTGTCGAAACAAGGGTTTTTGTCATCCCTTATCCGCATGAGGATTCACACCCTTCCATTCATGACCGCAAACTCATGTTCGCCACTCGATTGCTCATTTGGTTTGAATCAATTTGATCCTATTGTCAGCTTAATCATTTCTTTGGATATTGGCTGATGGAATGAAGCTTTCTATTTGAGCATTTTGAACTTTTTATTGTCAATCTTTCTTATTAATATAAACTCAAACTAATGAAATTGGCCTTAATGAGTCCAAAATTCCTACATTAAAAACTTCTGTTCACAAATTCCATAAAAAATGACAAAGTTGACAGTAGGAATAAATTTGGTCAGATTTAGTGAAGCGAGGGATTAAATTGGACAGTAAAAAAAGTTACGACCAAAATAGACATTTTAAAAAAGGTTAAGGATCATTTTGGTCGTTTAACCTTTTTTTTTGGTCGTTTAACCTTGATAACTCTGATTTCCATATGATATACATCTTTTTGTGAAGCTTGTGAGCTTGATCATTGTTGATTACGAGGTTGAAGTTATCAAACACGGTATGGATTTGGTCAATGTTAATTGTTATAAGTTAATTATAGCAACGAACCTTTCACCTTTTTTTTTATGCATAGAAATAGAAACCTTCAAATTGCAGAACTAGAGTTCAACAAAGATCATACAGAGAGTCTGAACTAGTTGAGTAAATAGTTTCTAGAAAGCTAAATGTGTCCATTTGTAATGGGCCTCTTGCAATACTTGTGCAAACAGGAACAATTCTTTATTTTCTTTGACTCAGGATAGGTTGTTGGTTGAGCATGCTCTTAATGAACATATGTTAACTTTTGAACTAGGTTTTCTTTATTTCGTTTGCTTTGCTTACTGGTGTTACTAATTCCTGATGACCATTCTTGTAGATTTCGTTCGAGGATAAGAAAAAAGAACTGTTTGAAATGGTATTGCAGTTGAAAGTTGGTTAGAATTAGCTTTTTATTAATTCTTTTTGACACTCCGTTGAGAAACTCCTTTTCTGGATTTCCTTACAGGTGAGCATCCCTACTTGGTTTACCATGGATACCCGGCTTGGTAGCCTGTCAATCCACTTGGACACTCCTCAATGTTTTTCAGCAGAGATGTATGCTGCTGACTTGAATATTTCAGGAGCACCTGAAGATCTTAAGGTAATTGTATTTTTTGTTTTGGCTTTTGGCATATTTTGCTTAAAGAATCAATATCTACCATGCAGAAGGCTCACACAAATTGGGAGGGTTGAATTGGGTGTGCATCAAGACATTACAGACTTATTCGAGCCTTCACGATTAAATACTATACAGAAGCTAATAATATGACAATGAATAATAAAATACATATGCAAGCAAGTGTAAAGTAATTTCTAAAGATAAAGCGTGATGTGAAAGTCTGATAGCTCCTGAGCTTAAAATAAATAGATTAACACAGGGCAAGAGCCAAGTCTTATAATCTTGTCAAACACCAAAGCCACATAAGTCCAATAATAAATCTTGAAAATTTGGATGAGAAGAAAGGAGAGTAGAAAATGGGAGATTATATATTTGAATTTTATTATCAATTCATGTGTAAAAATTGGAGAAGCCGTTCGTAAACATATAGAGAAACAACTAGAGAAAAAAATGGAAATCAAATTTTAATTGTGGAATCTAAATTTAATTGCATAACAGAAATTGAATGTTGTTGCCTATGGATTTCTTTATTGCTGCTGATGAAAAATTGATATCCAAGGATTGCTGTATTCTTATGGATGAAAAGTCGTTATCTATGAATTGTTGGGTTTCTAATTTCTATATATGGTAATGTGCTAGCAATGGATTCAAGATTGTTTTTATCACCTCCCTTAACCTTGGTTGTATATGTTGATCATGCCCAACCTGTCTATTCGTTTATCTAAACTCATTCATTGTATATCCTTGGTGTGGATATCTGTAGTTTGAGGGTTTATTAAAACATAATTTAGTTTGGTTGGCGCATTTTTAATTTTTCGGAGTTAAATATCAGCCTATATTAATCTGTTTAGTCTTGTCATGATGAACATATATATATTTTTTGCATACTTATGGTAGCTTGGTTGTGGCAGTGCACTTTTAAAGATTTTTCGACCTGATAGTTTATTTCATTCAAGAATCTTTTAAACTTGATTCTGATTGGAAATACTTGAGTTTGCAAGTAATCCTATCGGATTTAGTTGAGTTCGCAAGCAAACCTAATCAATAATTAGCAAAAACAGCGAGAAAACGAAGGAATCGTGGTGGAAGAACAAACAAACGATAGCAAAGCTTATAACAGTCAAAGAGAAACAAGAACAAAGCAAAGATACAAGAGATCCCCAATTCGAGAGGAGGATCGTCTCTTCCAAGTCTCTAGACAAGATTGTCTAGAGCCTAAGCCTCCAAGAAACCCTAATTTCAATCAATCAAAACATATCTTTTCCTAATCCCTCTCATCCTCTTTCATACAACACTTTCCTAATCAATTTTCCCTCCCAAAGCCCTAGTCGCCCCCTCTATTGAATTTTGAAATTAAAGTGATGGGTGGGACCCATCTAATTAGGCGGGCAAGGTAGAGGAGGCGGAACATGTCCGCCTCCTATAAAATTGAGCCGGCCTTTGGGTCGGCTCAGCCGGCTCCACGTGAACCGGTGGCGTAACATTACCGCCCTCCCAAAGAATCACCTTGTCCTCAAGGTAAAAATCCGAAAACTGCTGTTTCACCCTCTAGTATGGCTCCCACGTGGCCTCGTAGTCCGGAAGATTCTTCCACTAGATCAACACTTCCTTAGTTCCATCTTCTTTTTGACGAACCCTCATCAACTCTAAGGATTCCAGAACCACCTCTAAATCCTCAGTAAGTGTCGCCGGTAGCTCGGGGTTGGCGGTGTAGTCACCAATAGCTTTCCTCAACTGTGAGATGTGAAAAATCGGGTGTATAGTCGCCGTTGGTGGTAATTTTAGTTGATATGATATTGCCCCAATCTTCTCCAGCACTTCATAAGGCTCAACGTACCAAATAGGAGGCAATTAAGATCAAATTTTGATTAAATTGGGAGGGAAATACTTTTGAAATTCTTTTTCAAATAGGAGGCAATTAATACATTGATGGGGGAATTAATGGGATGGGCTAGGGGGGCATAGAGAGAGACGGGAGAGGGATTTAGACTAAAAACTGAAATTAATTTCAGTATAAGTGGAATTGGAGGGAAAATTATTTGAAACCAATTTCGGATTTCAAACAAGGGGAGGGAATTGAATGAGCATTCAATGGGGGAAGCCCATTAAGGGGACCGGCTGCATCATGAAGGAGGGAGAGAATTGGGGAATGATGAAAGAAGAAAATTAAATCTAATTTGATTTATTTTAAATTTGGATTCAATATAGAAACTTTCCTAATTTGGATTTTCCTTAATGGAAAGAATTTCCTTAGTTCCATCTTCTTTTTGACAAACCCTCATCAACTCTTAAGGATTCCAGAACCACCTCTAAATCCTCAGTAAGTGTCGCCAGTAGCTCGGGGTTGGCGGTGTAGTCACCAATAGCTTTCCTCAACTGTGAGATGTGAAAAATCGGGTGTATTGTCGCCGTTGGTGGTAATTTTAGTTAATATGCTACTGCCCCAATCTTCTCCAACACTTCATAAGGCTCAACGTACCAAATAGGAGGCAATTAAGATTAGATTTTGATTAAATTGGGAGGGAAATACTTTTGAAATTCGATTTCAAATAGGAGGCAATTAATACATTGATGGGGGAATTAATGGGATGGGCTAGGGGGGCATAGAGAGAGACGGGAGAGGGATTTAGACTAAAAACTGAAATTAATTTCAGTATAAGTGGAATTGGAGGGAAAATTATTTGAAACCAATTTTGGATTTCAAACAAGGGGAGGGAATTGAATGAGCATTCAATGGGGGAAGCCCATTAAAGGGACCGGCGGCATCATGAAGGAGGGAGAGAATTGGGGAATGATGAAAGAAGAAAATTAAATCTAATTTGATTTATTTTAAATTTGGATTCAATATAGAAACTTTCCTAATTTGGATTTTCCTTAATGGAAAGAATTTGAAATTCGAAATTTGAATTTCAAATTTGAAGGCTAGGGAAATAACGGCCGGCGGGTGGGAAGGTGGCCGGCGGCTTGGGCATCCCAAGGAGGCCGGCGACAAGGAGGGAGGGGCTCGGGTTCTCTAATGGAATTGGTGGGGTGAGGATTTCTTGAAGGGGAGAAGAAAGAAATAGGTGTAGGCGGAATGGAAAATGTAAAGCCACTAACCTTAACACCACCTCCACTAGAACTCAGAAAGAGATCCACGATACTCTCTCCTCAAGATCTCACAAAGAGATCTAGGTAAATTTTAGAACTCACAAAGAGATCAATAACAAAAATTTTCATTCATCAATAATCGTCAATACAATAGAGGGGGCCATCATATATAGGCCTAAGGAAAAACAAAATACAATGACGCAAATGCCCCTGGGACTACAACTCAAGACAACTAAAAGATAGGGTTCAATCGGGGATAATAAATAATACAACATCAAAATAAAACTAAGCATCAAAATAAAGGCTATGGATCGTGGCCATCGATCGGCACCTCTTGCGCTGATATACTCGTCGAAAATGTTTGTCGTTGTCCTCATCACTCTTGCTAGACAAATATTAGCTTTTAGTATTGGTAAAAGACATGTTGGCTTGGAGGAGAGATTTTATATTGAGGGTCACGTCAACTGCAAACGGAGTAGAACCTTAATGGTTCTGATTCCAGGCTTGAAAATTAAAATGAGAGGAGTCGGAGTAGAAAATGGGAAATTATATGATTGAATTGTATTCCCTTATTTTTTGTGTAAAAAATAGGATGCAAATTTATATATTAATAGGTAGAGAAACAACTATCAAGAAATGAAATAAATTTGGAGATTGATCTTTAATTCTTGAATCTAGAAATAAGTACACAACACATACTTGTTCATTGCTATGGTGAGTACGGTGAAAATTAGAATGTTAAGATAAATTTACTGTGAAATTAGAAAAAGAAATTAAAGAATATTAATATTATGAGGAACAACTGGAATGATATCTATACCATTATTAAAGATACGATAGTTGAAAATAAAATTTAATAATTTTTATATGTATAATGAATGCTACTACATATATCCATTATCCAAGTATATAAAATTAATGTTGAACTATTAGGAACTAAGATAATTTAGATATAAGTTTTTCAAAATGATTTAATAAAAATATGTGTAACAACTCAGGTAGCGCTCCACTTGAGTAGATGGAAATTGAGGATTTATGGAGTTGGCTCCAAGCACTTATTGTATAGCACAAGTATCTTTTGAGATGAAGCACTCAGTTTTAGTTGGAGTGGTCACATTTCTTAAAGATAATGTAGTTGAAAATAGACTTTAGTGTTTTGTTCTTATTAAATGATAAATAGAATAGGTGTGTTACTTTAGGAAATTCTGCATGTAAATGAATGAAAAGTGTGAATTCATAAAGTTGATCTCAAATAGTTTGGATAAGTCTAATGATGGCGATGTTGAAAACAGAAGTAGCTTTTAAGATAAAGCAACAAGCTTTAGGACAGCTTCTATTTTAAAATCAAGTCAAATGAAGGATGAATTACACTTTATTTCTTAATTTTCAACAATACATCCATTTGATTATAAAGCGGGCCCACTTTTTGGAAAGAAGATCCATTTTGTTAATTTTTATGTTTATTAAATCTTGCAAGTAAATGAATGGACTGATTTGTTAATGGAAGAAATTTCTTTAAAAATTGTTATAAGAAGTTCTTTATTTTTTTTGAATGTTGAATTAAAATTTTTTATGGTTGTATATGTTCTCCCTTGTTGCCTTTAGAAACCTCCACCATCACTAAACACCGTTGTCTCGCCCTCGCTCATTTTTCTCCGTCCAATTTTCAACCCTTCAACATTGATAGTGGACTTGAATGCACCACATTTGGGACGCAATCGTATCGTTTATTAAGATCATTTTTTACTTTGTTTACTTTCTAATAGTTCAATTAATGAAAATAGCCAGAACACATTTTCTATTTTTTAAATTGTATATATTCGTCTGAAGTCTGGGGATTAAAAAGCAAGTTTGCCTGACTCATATTGAAATCCGCTTCTGAACAACCTTAACTTTAGCTCTACAAACTATTATTTGTTTCATGATATTTTTAAATGAAGTTTCTAACCTTTGAAGGTCTTCATGATGCTTGAACTATCTTCTTGTTTATTTATTTTTTTTTTAAAAGATTGAACATAAAGCTATTGCCACATTGGTTGACATTGATTCTTTTTTAATTGAGAAAACCAGGAACATAAAGAATCCTCACTAATTTTTTTTACCTTTATCGTGTTAATTAGTTTTTTCATTAGTTCTTATTTTGGATATTTACTAGAAGTTGATATACTAACCATTTTATTTTCCTCTAGTTGTCTAGTGGTATATGACCCATCTAAAAAGGAGGTTGTGGTGATTTTTTTAATCAAATTTTATTACGAAGTGGGGAAGAATTTGATATGGGGAAAATACTATAGTGATAAAGGAATATTGATTGATAAAATTAGATGATTGAATACCTCAAGGAAGGGAGACATGAGTCAGGGGGTGAGAGGAAGAAAGTATGAAGAAACTGTAAATGTGAGAGTCAATCTTTAGAGGGATAGAAGGCTTTCTTTATTCCACGTTCAACTATCAATTATAAGAATTGGGCACCTCATATAAATAGGTCTTATTAAAATAATAAAATATCCCTTAATGAATATAAAAATGTCACGCTAGAGCTAACTTACAAATGAAATTTTATCCATTGATCATTAACTTAATTAAAAATAAGAATAACCACTTGATTCATTAAATAATATTGAAAATATAAACTAATGACTAAGGGGTAAAGTAGCATTGCATTTCATCAATTTCCTTGCGTTGCAAGGAACTCTACTTCGAAGAGTTGAAGTATTAATATGAGAAGAATTGAAGGTCTTCAATTGCATTATATAGACATGAAATCCATCACACAAAAGAGAGACTTGGAGATAAAGCTATTGTCGTGGTGATTCAACTGCAGACTTTTGTTGATTGGAGGTGAGCAGATGATGAAATACACAATAGGTTGCAACTTGCAGAGGGAGACAGCTAGAGTTAAGGTGGGAAAAAGAATGAGGACGAGTAATTCAAGAGATTGGTTGGAGATAGATGTTGTGCGAAGGATTAACATTAGGATGATAAATGAATAAGAGTTATTTGGAACTGTTCAATCGAGGAACCAATGAACCAAATCAGTTATGTAAAATTGTCCAGTTCAATGATGGCCTATTAAGCATCGTCGATCAATGATCCTTGGGCTGAAAATTTTATCATAAAAATAAATATATAAAATTTATTTATTTATAATAATTGATAAGCTAATATGAAAACCCTACAACCTTATTCCCCCAAATCATCGAAAACAAAACCAGTTGCCCTCCCTTGTGTACAACTTTGTTTGCTGTTGTCCTTCCCCCTCATAGGAGATCCTCACCCTTTCTTGTTGTTGGACATCCAATGACGCGTCCTTGACTACAAAAATTCGCCTTTTTAAAGAATTATTGATTTATAATTATTGCAAATATTATTTTGTGTTTGAGTTTTGTTTTTAGCTACATATTTTTATTATTGCAATATTATTACATCTTTTAGATCATATTTAAATTATTTTAATATTTTTTACATCATTTTGTTTAGTCTCGATCAAATCATTGAATCTTGAACCTCTTCTTTCGGTTTTATATTTGGGCAGGTTTTCACAATCCCGATTATGTGTGTAGTGAGAGAGAGAGGACATGAGTATGAAAGAAAAAAAGGATGGTATGGGAGGTAGCGTATGTATGAGGGGTTGTGGTCATGGATGGCCATGGATATTTCTTTGTTTTGGATTTATGAACCAACCTATGATACCAAATTAATGATGAACGGGGCAATGGGTCCAAAGGTCGTGGTTTGGACTTTTTATTTTGATTATTGAGTGGGGGAATAATTGGGTATAGGCGAAGAACTTGGGAGATAGAAAAAAGAAAGATGATTTAGAAAATCAAATAAATGAATGGCTTGAAGAAAGGAAGTCAACAGTTAAAAGTGTGAAAAAAACTCCTAGAATAGATAATGAATATTTAGAGTGTGTGGCAAATGAGAAGACATTGTTTATTCATCGTCAACTATTAATTACAAGACTTTGGGTATTATTTGTAAAAGTAGGCCCTATTGAAATGATAAATAGTCATTTAAACTAGTCATAACTAAGAAATATGAATATTCCATACTAGTGTCAACTCAAAAATGAATTTAAACTACTAATAGTTATTTTAATTACAGATAAAGATGACCACATGATACATTAAATAATATTAAAAATATAATGATGTGAAACTACTAGGAGTTACGATTAGAAATTAGAAAGAAAGTTGGTTAAAGTATTGCTCATTTAAATTTAATGCTAGCACATAAAAGTGAGTTAAGAATTTTGAAATTTTTAACTTGCTTAGGCCAAAGACGTGCAATAGAACATAACCGAGACAATTCTTTCAAAGTTCAAGGTAATTTAAATGCAAAGTACAATTAACAAAAATCCAACGCTTAACAATGAGAGGTTCACCTCAAGGGCCGTCTCACTCAATTATTTGTAGGCTTTTAGCGGAGAAAGATGACCCATATGATGAAGGATATTACCACTAGAGAGAAGGTGCCGAAGAACTTCGTTGGTGGAGAGGTAGCCGGTGGAGATGGAGGTAGTGGGTGACCGACGATGCTCCAATCATAGTTTGAAAGTTGGCGGTCGATGACGCTTGCAAGAGTAGGGACAACTCGCTCCAAATAATCTCCAACGGTGGCGTCGTCTTCAAATCTGAAACTAATTTCAGATTTTTAGTAAATTTGGAGAGAAGCAATTTGAAAATAATTTCAAATCTCAAAAAGAATTTAGGGGGGTTAATGGACATTTAATGGAGTCCATGAAGAGGGGGGCCGGCGGTTTCAGTAGAGGAGGGAGAAGGGTTTTAATTCCAAACCTGAAATTAATTTCAAGATTTTGAATAAAAATGGGGGGAGATTAATTTAAAATTTGATTTCAAATTAAGGGGACATTAATGAATTAATTGGGGAATAAAAGGAGCAATCAAATGGGGAGAAACCCTCATGGGGGCCGGCGGTATAGTGAGAGGAAGAGGGAGGGATTAAGGGGGAAGAACCACACTCTTTCCAATTGGGAACGAAAAATTGGAGGGAAATTAATGACTCCTCCAATTAGGTTTCATTCGAATTTTGAATTTGAAAACTTTCCATATTTGGCTTTGCCAAATTTGGAAATTTTGAATTCAAGAAATTTTGAATTTCAAAATTCGAACAAGAGGAGGAGAGTGGGAGAAGGCCGACGGTGGAAGTGCTTGGGACAGGTGGAAGAGGTGGGGTGGTCGGCGGCCTAGGGTGGCTTAGGGCCGGCAGGTTGGGGAAGAAGACGGGGTTTGGGATGATTGGGATAGACCACGAGTCACGGACTCTTCCAATGACTGGCGGGTATTGCTTTTTTCCCTCACCTCAGGCTCTCGTTCTTCTCTCTAGCTCACCACAAGAAGAAGAAGAAAAAGATAACAAAACAAGTTTCATTCAAGATATTCATTAATCCCAATACAACATATGAGACCACTATACATAGGTCTCAACTCATGAAAAAGAAAAGTACAACATTGCCCTCTGGGCTACAATAACAAAGTAACTCCCCATAGGGGTAAAAATGGCAAAAACAGTAAATACTAAATAATGCATCATGACATCTGAATCAAAAGTAGAGGCGCTGAATCGTGGCCGTCGATCTGCGATTCCGCCGTCGATAAACCTGTCGGTAGCGTCTGTCGATGTCCTCATCATATAAACTCATGACTTGAGAGTGAGGTAAACTTCCTCTGAATTAGTTTGTGATCATTCCATGTAAAGTTTTTTCTTTAATTGAATTTGAATGTGTATCATTTTTAATGGGCACATAAAGTTTATTACTTAAGTAGCATTTAGATACAAAAAATAGACCTAGTTTTGGAGCAGAAACAGAGCAATATCTATTTATGAAGCGTTGGAATTACTTGATCATATGCCTCACTTTACTTTGTGCTTTCTCATTTTTCATTAATGTTTTACTCTTTTTCTGTGTCCTATAACAGGTAATTTAACTTGCTTTAATTAGTGCTGCTTGAGTTACTTTTTCTATAATTGCATTTCTTATGCTCAATTTATTTTTTTCAAGAATTGTAACTTAGCTCTTCATGCGATGATATACATTGGGTGTTCTATCTTCTCGAACTTGCAGATTAATCTAGCTCAAGAGACTCTTCGAGGTTTGTTAGCACACTGGATCTCTAAAAGAAGGCAACGGTCTGGGTCACAAACCTTTAACTGTGATGGGATACCAGGGAGGGACCTGCCTAGCAGAAGCATCTCGCATTCAAGGGTTGATGCTGATGATAGTACAGAAAATCACCATCTTGTGCTCCCTGCATTTGAATTTTCTACTGTTTCTCCTCCTTCCATTATAACTGAGGACTCACAAGGATGCTCTTGGAGGAAGAAAATTACAGAGCTCGATGGATCACAAGATGAGAAGGATATTCCCTGGTGGTGCTTAGACTGTGTGTTGAATGGACGTATAACGCCGAAAGAATCTACGAAGTATGTTCCTCTTTTTTCGTTAATAACATTAAACCTATAGCTTACTCATTTTCCCTTACAAATGGCTTGCTTTCTTGCACCGTTGAAGTCTCAGAAGCTTGCATGAAGTCAATCTGTTTAGCATTTTCTAGCTCCATTTCTCTTTTAAAGTTATTGGGTGTCATAGGCCTAGTCTTTCTGTGAGCCTGAACTTAGCGAACTTCCTGGCTATTGTGAATCTGGTTAGTGGTTTTTTGAAAACGTGGAAGTTTTGACTTTATGCATTCTTGTGTTTTGTAGAATTTCTTGAATTTGGACCAATATGCCCGATTCAAGGTTAATGTGCTATGCTCTGTCTTCTATACTTGTGAATATATTTGAATGACTAATTTTGAATATTCATGGTTGTCCTTAACAGTAAAAGCCAGTGGTTTTACATTTTCTTTGATTGAGTTACACCTTTTTTGCATCAATGTGAAAAAGTTTATTCATCATATAGTGGGTGTTTTACACGTTGCAAATTTGCTCCATCTCTTGGGTTCCTTGTCGTTTTTTCTTAAATATTTTTTGCTTTAGCAGCACTGGGACTGTAGTTTGCTACCACTGAAAATGCATACAAAATTTACAAAATTTTTGCATAAATGACTAGAATGATTAGGTGCATCCATTTTGGTTTCACACTTCTCTGGATGTCTAATTTACTCCCTCAACTTACTAAATATTAGCCAATTTGGCTCTACTGTGAACTTTATTGTTTGTTTGGACCAAAGTTGGTGGAGGGAAGCTTTTTAAGAGGTTATTTTGAACTTTTTGGGATCAATGCTATTAATTTGAGCTGATATTAAGTTGTGAGATGACCCTAAAAAGTCCAAAATGCCTTTATGAAATATTTATCTGCATTAGTTTCTGTTTTGAGAAATGACAAAGTTGACTGTATGGCTAAATTAGTTCAGATTTAATGAATTGGCAGATTAAATTGAACCTCTGGAAATGTCTGGGACTAAGATAGACCTAAAAAGTCTGGGTGTCATTTTGTACAATTACAAATTTATACTTTGAACGTGAGGTACAGAAATGTCCTCATATGTTCCTTGCTACCCTTCTCCCTTTTTCACCCCTATCAGCTCACTTTAGTAGTGTGGCATGATTATAATTTTTCTCATCACGTAATGGTCTCGTTTTTGTTTTTATTTTTGCTTCTGTCGTTAAACCATAAAGCATGGTTTGTAATGTTGCTGTCCTGTACTGTTATCATTCAACATAAGCCCTTGTTTTGTAGACATACAGAAGAAACTTGTAGAAATCGATTTTGCAGGAAAAAAATGCTGAACTTTTCAATCAAGTGATTGCTTAGGGATTTCCCGTTCAAGTCATCAATGCTGAGCTTATTAATTGTTTAGCGACATAGGAATCCATTAGGAACGATGAATCAGTTCAACTGCAGTTATGCATGATTGTGTAGATTTGTGCTTATACAGATGTGGTGGATGGAGTCATTAATCTTGTTTTTTGAACAATCACTGCGTGATAAATGATAATATATTTTTAAGGAATTGATTCATCATAATATTGAAGATTTGGCATGCCATGTCCATATTTTCTTGGGTTCTTTATTCCTCAAACTTAATTAACATATTTCACTGATGAAATGAACTCATATGAGAAACCTATAGAATTCTATGATCTGGTCTCCATATCACACCTTATAAACCTTCTACAAAAATTGTAGTCGATCGAGATTCTTCTGAAGTGTTCTCCTTAGTTGAATTACCACTTCAAAATAATGTTTATATGTATTTTTTCTTTCATAAATGTTGCTTTTATATTACAATGATATAATTACTTGGTTCTGAACTTGAAACTTGACAATAATGTTTATTTATAGAACTCCTTACAGATGCAGAATTGATGCTTATTGGTTCACAAACTACCTTGATTATATACTAATGACTTTTTCCTGTCTTCTTAGGTGTAGCTTTTACTTGCATCCTTGTGAAGGCTCAAACGTGCAAGTCCTCACACAAGGAAAATTGAGTGCTCCAAGGATATTGCGTGTACACAAAGTAAGCTTAGAGTTGGTGTACTTGGAAAGTGTCTACATTGTCTCTTTTGATTGAAATTGTGTTATCAAAGTTAATAAACACTATATACTTATTATTCATTGGAGTGACAGAAGCTTTGTTTTTGTAGTGATGATGTTTTGCATTAATTGTAAATTTGAGACTATTGTTTCAGTCTTATTTTAAATTCTCTTTTCAAGAGAGAAAATTTTACTACTAATCCATGAAAATGTCACGTAAAGATGTAGTTGCAAAAAACTGTTCAAAAAAATTTAAAGAAATAAAATACATTGGATGAATATATCATGTAAGCTAACAGTGTAACATTAGCCAAGTGGTGAGTACTAAGCCCATAGTCAATCACTTGCTAAGTCAAGAGTGCTTAATTCATCTTGAGAGCTATTGCACTAGCTTGAAAGCCAATAAACTTGGGAGAATGAAGAATTTTTTTTTCCAATTATGCCTCTTCTAGAAAACAAGTTAAAATCTTTTATCTATAAACTTATGATAGAATATTGAGACTGAATAGAGTTTGAATAATCAATAACCTTGACATCAGAACAATCATATCATGGGTTGCATTTGGGAATAAAGTTGAACGTCACAGGGAGAAAGATGAGTAAGAATAATTGAGGTACTTTCAATAGGTTGACATATATATTTTTCATATATGGCTCTTGAAGTAGGGTATGTTAGACAATCATATCCGATGATAATAGATTAGGGAGAGTAGGGAGATACTAACATCCAACAACTCCGAAAGGTTAAACTTAAAAGATGAGGTTAGAGTATGCTTTAGAGCATGAGAACATTCTTGGGAGGGAAAGATTGAGGGAGAAACTTCCACTAATTTTGTAGGTCTAATTTGATTATTAGTATTTGCAATACATAAATCTTGCTCTTCCATAATATGATTAATGGAACAATTCTGAATAATAGGATATCTGAAATATGGTTTTTGTAATTCTGGAAGAGCCTTTAATCAATTTTCATATTCATGATAAAATATTTTGCATGACTGGTAGTATGAGGACAAGTTCTTCCATTTCATTTTTTGCTAATAGCCACATATTAAAGCGCCAATCCACATCTCCCTAGTCGAATGAGCAGAAACCTATATTTGAACAAGAAGATGGGCCGCACATGATAAGGTGAGTTTGATTGTAGCAGTATCCACTTGTATTGGTTTGCTAAGTATTGATCTTGATAACTATAGTGTAGATTGATTAATGAAGTAGAACAAAGATAAGGGAAAACAACATTGGAGTAAGAGGAGGCTTCTTAGAGGTATCATAGCATGGAAGCCACTTTAGCATACATGTTGAGAGACCTATTCATATAATATGAGTTTTATATGTATGATGAGGGAGAAATGTCTTGAATCATATATTTTCAAAGATAGTTTGATAAACACTTGACAACTACCAATAATTTCAATATCTAAAACATCAATCATATGTATATTAAATGTGAGTGTATGAATAATATTTAAACTTAAGTGACCAAAGACAAATTTACCAACCAAAGTTTAGGAGAATGTTGTTGCCAAATCAAAAATCTGTCCAAAAAAAAGAAAATAGATAATTGTTTTACTGTTTAAGTTAATGGGTAACTTGTATAGTAGAATTCAAATCATGGTGAAAGAATAAAGTATTGAAGATGGATATAGTTGTAAATAATCTATCCCCCTTATATCATTAACGAAAAAAAGTAGTTGTAGTACGCTCTATAGTATTAGCAACTGCAAAATGATTAAGTCGAATTGAAGGAACTAATGGATCATTTACATCCATGAGAACAAAATATGATAAGGGGTGGTCCATGGAAGTACGAACATAAGCTAATAATAGGATTAGGTTAAACTGAAGTAGGGGAAGAACATGAAACACAAGACTCCTTGACAATACGAACAATAAAAGGTGATAGTGGAGTAGTTATAACGGCTCTTGGAAATAGGAAATCAAGAGATTAATGGTGGAGAGGCATCGATAAAGATGAAGCAGGACACAGATCCTTACAAAGGGTATGAAGAGCTATATGAAATCTCGGGGAGCAAAATTGAATATAGATTTTACATGAGAAGACTAAGTAGGTGGAGATGGGCCACTATCGAAGACATGGGGATGGAGTTGGCATCAAGTCTCAAATGCATATTGAGTAAATGGACTAAAAGCATGTCGAAGTCAACATGTGGATTACTTAGGTGCAACTACGAGGAGAGAGAAGCAACAATGAATAATAAGGAGGAAGTCGTGAGTGGTAGTGAAGGGAGCGATTGCGGGTAAGATTGCAAGGGATACAAACCCTATGCGGTGGCTAGTGATAGCAAGGATGACGAGCCTAGGGATCAAGTAGCAGTGGTGTGATGACAATATTGGCATGAAGGCGAGATTGTTGATGCGGTCGCATGAAACAAGTGAAGGCTGCAGGTGTTTTTTTAGTACGAGTCTCGTGGGTTATGTTTAATTCCTTCTTTTAAAAACAGTGAATTATTATAACCATTCATTAATAAAGTAACATGCACGAGCAATTACATAGGTTTGCTTTCATTAAAAAAAATATTGTATTATGATGACATATAGCGTAGCAATTAATTTCTATTTGAAAGGAGAAACAATTTGACATTTAGACACCTATAAAGTCTAAAATGCCAAAATCATATGAGGAGTTATGACTGGCTTGAAATCTAATAAATCTTGGAGAATGATGTAAGTTTTTTTTGTCTGATTACTACCTCGACAAGAAAACACCAGCTAAAATATTTTATCCACTAAATCAAATATACTTTTAATAGAATTTTAAGATTGGACTAAAGCTTGAATCATCAACTGCCTTCACTTCAAAATGTTAACCTCTGTATAATACAAAAAAATAATAAATTAAAATATACGCATACCTCTGTCGCTAAAACGACTGCCCATCCCGACATCCTGCCGAAGATCCCGTTGCTACAGTCCCATCCCTCTGCGATTCGGCGCTGTTTCGGACAAAGCATGCATAGATATTTCCCACGTTCTCTTTTTCGTCGTTAAAAAGGAGCAAAACGAAGGGCTCCAAGCTTCTCTTCCTCCCTCCCGATCGCAAGCCTTTTGAAACACTGCCTCAAGCCGAGACTTCCATGACAGAAGCAGCAACCCGAGCTCTTCTGTCTGATCCCCCTTGCCTGCTCCGACCAAATCCACTATATCCGCCTCCTATCACTGTGACGACCTCCTGCCCTCTGCTTGCAACTGACGCCAGATCTCCCACGCCTCATCTAAGCTGACCTTCGTTCACCTCTGCTCTCCCCAATCGAACCCCATGATTTTCCCTAGCCCAACTCTATCCCCAACCTCATATAGCCTAACCCAAATCCCTCTCTTCCGCTAATAGCCAGTCGAATCCACAAAGCTAGCCGATCTCTCCACTCGTAAGCCTGATCCCTAGCTTAAACCGAGCTCCATTGTGCTGATTTGCCTCTACCCAACCCTGTAGTGATGCGAGCAAAAATTTGGGAAAGGCCCAAATTTTTGCAAGCAAAACATATACTTTCTAGGATAAAAGAAATACACCAAATTCTCAAAAATAGACAAATTACATACTAAAAATCAACTTTCATATTATAATAAACTATTACAAACTTGGACACAAACACCTTATAAACTTGGACACAAACACCTTACAAACTTGACATAACATTAAATACCTAAAGTTGCATTTCATCCATTTCTTTGAGAAGAAGGATACATGTGGGGTGGTCACTTGCGGATGGAAGAATGAGGTTAGAAGACTAGACGAAGTAGGAGAGTAACTCGCAAGTTATCCCAAGATAGAGAGGAAGAAGTGGAACAAGCTCTCAAGCTTTTCCAAGAAAAACCTTCAGATTTTCCTTTCAAAAAATTGCATATTTTCCAACCTTTTTTTAATCTCAAAACATCTCTATTATATAGGCAAATGAAAGAAGACAAACAGCCACAGCACCTCCAATCAAATCCAATCAGATTTGGGGAAATGAAAGACCAAAAGACAGCAAACAGCCAGCAGAAATTCTGCACAGAAAAACAGGGAAACAATCCACAGAAAACCCACCATCAGGTCATGGGAAGCTAGCCAGCAAGGGACCTGAAGAACCAGCACAGGAGACAAGGCAGCAGTTCACGGGAAAAGCAGCCTGGAGGGGAAAACCGAGAGGGAGGACCACAGGAACAACAACAGCAACAGCAACAACCATCAGAAAATGAAAAGACAAAGGGAAAGGGCAGCCAAGGTAACAGAGCAAATAACAAAGCAAGGGGAAATGAATCCAGCTTTGGGAACAACACAAATAATAGGAAACCAAAGGGCAAAAGAGAAGGGGGAAGAACCTAATAAATGAGTATTAATGAGCTAGATTTAAGTAGAGAACTAGTAGCTCACCAATTTTACAATCCAAAATGTTTTGACCCCCCCTTGCCTATATCAATTACATACAAGGGGGATCCTACTTGTTCATTTCATCCAAAATCCTGTTCTCGGCGTTTGTGTCGAGCCGACAAACCACCTATACACGTTTTTCTTAGCGTGGTTGTGACAACTTTTAAGTACCTTTATGCGGCTCACCTACGGGGAAACATCTACTTTTCTCTTGTAACATGTACCAAAGACCCATATACGCCTTTCTCTGGCATGGTGGGATTAAAGATTTTACGGTTGCGGTGTCCGAGGACACCTACTATGCACGCTTTTCTCTAGCGTGGCAGGTGGCCCAGTTTCCTGTAGTTTCCCCTAAACGGGGGAGACACCGGGAGGCTACCGAAATTCGGACCGAAGATTCAAGGACTTAAACAATATTCGGATAGCAGGGGACTTGAACTAGACATTAATGAACTAAGTGCAAACTTGAATAAAAGGTTTAATTCAAACTTAAATTAAACTCGATCAAATGATGATGGGCTTGGACTCAAATTGAACTGGGTTTGAACTCAAATCTAATTGAAAAAGAATATGATCTTAGACATTTGAACTCAAGCAAATACTTGAGTTTGACTATAGGGGCCATAGAGCTTCAGCTTGCCATTTGAACTTGAACTTGAACTCATATTGGACTTGAGTTAGAACATGATCTTGGACTCAAATGACATTGAACCTGCAAACATTAGACTCAAACTTGAATGAGTGTGAGCTCTAAAAAACTTAAACAAGTGTTAAATGGACTTAAATAATTAAAATTTGACTAGAAAGAACTTTGATTCGACCTAAGGAGTTCGTGAGCTTGGGTTAGAATGAAAGAGTTCATTGAAAGCCAAAACTCATGATCATAGAGAATTGAACTCTATAGCAATTAAATGTCTTAATCATGCAAAGAACAAGGAGCAATGAAGCAATAAAGGATTTACATTAAAATCTCATTAAACATGAGTTGCTCATGAGCAAATGAGAGATGCATGAAGGATCATTATACGAACATCAATGAGAAAAATCAACACTCAAGATACAATCAACACTCAAAGACAATGAAGGACATTCAGTATACATATAAATAAAATGATGTCCATATTGCCCACGTTGGTGGGTCCACGAATTTGCAAAGAGGAGTTGGATGATACTAATGGAATAAACTCCTAGTGAACATGATCTCAAGTGGGATAAAGAAATGATATCAAGTTTATCATGCATATGTCAAACCACCTTCAAGGATAAAGAATTTGCAAGTGGAGTCTATTTGCAAGCAAAAGGATGGAGCCTTGAATGTATATTATAACTTACCCCTGAACACAGTGACTGATGTTTCCTTTGCTAGTCAACTTATGGGCATAAGGAAATGAATGCAATGAATGCTACGACACCTCTATATCAATATAAATGTTCAATGTTAAACAAACACATTGATTCACTGCAAGTGGAGACGAAAAATATACAGCAGATGTAAGCTCCTACGAACTGTCGTAGGAGATTTGTTGTACATTCAATGCATCATCCCCAACAAAATGTAATATGGCTACATCAAGTACAAACGATAATGAGTCACATCAAGTACAACGGGCTATTTACAAGCATCTACAAGTATAAAGCAGGAGATTCGTCAGTGCACTATGATCCACCTATAGAAAGCAACATGTAGTGCACGACAGTTTACCTGTACAAAGAATCAAACAACTTAATCCAGAAGTTGCTACAAAACGCCATCGGATCCGCAACATTCTTGCAAGTGGATAGAAAGCGTTTCACAAATATTCCAAGAATGCCCTCACACGTGCATCATAGTTTGTATACACATAGATACACAAGGGGTAAATACAATTACAAACACCCGCATGGGCCCCAGCAATCGTGTTAAGGGTACACACGTGACGTCTAAGGATGCTGCGCTGGTTAATAAATTTAAACACGATCATCTTAAGTAAGTAAATAGGAGTTGACAAGATCTAACATATAATTATAAAACACTCGCATGGGCCTCAACGAGAGTGTTATGGATACACACGTGACATCTAGGAATGTTGTGCGGGTCACTAAGTGAATTCAAGTTCGAACCCAATCCTCCTATGTGGATCAATAGGAGTTGACAAGGTTCGAACCATCAAACAAATATACGGTTGCGACGACCGGTATATTTGTCTTAATGCATTCATATTAGACCTTCAAGGCCTATAATAATATGAATTCACTAATAAAAGCACAAAGCCTACGAAACTCGATCCCCTATCGGTAGATACACAAGGGGTAAATACAATTACAAACACCCGCATGGGCCCCAGCAATCGTGTTAAGGGTACACACGTGACGTCTAAGGATGCTGCGCTGGTTAATAAATTTAAACACGATCATCTTAAGTAAGTAAATAGGAGTTGACAAGATCTAACATATAATTATAAAACACTCGCATGGGCCTCAACGAGAGTGTTATGGATACACACGTGACATCTAGGAATATTGTGCGGGTCACTAAGTGAATTCAAGTTCGAACTCGATCCTCCTATGCAGATCAATAAGAGTTGACAAGGTTCGAACCATCAAACAAATATACGGTTGCGGCAACCGGTATATTTGTCTTAATACATTCATATTAGGCCTTCAAGGCCTATAACAATATGAATTCACTAATAAAGGCACAAAGCCTACGAAACCCGATCCCCTATCGATAAGTTAATAGGGTCAACAATATTTAATATAAAAATAGAAATGACCCTACGACACCCCGATGATGCCCGTGTTGAATGTAGATCTCAACCGGAGGGGTCCATCACAAATACTTTCAAATGCCATCCCAAATGCTCACAAAAATCCAAAAATCCCAAAATCCAAAGATATTTAAAATTGAAATAATCTATCAAAGCACTAAAACAAAATACATCCACCCTCCGCAATATTTTGCCAGGGTGGACAAATTTGAAAATTACTTCAGCTTACAAAGAGCTAATGCCTAGTCAAAAATATCACTAGTATCCATTCTTAAGCAATTTTCTGCCAATAAGGACGTGGTACGTGTTCTCTGACCGGCAGTTTTGTCGCCAAATGACACCGCAGGATAAACGGTTATGACCCAGGACCCTCTGAATCGAGTGATTTTGCCGCCAAATGGCACCACAAAATATCGATTATGGCCAGAGCCAATACGTTCCTTAGTGGCATCAAATCCTTCATATATGAATTAATATAATATAATCGATATGGCACAAGGCCATCTGTTAGCTGAGGTGGATTCAAATTTGTCCCCTTAGACAAATACCCACCCCAAGTCTACAAGATCCCATTGGACGAAGCAACCCATGGCTGCCGACAAGGATCCTTCTGTCAAAATGGGTTGACTACCTCCTCTGACTAAGTAGACCAGGGACCATGATGGCCCGAGATGACGGAACCATGGGATCTTGATCGAATCCATCATCCATTCCCCCACCATCCGCTTTAAGTGCAAGATGTTGAAATTTTCAATTTTAAATATCAAATTCTCAACCATTTCCAAACATTCAAGCCCAATGCTGTTACTATATGCCAGATAACACATATTCATACGCATCAGATCGACGACTAGCCTTAATCGAAAGTTCTCTTTCGTTATCGGGAGGGGTAATTAACTATAGGGGCTTGCGTCTATAGGAAATCAGAACTCAGATCATAAAGTCCTCACAAAATGAGGGCAAAATCTCTGGGTAGTGTCTTATCTATAAACCCATATGCCTTCCCAAAATTTACCCCCGGAACTTAATTTCATTAAAACTCCCCCAAAGAAAAAGGAGTAGCGGGTGGAGGCCGGGGACGAATTTTCGGAGCTTACACAAAACAATCAAGTATTTACCTAAAAAAAATTAGTATGAATAATTAAAGGATACACGTTAGGATGACTTAAATTTAACTGAGACTTGGCTGTTTAGGCATAATGTTCAGCACTGAAGAAACCAGAGATGAAAGAGCTTTGGGGATACTAGGGGTGTCAAAATGGGTATTCGAGTCGGGTTCAAATCGAACCCAAAATTTACCTGAGTCCAATTCAACTGACATGAACTCGACCTGATTTTGCAAACGGGTAAAAAATAAAGATCTGACCCACCGGGTTGACACCACCCGCTAACCCACCAGATGAAGGGCACGAGCACGTGCGGGGCCTAAGGGCGAAGGGGGTTTGAGTAGGCACGGGTGATGCGAGTGTGGGAGGGCGTGCTACAGAGTGCGAGCACGGGAGTCGGGAAGGTGGGAGTTGTGCGGGCAGGCACGAGTACGAGATCGCATATCGATGCAAGCTAGGTGACTTGGATCATTTTTGGGTTGATTGCAGGTTTTCGAGTCAACCTGATTTTAAAAACGAGTCAGAAAATGAAACTCGAACCCTACTTGTTTGGCAAACGAGTTGACATGAATCTTGAATTTTTCGGGTCGGGTCAAGTATTGACACCCCTAGGGCTTACTATCATCCAAAAAACCATGAGCTTCAAGTTACGTCATTAACTCCAAAGACGAATCTAGAGCAATATCCAAAGCATGAGAACCCCATGGGGGACTAAGGTAGAGAGAGCATCACCCAACAGGATGAAATGATTCATTTGGTTATGAGTATTTACAACACAAATCTTTTGCTTCTGTATTGTGATAAAAACAACCATTAGGAGCCCTAGAGGACAATTTTATTAATTCTGGATGAGCCTTGAAGCAATAAACAAATCATGTTCAAAAGTTTGCGAAGTATACAATATGAGGGCCAATCTTTAGAGTTCACTTTTTGTCAATATTAACAATGTGAGGAATTGCTTATCGATTCTCGAGCCAAAAAGGAGAAATATCTATCTTAACAAGAACACAAGTTATTGATGGCAAGTGAGCCTAACGGTAGCAGCATCCACTTTTATTGCTTTGTCAAAAAGCGTACCCTATGAGTACAGTGTGTATATCATAGCATTTGGAGACTACTCACATATTGTGAATGTCGTGAGAAAAAATATAGAATAAATTTCTTCCATTAAGAGTTGGTTAACTACTTGACATTGATCAAATAGATCAACAGGGTAGTCACTTTGTTGATGAAGATCATACATCAATGTGCGAATAATCTCCAAGCTTTGATGGTCAAAGGCCAATTTCAAACCAAAGATAAAGCAAATGAAGCTACAAGATTAAAAATCTCTGCCTATGAAAAAAATGAGAACTGAGTTTTCCATGTAACATATTGATTGGCTTGTGCCTAACATAATTTGAATAATGTTGAAAGAATAAAGTGAAACTATTAGGCATGACTACTTGCGAAGAACCCTTCTCCTTAGCAACATAAACAAAAGATGTATGAAGTTGAGCACAAGCCTTTGGAGAAAATTGGAATAGAGTAGATGGACCATCAATTATTGCGGGCACATCAGATGATGACTAATGGAGAGGAGTGGATAAAGATGAAGCTTGAGGTGGGTCCTCGATGCCAATGATGCCCTAAAGCACCCACAAAGGGGGCGAGGAAACCTCGAGAAGTAAGATGATAGATGGGCTCCACAAAGGAAGGTGGTGATGTGACACGATCAAAATCACTAACAACTTGAGTAGGAGTGACAAGTGAGGCGGGCAAAGAAGAGAAGAGCAGAGTGTTGGGGACCATCACTTAGGGTTGAATGCATGGCAAAGGTGGGAGAATGAACGAGTGTGATGGGGGGCCAGTGGCTTGGCAGAAAAAATGTGCTAGTTCACCCACATAGAGACCAAGGCACTAGATGCTACAAACACTGGCTGGATGCAACCCTTAGATGTGCTTAACATATCAAAGGATGAGGGTGAAGGGTGCAATGGGACTGGAAAGCTGTTTGATGTGATTTACAATCATGTCGATTAAGACAGTTGACCTAGGAATGGAGCACCTTTGTGGCTCACAGGAGCAGCGGGCCATCAGCTGTGCTGCATGGTCACATTGAGCGAGATGAACAAATATGACACTTTTGAGGATCGTGGGAGCGGCAAGCTACTGGTTGGAGCACGCAGTCTCGTTGAGCTATTGTCGAAATTTTTTTTTTCTTCTAACTTTTCCTCCTTGAATCAGAAATGGAAGCAGGGTGGAGATACTCTAGATTCGTTATCTTATTTTTAATTTGATTTTTGAGATAGAAAATTTTGCAGTTCTGTATAAGTTCTGATTTCTGGGATTATTTAGTTTAGGATGGCTAAATTTAGGTTCTTGAGTCCGTTTCTTTACATAAACATTTTTCAGAAGATGGAACTTTTGTTGCTGAAATGCAAAAGCTGACCCTAAACTTATATAATATGAAACACTAAATTTTCTGATTTTGAAGTGATATTCAATCCTCATGCTCAATTCACGGCCCGCCCATCCAGCGCAAGCATTGCCTTTGATGGGAGGGAGAATGACCGGGTAAATGAAGAGAGACCATTAACAGCTCACACAAGTGAACAAGAGCCATTGTTATGGTAATTGTTTGAAATATACAACAGTAACTATATAATCTGGAAATAAAGGATTAAAGTGACGAAATACTAATTGGAAGGTTTAATAAGGGGACTAATTCGGTTGGTTTAAAAAAATGTATTGGCTTAAAAGCAGCTGAATCTTAGTATAGGGAGCTATTTCACATTACTAAAGGAGAGGACCAACTTAACGTTTTCTTTTAAATATCGAGTGCATGAAATTGACTAAAGAATCTTCTCCTCTTACTGAAATATATATTAAACCAGTTTGAACTTGTGCAAAAATTCCTTGCAGGTAGTTAACTATGTTATTGAGAAAATGGTTCTTGATAAACCACTTGAAGGTGGCAATCCAGATGGACAATTTGGTCTGGTTCCAGGCCCTGGACAATCCCAGCTTGGATCCCTTGGTGACAGTTCCTTACGTGCGCTCAAGTCATGGCAGAAGAGAAAACCTTCTATTGAGATCCTGTGTAATAACCAGGCAAGTGCATTCCAGTAATTCTATTTTCCAATATATTTTCTTCACTTATTTAGCTATGCTATATGGAGAAGCCATTAGTGGGACATTAGCTAATTCAATCTCTAATCTTAATTTTTTCTTATAAATTCTTTGCAAAATTCTTATGTATGCAGGTCTTATCACCAGATATGAGTCTCGCAACTGTGAGAGCCTACATATGGAAGAAGTCAGAAGATTTGGTGCTTAACTACCGCGTAGTACAGAATAGATGATTAATCTAAGGTTTTTGTCTGTAAAGGTAGGCATCTCACTTTATACTATTGACTGGTATTTATTCATCAACCTCAAATCACTACATTTTTAGGCTTCTTTTGGGATAGTTTTTTACTCGTTTATTTTTCAGACCGCAATCATAATTTTTGTCTGGTCATTTATCTTTTTGCTACTGGAAAACTGCTTTCACAACGGTTTTACAAATCACTAAGAAAATCATCCCAAAAGGTTTCGTTTGGGATGGCTTTCTTATTTGTTAAAGCAGCTTTCTAGTAAATTTTTGTACTAGAAATCTGCTTTAGAAAGTAGTAAAAAAACTATCTCAAACGAAATTGTAATCTATTTTATATGATCCCCAAAATATTTATAGACATTTGAATATGTGTAACTGTGTTATTTTCTCTCCAGGGACTTCCAGCTTGTAAGGTGGGGAGCTTGTTTCAGCTTTGTTGTATAATACCTAATGATTTTTGTGTTCACCTGCTGGTTGCCACTGAACTACTCTTGTCGATCGAAGTGATCTTTTTCACGGCACAAATAAACAATTTTTCATTACATTTCAAGTGCTCTGTTTATGCTGTTAAGTATTATTTTATCTGTTAACATTTCATTAAATATCGTGCTACTATGAAAAAAATCATCATAATTTTAAGATTGAATAAATAAAATTAATATTATAATTCATTTTATAAAAAATAATAGTCATATAACAGGTCTCATGTCTATAGAAGTGTTTTAGTTTTCAAAAAATTTTAATTACGCAGCTCATTTCTATCTATTAGTTGGGAGTTTTTGCTATAAGTAAAGAGAGATTTAGTTCGAGTCTTGCGTATGTGATGTGCTTATGAATTTGTCTTATTTGGTCTAAATGTTGCCCCAAAGAAATTAATATTATTATTAGAATAATATTAAATTTATATATAGGATTTTATAATTAATTCTATTAGTACTAAAATGTGCTTGATTAGCATAATTAGTTCAGAGATAGCCCTTAGTTCTTCTTGTAAGTTCTTCTTAAAATAAATAATCTATATTCACCTTGGCATTGTTTAGAGGTGTTCATTATTTGGAAAAAAAAAAGAAAAATTGAATGTCTTATTTGACTTAGTTATTGTTTGTAATTTTGATATTTTTGTTATTAAATTAAATTGAAATATATTATTATTTTTTAATATTAAATCAATGAAGTAGGTGAACTATAAGTAAATGAATGATAAAAAAAAGAGTTATTTATTTCCTATGCCAAAATTATAAATGTTAGTAAAGATTATTTGATATCTTCTTAACAAATGTTTTTTAAACTAAAAACAATTAGATTTATTATTAAAGCTAATTATATTTCGGTTCATTTAGAATTAAATTAAATTGATCAAAAAAAAGTTTAATTCAGTTTAATTTGATTTGAAAGTACTTGGGTCAGTTCATTATTTAAAATTAGAAATTTTATTTTATATGCGCGATAATAATAGATATGGTAGAAATATGCATGTTATTTATTTTTATTAGGAAATAGGCTTGAAAATTTCTTTTGGATCAAACAAATAGAATCGAAACTATCGTTGAAATGTTGTGTTACCTTTCGATCATAGGGAGCAATTATTACATCCGGTCACCGGCATCTATTTGGCACTCGGTACTATTTGGTATACATTCGGATGGTTCAGTTTTTGATCGGATGTAATAATTTCTCCTATCATAGGAGCTCATTGACCCTCCTTGTTAGCAGCTTCTTCATTTCAGACTATTGCGGTTTGCCTATATTCTTTCGTCATTTGTAAAGGTTAGTGATATTAGTATGTTATGAATGTTGAGTTGTAAGATGTATTATAATCTATGTTTTAACCACGTTCAAATCATGATTGAATGATTTGCAAGCTATGATTGAACAATCTTTGAACTTTTTTCGAAGAATTTTTGAAAGATGTTTATATCATGATTGAAAAAACTTCAATCATGATTCAAGCCAATCTTCAATTCTAAATCGGTCCATATTGAAACATATTTGAATCTTCGTTGAATTTTATTTGATCAATTTTCTATCCACATTCGAATCTCGTTAGAACATGATTGGTTCGAACAAGGTTCAAATAATATTCAAATAAGTGTCAAATATAGAACTAAATCATGTTGCAATATGGTTCAAATCTTATTCTAACTTTGTTCGAATCTTGTTTAAATTAATGTTGGTCATTGCAGATTTTAAATAAGCCGTTCACAATTAAAATTTTTGTATTTTGAGCAAAAATGAAATTTCAACATGTTTTTTCATAATTATTTTTTCAAAATTATGAATTTAATTACTTTTGCCTTGTTCGTGTTAGGAAGATTGAGGCTATACAAGTAAAGCACAATATTACAATAAAGTCACTTACAATAATTCTAATGATCAGTTCTATAATTAATTTTATATTTTTCACTGCATATCCTAAAACTTTATAGAAATATAATATGAAGATTTATAAATGATTTTAATTTTTTTTTGCAGATCATGAAGAAAGTAAAACCTAAATATCTTATTTCAAAATTTGAGAAATCTGAAAAGAAATGAAAATTTAGAGTGAATATCAAAAACTAAAATCAGATTGTAAGATCACTGTTAGTGCTAATATAGTTGAAATTAAAATGACTTGAACAAATGAAGATCAAATAGTATGCAAGATAAGAAAATGAAAAAAAAAATCTATGAAGATTGAAATTTTTGTTCACATTTTTTAAAATGACATAAAAGAAGAAACACAAAATCTGAAAGCAAAAACTTACAGCAATGAAAACCTTGAAGATATTACTGTGAAGTCTTCTTTTCCCTTTTGAAAACAATGAGAGCTTGCTTTTAATCGTGGAGAAGCCATGATTTTTTTTGTTTGTTTTGTTTTTGGATGCAATGAATAGCAGCTTTATTTCTCTTCTTTTTCTATAGTAAGTGTCTTTAATTCTAAAAATTATTTTGTACGGATTTCAAAATTGACCACGTCGCTTGTACACATTGTGTATTATACCCACCCTGTGTACAAGATTGTTCACATACTGTGCACAAACGATGTGGCTTATTTTGATTGGAGACTGAACGCAAATTACGCCCGGACTCCGCGCAGAATAATTTCTCCTTTAATTCATAAAGATTTTACAAAGATATAGTTTAGTTTATTTGGAAAGTAATATATAAAAAAATATGTGCTGAAATAAGTTTCATCATTACCTTAATTCCCTGCTGAGGGATCCGTTTGTTGCAGAGAAAGCAATTAAAGTAATGCATAAATGGTTTACAAAAGTGTTTTGATCAATTTAGGAAAGTTTTGGGCTAAATACAAACGTTCAAAGAAGCTATCCAATGCTGTAAAAGTGATGAAAAAATAAGATGAATAGTGATCGGTTAGTACTGTAGCACTTAAGGAAAGTTGCTGAAATTAGTTTTTTTTTTCTTATAAATCTATGTATTGCACAGTAAAAAAAAAAGGTAGGAAATAGGTTTTTAGAGCAATTGGCTTTCAAAACTTATTAAATTAATTTTTGATTCTAAATTGTGTTTATGTGCTGTTTAACTTATTTAAAACTTGTTTTTGATATTTTTAGCTTTAGTAATGATTATGCTCAATCAAGTACAATAAAAAATTAAAGAAATCTTGGAACACATTAAAGTTTCGTTTGGGACAACTTTCTTAATTCTTTGTAAAGCTTCTTTTTAGTTAAATAATTTCTTAAAAGCAATAAAAAGCAATGATCTTAAGCTATCCCAAACGAAGCCTAAGATACATAATCTTAGATACTTAATGCATCTAAAACTAGCTTACAGTACTTTCCAAAACTCGTAAAATTTTAAAATGAGTGTATAGGTAAAATCATAAATTTAGTCTTAGGTAGGATAATTTCTCCTTCCCTAGTTAGCCTTCTTAGTTGTTCCTCATTAATATGGTATTTAATCAAGTTGATCATTACCTTGTTTAGGTTATTCACATTTCTATTTCATATTCTTTAGTTATTTTTTTGGTGTTCAAAATATCATATCACAATAACAACCTCTACACTCACTTTGAGTCGATTTTGGGATCAACATTATGATGAAATTTAAATTTACCTTCAAAAGTAGTTAAATATATAACCTTCACACACTAAGATTTTCACAATAAGATTCATGCATTAGAAAATATGAATACTCATCAACCTAGGAAGCAAATATCAAAGTTAATTTAGGCAACCAAAGTACGATGATGAAGGCGAATGATCCCACTTCTAAATATTAATCCACCCCCACTAAGGTCATAAGGAAATCAAGCTTTCTCATGAATAACCCTCTAGACAACTCTAAGATGGAAGCAATTCATTTCAACCTCTTTGTAGTGCAAATATGTCTTTTAATAGACTTGGTGATTACATCAACCACTTAAATGAGGATGATACCCTTGTAAAGGTTAAGATTGATGCCTTCATTTTTTTAGGATCATCTATAACTAGAAGTGTTCTCCAAGTGGCTTATGGACACGAATAAATATTTTGATTGGATGACTAATATATGAAATCATTAACAAGTTTGGAAAAAATGTCTAGTCATAAAAATACCTATTAATACCTAATATGTCAACTTGGTGTGATAACTTTAACGATTTGACCAACCACCAGTTGAGTCTTCAAATGAGATGAATGATCTTTTAAACCCTAATTAACCTTTTGTAGCATTCCATGATCAACATCTCGATGAGTTGATTTTGCATAAGTAGGGGTTGATTATAATCATTGATTATGTGACTTGCTTTAATGAGCAATGATCTTGTGTGATGTTATCAAATCCCTCATTCTTCTACTAAAAAATTTCAAGCCAGTCTGCATCCTAATATCTTTTTGTATATGTTAACTCGAGAGTTTATATTCTTATGAGGCATTCCATCAACCTCCTCAATTGGAGCATTTCTTAGGCCCCTTTGTCGACATTAATGCAAAACTACAATTTGTGATTCCTCTTCTTATGATCTTAAGATATCTAATGACCCCAATGGAAAATCTGTGGTTGAAGCCTCTAGTTCCAAGTATTTATGATATTGCTTATTTCACTTGTGGCAAGACTAGCTGCTATATATGTAACTTCCCTCATAAGTCAAACATCTCATCATAGACTTTATCGAATCCAATCTACTAGATGATTGTGCAGATGATTCTATAGAGTGTGGTAGTTATAATGAGGCTGGTGAAGCTAAAGAAACATTAAGTGATTTATATACCTTATCATGGTGCAATGTATTTTGTCTTTCACACAAGTCACTATAGAGTTACACGCTAGAAATGCAATATCATCTTTCGTACCTACTTTAAGAGTGGTGACCACATTTAAAGTGATCATTAACAATGGTAGTTGTATGAATATAGTTTAGACTTCTAATTTGATTAGGATAAATTTCTCCTTTGAATCACATCCAAAACAAAGATCCCCGAAAAGACTAACATTTCAATTAGGTTGTGGCACATTGTAAAATATCATGCCTGCTTTTATCATATTTAATTAGATGCCCTTCCCAAGAATGTTGCGTATGTACTCTTAGGGAAACTTTGATATATCATTTAAATGTAACTTACTTTGGATAATCTAATACTTTGCCTTCATATTTAAAGGTATAAAGTTTGTTTTAAAATTGACTAAACCAAAAGATGTTTCACTTATGAAACTAGTGGAGTCATTTTCTCTTATTGAAAAATGATTCCTATATATTTATTAGTTAGGGACAATTTGAGCGTAATATTAGCCATAATATCATCTATACTTTTGTAGTCTTATAACATGCTAGATTCAACTTAGATAAATGTCACACACATATATATTCTATCCTGAGATTAGCTTATTCTTATTTGAGTTGTAAGATTTTGTTATGAGGAACTCAGAGATGAGATCCCTCCTTTTAGGAGCATCCAATATAATATGCTATCTTGAAGTCATTGGATTTACTTTAAATAAGGGTGATATCTGAATAATCAATAAAAATTTATATTGCACTAATCTCAAAGTAAATTTAATGACTAAAATTCAACTTGGTCAAACTTTAATCAAACTATCCTATCCAAGATTTTTTTTTTTTTTTTTTTTGTACTAAGCATTTGTCTTAATATATTTTGCAATATATATAATATTTAAAGTAAATTCTTTATGCACATATAACTCCATATGAATTTTACATGAATTTTAAATTCTCAATATCTCTGAACCCCTACATTATTACATTAGTCTAAGCTCTCAATAATTCCTTTACACATTATTATTATTATTTTTAATAAAAATTTAGGCTGAATTCATAATTATTATAAAATTTTACTCCCTAAATAAATCTATGCAAAAATTTACATCGAACACTTATCTCATAAGCAAAGGTGTACATAACTTTCACAATAGAACTAATACCTTTTATTCTCAATATTTCATCAAATTTTTAAGGATTGATTGTAACATACGTAATTTCATAAGTTTTTTAGTTCAAATTTTCTACATTTATTCGACTGTGATGACAATCTTATCAATATAAATATGAACGCCGCTTATAATTTATTCGATAAAATCAAATTCAATGAAACTATCATAACCCTCTCACCCTTCTTTCTAATGCATAACATATTAATCAATAACATTTCATTCAAACCACTTCTACAAAAGCAAGCCTACAATAATTATAACTATAGATTCTATCAATCATCCTTTGCTTTCTATACTCCATATATTTCATCAAATCAACAAAAAAGGTAAATAATCACTCCCCCTTTTCTCTCGGTAGCATCATCGCTCAAACACGACTCATCAGAATTCTCAAATTTGTATCTAACCAGTGCGCTATGAGTTCGAGCACAACCACTTCCCCTTCTTATCTACAAAGAGACCACATCCATTAATCTTTTCTCCAAAAAAAAAAAAATCTAAGTAATTTTATAACCTCTTGTGTAAGGCAATTATTGTAAGCAAGACCAAGATCACATAGGCCACTGTTGCAAACATGGAGAGAGAAATGGCAACGGCTACCTGCGCGCAATATTGACGTACAGAAACACAAATTTTATCCCACCCAAAATGTCGATTTCCGTTTTCAGCCACAACACTTATTGCTGAAGCTGCACCGTTGCAGGAAACCAGAAATATCATTGTAAGCAAGTCGGTGATCGTCAATGGCAAATATATGCCGGCCATGGCTGCCTTCTTCGAAGCATGATAGAGTATTATGGTTGCTAAAGAGTAAACCAGTGTGAGCACATTGATCACTATGAAATATCTGTAGGTTCAATAAAATAAAATAATGTTAGAAGAAGATACAAGCTAAATGAATGAGAGAGAGAGAAACTACTATGCATTTAGACCATCTCCAACGAAAAATCTCAGTTTTCACTCCAAAATGCCGTTAAACTAAAAAAATGCTGCAATTCATCTCAAATCGAACTCCATTTTGCCCCCTTTTGCGAAGGCAACGGTCTTTCTCTTCTTTTATGCGTTTCTTCGACATGTTCGGTAGAGACTGAAAAATAGCGGAGATGAATAGTGCAACACCAATATTAGCATACCACTGTTCACCCGCAATCAAATAGCGTAAGTTTTATCGTTCGGTTGGAGCTCACGAGCGACGCCATTCAAGCGTTTGGAGTTCGGTAGGAGATGCGCTTAGAATGATAGAGAGCGAAACTACTTTTCGAGTTGTTATTGTGTAAATCTTCTTGAATTACAATATTTTATGCAAATTTGGATAAAATGTAAAACAGGTCAAGACCTACCACTATAGGGAAATCATACCGATATATTATGTTGGTAAGCCCCCCCCCGGAGGAACTATTCCACCGGAAAAAGATTTCCAAATGCGTTTCACCGTCGAGTGAAATTCCACTGGAAAAGTAAAATTTTTGGCGAAATTTTGCAATTTTCATCGTATTTGGGCCGCAGGTAACGCACGATTTTTCTGTAGTGTACATTTTGATTATAGTTCTTAGTATGCAGGGGATCTAAAATTTGTTTAGTTCAACCAACCTTTTGAGAAGTAATCTGTCTTTAAGAGCCGAACTTTCAACCGGTGGTTAGTGATGACTTGGATTGCTATGTGCTTAAAAATAGGGATGAAGTCACTGGATAATGCGGACTAGAACAGAAGAATGGTTTTTTTAATTAATGAATAACTTAGGCTTCGTTTGGGATGATTTTCTTACTGCTTCTTAAAGCAACTTTTTAGTCCAGAAATTTTAATTGTCTTTTATCAGAATAGAGCTAACCACCTCCGTTTCAACTCTAAGATGAGCAATTCACCAGTAGGTTTGTGGCCTTTAGATATGGGTTTAACTAATTTAAGTTGATGAGTCTGCAAGCTTGGGCTTGACTCGATAATATCATGTGAGTTGAGGTCGATGAACTAATGAGTCATACTAAAGCCAAGCCCCACTTGTCTTATTAGCATATGAGTTGATTTATTTAGAAAATTTTAATATAATATACACTCAAAATATATTAAAATTTAAGGGAAATATTAAAAAGATTTCTTTCTCCTTTTCTTAAAAATATTTCACTCTTAATTTTTTCATTCCTTAATCATTTATTATAATACTCTCTTAAATTGGAACAAATTTTTTTCTTTTTTTTTTTAAATAAATCAGTTGACTTATATGTTGACTAAAACTCTCAGAATTAAGCTCGAGCTTAAACTTAAAAAAGTAATTAGTTATAGACAAACCCAAACTCAATTTCGGAGTGGCCGGCCAACGGAGATTGGGAGGATTGTAATCAAGTGATGGTGATCAAACTAACTATAATTAAGCGACAGTAATCGGAGGGCCAGAGTCATACAACGGTGGTCTAAGGACGCCTACAGTTGGGCGATGGTAGTCCGGGGACTGTAGTTGAGCGATGGTGGTATGAGGATTGTAATCAAGCAACGGTGGTCCGCGGATCATAGTTCACAAGTGATCAAGATTGGAAGAACCGTAGTTGGGAGGCGATAGAGGTCAAAATGACCATAGTCGGGCGATGGTATTATGAGGGCCATAGTCGGGCGACTGCACTCGGAGTGCCATTGTCGCGCAACAGTGGTCGGAGGACCATAGTCGGATGACGGTGGTCAGAGGACCTTATTTGGACGACAGTGGTCGAATGACCATAGTCGGCGGGCGATGGAAGTTAGAAGGAGGACCATAATCAACGGGCTATGGAGGCTAAAAGGACTGTAGTCTGATGACAGTGGTCAGAATATCATACTTCAGAGAGGATAGTCAAGACCATAGTTAATAGGCGATAGAGGTTAGAAGGACTATGGTCTGACATTAGTGATCAGAGGATCATAGCCAAGCAAAGGTGATTTGGGAACTATTGTCAGTCGATGGTAGTGAGAGGACTGAATTCGACTAGTGACAAAGGTTGTAGGATCATAATTAGTTGGCAATGGAGGTTGGAAGGATCGTATTTGAATGAAAATGGTTAGAGTATCGTAGTAAGATGACGGTGATCTAAGGACCATAATTAGGGGGCGATAGAAGTTAGCAGGGCCATGATCAGGCAACGTTGGTCTGAGGATCGTGGTGGTTTGTCGATGAGGGCCCGACAAGCAATGTTCAAGTGGTGATGCTCTAGGATCCTTAGAGCCTCAGAGCTCTCTTAGAGAGAGAGAGAGAGAGAGAGAGAGAGAGAGAGAGAGAGAGAGAGTAGGCTTTAGCTCTAAGCTCCTCTTTCTGTAGAGAGTAGGGGACTGCATAAAATTTTGAGAGTAGCATGCCTATAAATATGGAGAAAATCAATAACACTGTATCGGATGGCCCATATTGATTCCCATGATCATAAAGTGTTCGTTTAGCATTGAAGTGCCTTAATGATGTCAGATTTAGGTGAACTTGGGATTGTTGGATTCTACTCGTTGAGCCCCTCGATTCACCTATAAGCATGTCAAATTTGGAGATCATTCGGTCATCCAATTAATATATTGAATTTTCTCACTATGCTTAAGGACATTGATTTGGGCTCATTTAGACTCGGATTGAATTATTTTGATGTTGTTGGGTTTGACTTGTAGAGACGTTCAATTTGACTATAAATTTGCTGAAATTAGAGTTCAAATGGTCCTAAATTTAATTTTGGAAATTTTCAATTCAAATGTGCCTCAAAATTCATGCTAAATCAAAGAGATTTTCTTAATGTATCAATTATAGCTTATGATCCCTCTATTCTTCTTATTATTGTATGAATGTTATAATTGTTTAGATATTAAGGTTTTGTTTAAGATAACTTTTGATCATTATTTGTTGTTGCTTTAAAAATATATTTTTTACTCAAAAAAATTTGAAACTTTTTTTTGTACTAAAAAAATACTTTAAAAATAGTAAAATATTTGTCTCAAATGAAGCCTAATAAATTACAATAGAAAATAGTAAGAAATTTGTTTAGAATGAAACCTAAATTAATAAATTTTGACATAAAAATAAAAAGTTTCAACCTATTCATTGAAACAATGAGGCTTCATTTGGGACGGCTTTCATATTGCTTTCTAAATCAATATTTTCGTTTGAAAATTTTTTAAACTAAAAAATTATTATAAAACAGTTAAAAATTCGTCCCAAATAAAACCTTAGTGCCAGAAGGTTTCAGTAAGTATTATCACACGTGTCAGTGGTCCGGCAAGTAGCGTTTAGCTTATGGCATCACAGCTAATATATCCGCGTGAAGAGTAAGCCACTACAAGTTCTAAGATCACCACTTTTAATATACTACACGCTACTTAATAAATCCAACATTAGTTGGGAAATTTCTACATTTCTATTTTATTAAACAAATTGCTAACTATTATTAAGGACTAATTATTTAAAATTACCTTAATTTGTTAAATCTTATTATAACTTATGCAAGTCAATGATAAAAGCAAAGGTGACCCTCATTTTTTTTTTTTTAATTGAAGGATATATTTTATTTATTGGTTGTCATATAAGAGAAATTTGATTTTACAAGCTTCATAGCATATAAAATAAATCATATATCTATGTTATATATTTATTATGATAAATAATAGCTAAAATTTTATTTGAATTGAACCTTATTTGATTCTAGTTATAACTTAGTTTGAACCAATGTTAAAACTTTGTTTTGAATCATTGTTCGAACAATTCACTAGCGCGAGGCTTGTCGTATATCTCTTGTTGGAGGAAGACATCTACGTGACTACTGACAGACAAAAGAGAATAGTTCATGATGGGAACTCATTGGGGGCAGTCATGGTTGGACCAGCTGCTTGAGACCAAGGAGAGGAGTTCGTGACATAAGCTCTTTAGGAGCAACTGTTTATAAGACCGTGGACATGTTAATGAGATTAAGTATTCATAAGAAGAGCTTGATAAGAGAGAACCATCCGGATTTGCAACGCTTTTACAAAAGGGCATCAAATATTCAATTACGAATGCATTTTTACTATCATTTTGCAAAAGCACAGCAAAATTGCAATAACTATTCAATTATTTAATAAATATTAAATATTTGTTGCCTTTTTATTATTTTTTTATAAAAGCGCAATAAAATGGCTATAAAAGCGAAGCAAATACGGACGATTCTCTCCGTCCTGTGTCCGCATAGAATAATTAGTCTGATAAGGCAAGGCATCAATAGGATTGATAGTGTCTAAAGGAAAAGAGGAATTATTAATTGAAGCTTGTTGGGGGTAGATATTGCATAACTAATAGCATTTGAAGGAGAAGGGTCTATGATTTTTTTTTTGGGAAAATTATGAGCATAGCTCTTTCCATTATAAAATGAGAGAATTACAGGTAAAAAACATATAGGAAAAAAAACCTATATCCAAATTCTGGACAGAAAAAGGAAAAAACAAAACTCCCTAATTCTATACAGCAAATAAGAATTGAACACATATAGAAAAAAAGACGACAAACAAAAACTGAAACAATTGAGTTCCAATAGAAACCCAAGGGCTCAGGAATTGCCGCTCTCTTCTACTTGGTTGCAAAATTAACTACCCAGGAAATCTGCCATCCGAAGGAGAAAATGGCAATTCTGTCATCCTCGCCCAGCATATACTGCAGCAAAAATAACAGAGAAATTCCCAAAAGATCCACTGCATAGCAGAACAGCATAGAAAACTTCCAGCACTAACGTACTCAGAACAACCCCAAAAATTAGAGCAGCTCCATATAATATTCTCTCCTTTTCCATTTGAGGATCTTTGCCAGAACAGCACCTTTGATTTTATGGACTAAAGTTGTAGATGATGCCACATTAGTACCAAAAATCCTGTCATTTCTTTCTCTCCAAATATGATATACCGCACAGCAAATTATCAAGCAGTAAAACGCCTTATCCTTTTTATGTTTTTGATCAATATACTCAAAAATCTGTAGAATGGATGGTCTAAAGAAAATATCACCCAAGTTATTTAGTATATCCTTTAGCACTGTAAAAGAATAGTCACACTCAAAAAATAAGTGGCTAACCGTTTCCATCCCTGTATGACAAAGAGAGCATTTTAAATTTACAGCTATGCCTCTAGAGAATAAAGTATCCGCAGTTTTTAAACCACCAGAGAGGGCCATCCAGCAAAAACTGGAGAATCTTAAGATATGATGCTTATGCCACACAAAATGCCACCAGTTTACCAAAGATAAATTTTTATAAAAAAATTCTCTGTATTCACTATGCTTAGCAACCTTCCCAGAATTCCAAAAAATAGTTTTATGTTCCTCAAACTGCACAGGAAAATCAGCAAAAGCTTGGTGTATCTCCTCAGGTGAATTATCAGGCAAAACCCAGCCATACTCATTAAGTATTACCTGAATACTTTCATTTATCGGAAAAAAAGAAATAAAGGGCCTGAATACTTCAATTTCTGTTAAGCACTTATCCTGATACCAATGATCCCAATAAAGGGCACATTTAGAGTGCACAGAGATATTGAAATGGAATTTTTCTCTAGCATAATCGGCATCCTTACATAAAAATTTCCAGAATTTAGAGGCTTTGGTACCAGGTCTATGATTCAAAACATGGTTCTAACTATACTATAATCAGAATTATAAATTATAAATTAATTTTAGCTTAATTCTATTCTAAATATATCTAAATTATACAACAATTTTAAATATGAATATACTAAATTATATTTTCAAAAAAAAAAAAGACTATTCCATAATTTTTAATATACATAAAAAACAGATATTATTCAATATTTATATATCCGTATGTTATAAGGAAATAATCCACATAATTAAATTCAACATATTCGACATATATTATTATTATTATTAAAATAAAGGCGGTTAAAGACTTCAAAATAAAAACAAAGCGGTCGGAACTTACACAAGAGCAGAAGAATAGTGGGACTTGGCCGTTCCGGCGAGAGTCACCGGCGATCCGCTATCGTCGATAACCACCACCCTCTTGGTCTGCGCTGCCGTGCCCATCACAATCGCAGCCACGAACGTCAAAACCGCCGCCACGCCACGGAGAACGTTTCCGGTGATCTCCATCGCCCTCGATGGCGGCAGGCCGTCGACGCCATCGATATGCAAGCGCCTAGTCGGCGGCGGGGCAACAACTGGAGGATCTACGGAACTGAATTCCGATCCGGCTTTCAGCTGATAGTCCATCGAGGAAGGAGAGAGGATTTGGAATTACGGAATTTGTTTGTGGCATCGAAGGGCTTTAAGCCTTTAAGAGATTGATTTCTTAACGAGGGGGGAATTGGGGAGTGTTGAGCGATGGTGTAGGTGTGGCGTCACCGGCGGTGACATTACCTGGGCCAGGTAAGGCTTACAGGCTTAGATTTGACTGTGACTTAATTAAACAGTACAGATAGTCAAGTCAAAGAAGGTAGCGCTAATTTTATGAAAGTCATTAATGATGTATTGGCTGGATATTATGTGAAGGTGGAGATTATGGCAAATTATTGTATTCAGTGTCCGGATTCGAACACCAATACAAACGTGCCATGTCATTCAAAAATGCCGGGGCCCAGTGCATCCGGGTGAGGTGGCGTGTCAGGATTGGATGCCCGCATGTAAGGTGACCAGACGCAATAATTTGCCGAAGATTATATGAGTTATTTTAAGAAGTAGCAAGTTAATATGTAGAATTAGGAATGAGCATAAAATAATTAAAATTTAAATATGAATAAATTCGTCAAATATGAATTGTTCGGAATAGCATTCAAGAATTAAGAAAGAAGTTGGCGTGTCTTGGTATGTAAATACGAAAACTATCTTGAGAGGTCAAGAGGAGTTTCTATCACATATCCAAGTAATAATTCGAATTTAGATGAGTTTTTATAAATGCAAAGATACAATTTTTCTCTTACGCTTACTAATATGAATAATTCTTGAATGCTATTCCAAAAGATGCTGTATATCTTAATATTCCTCTCCTAAATTATATGAAATTAGAGAAAATTTGTAGGGAAAGTCATGCAAATGGAGATTGGGCTTTGTAAGGAAATTGCCAAGCTCCATTTGGTACTCAACATATTAACCTAGATGATGAGGAGAGAGACAATTATGTGGAGACTCCGGTGGATGCATCAGTAGATGTTGAATATCCTGAATAAAATGTTAGAGAATATCATGTGAGAACAACAAAGCAAGGAATGTCGTCATCTTCTAAGGTATCCATCCAAAGGAAAAAGAGTTAAAAGCCCGTTGATGACCATATTCTATATGATTATATTACAATGATAACTAACAGTAGCTCAAGTTGCTAATACAATTCAAACAACAATAAGAACTTTTGAGGAAAGAAAAATATTTAGTGAGCTCATGACAAAGTTATCTAGCATTTCAAAGTTTTCAGAGGAAGAGATTGATACTATATATGATAAGTTATCCAAGAACACAAGAAAGATTCGTTCATTTCTCTCCAAATCTAAGGTCAAAGGCTTGATGGATGTGAAAAGAGTTAAACAAATGATTCATTTGCATTAGAAGAGCGTAATTGGTATGCCGTGGCTTCAACACTTTGTACTAGATTTTATTCTTTAACATCTATATCAGTTTGATTATTGTTTTATATTGCCAGGAGAATTGAAGAAGACATTTTGAATGCCAATAATATTATTATAATTTTTTGTAAAGTCTCTTGAGTGTTATAACCTTAGTTTGATATTTCTAGCATTTTGGAGTTTGTTGTTGTCGCTTTTAACTATATTGAGCTTCATTAAACAAAAAAGAACTATTTTGCTATAAATTACATCTATTTATTTTTACTATTGACTTGTTGCTAGTTTGCTCAAAATTGTAATCATGATAGCTCGTTGACCAAAGCAATTTATTAATTTATGTAAACATTTTTAAATTCTCCTAAAATTATAATTATTAATGTGGACTCAAAATATAAATTATAATATTTTTATTTTACAATGTAGACACTGAATCAAACAACCTCTACTTTACTCTGCATACACCCAACCAAACAGTCTCAAAATATTTATTTTACATTGTATTTACTTTACATTGCATTCACTTTACAAACAACTAAACAATCACAATAGATTTTCATTTGAGTAGATCTAAAATTGAATACATTAAGTGTAATTTTAATAATAATAGATATAGTGGGCGGCTTGTGACTTTGGGCAATCATGTTAAAAATAAAATTACATGTTTTAGATATATCGAGTCTATTGTCCAGAGTGATAGTGTAAGAGATGGGAATATTATTAGTATAATTCAAAATTGATGGCTAAAGTGGAGGAATGCATCGAGCTTGTTAAGGAAAAATTCTATAAAATGGTGGTGAGACATGCAATATTTTATGGTACATAATGTTGGCCATTAAAATAGAAGCGTAAAATTAAGTTAGGTGCTGCAGAGATAAGGATGCTCGGGTAAATGAGCGGTTTTACTCTTGGATACAAAATGCAATACGAGCGTATACATTTCAATACTTTAAAATCATTTTACCATCATTTCCTTATTAATACTATTGAATATATCATTTTTTTTCAATATATTTGACAAAACAATCATTCATCTAAAAATCTCAATTATGCAAACAATTCTTAACAATTCATCTAAAAATCTCCTAGACAACCCTCTAGACTTCTCTAATCCCACCTCCCCGTCTCCCTATGGAGAGATTATTCTGTGTGGTGACCGAACGCGTCCGGAGGTCAATCTAGATGCGCTACGTTACTCAATGCACTGTACATTTGATGACATAATACGTTTGAATTGACCTCCGAACGCGTCCATATACCGCACGTAATCATTTTACCTCCTTATGATGGCAACCCCTCTCTAGTGTGGGTGCAAGATGTGAGTGTAACGTATGAGTTCCATGGCGACTAGCTTAATATTTATATACAAAATAAAAATTTCACCATGCTTATTTGCACTCTCAATTGCCCTCACTATGAATACAATCCTACTTATATTTACATAAAAAAAAAAATTAAAAAAAAAAAATCTTAAAAGAAAGTCCTGGGAGGTAAGTACACCCACCGCCCATGCTTGTAATCCAGACCTTACGCGGCCGTCCAAAGACACGTGGCGTGCTTCAGCAAGCCTCCCATGGTCCACTACTAGCCTACTAGGCTAGTCAAACGCAAAGCCTTTCTATAAAGTAAATTTAGAAATAAAGTAAATAACTTTATTTAAATAATTTTATTTCAAGGAAAAAAAGTTGGAAATTAATGGAAAGAAAAGTATTTTGATTTATTGATATTAAGAAGCAAGAAAATTTATGAAAAATTGAAAAAATAATTTAATATGAATACGTGTGATTTTTCTTTTTTTTTTTTGTTTCTATGATATAAATGATGAATAATTTTTTTATTGATGAAATATCAAATCCTTTTGAGAAATAGTATAGGTGAATTATTAAAATTAAACAGATGGTGATTTAGAATTCCACATAATTTTTTATAAACATAGAGCAATTTCATCACTTAAACAAAACTAATGTTTATAAAATCTATGAAAAATAAATTCAATTCATCAAATCTTGTGGGATATTTGTCATAATTTTTGAAAAAAATTATGTCAATATAACCTCGAAAAAACTTGGTCAATTTTTGAAGCCACTAGATTTATTTTGAGTTAAGTGTAACTCTATCCCGAAGATATGATTAATAGAATTTATGCGCGAATTTACAAACTCTACCGCCGCGAATTTTCTAACACGCAACAATCCCGAAGATATGATTAATAGAATTTATGTTGAATAATTGAAGTGGAGTAATGCTTCAGATTTATTGTGTGATAAAAAAATACCACTCAATCTTAAAGAAAAATTTTATAAGAGGCTGGTGAGACCCAAAATGTTTTATGGCGCAAAATGTTGGCCATTAAAAGATAAGCATAATATGAAGTTAAATATTGCTCAGATGATGCTTAAGTAGATGAGTGGTCTTACTCTTAGAGACAAGATACAAGCATATCCAAGAAAAGGTTTGAGCAGTTTCAATGACAAATAAGATTAGAGAAAATCAACTTAGACAATTTGATCATGTAAAATGTTTTGAACTTCCAATGACCTTATTAGGAGAGTAGATGTATGAGATTTGACCTATGTTAAAAAAGATAGAGGTAATCAAAAAAGACTTGGTTGAAAAATATTAGAAATGACTTTTATTTATAAAATTTAAATGAGAATTTGATTCTTAACAAGACAATGAAAAAAAAAAAATTTTCATATAACCAACCCTTCATAGTAAGATAAAGCTTGATATTGTTATTGTTATATATATCATACATTTCTCAAAATAAATTCAATTCATCAAACTTCTCTTAGGATATCCTGAGTTAATTTAATTCCCTTTTTTTTTTAATCCCTTCAGATTGAGTTTGCCATGTAAAAAAAAGTTGGGCTTGAATTTGTAAAAATAATAACATCAACACAAAAGGGGGCCGATGCAGAACTTTGGTCTTGTGTAGGGCAAATTATTGTGTCCGGTGTCCGGATTCGTCCAGACACCAATAAAAACGCACCACGTCACTCAAAAATACCGGAGCCCAGTGCATCCAGGTGAGGTGGCGTGTCCGGATTGGATGTCCGCATGTTAGGTGACCGGACGCAATAATTTGCCCTTGTGTAGGAACAATTATTAGGTCCGGTGACCGGACGTAACTCTACGTATGGTCACCACTGAGATCGCGCCACGTGCTCTTACTCTTTACCGCGCGGCCTAATGACTTGACCCGGAACGGAACCCGGGAATGCTATGTTCGTGTATTGCTAGGTATTACTCGGTATTTGCTCGGTATTGCTAGATATTGCTTGGCAATAACGAGAAATACCGCTCTGTGAAGACCAATACCGAGCAATATATAGTAATACCAAGTTTTTCTCGGTAACCAAGTAATACCGAGTTTCTCTCGGTATTTGTCTTCATATAATAGTATTTCTCGTTATTGCCGAACAAAATTGACAAATACCTAACAATACAAAGCAATACCTAGCAATACCGGGTTGTCATGGATTTAAAAAAAGCACGTGCGACATACCCACTATTTGCCGGGTCGAGTCCGCGGTTTTGTGCCTGCTACGTGACTCATTCTCAGTGCTTGCCGAACGTAGCTCTGCGTCCGGTCACCGGACCAAATAAAAGTTCCTTGTGTAGAGAGTTGCATGCATCCCTACCAAAAAATAAAAAACAAAAAACGCAGTTATAACATTTTCTTGAGCTGTGGCTATTTTTTACACAGTTAAAAAAATTTTGTTCGACAGCTTTTTAATGAAAAATTTGTTTAAAAAAATATTTTAAAAAGTAAAAAATAAGCTGTCCTAAGTGAAGCCTTAGTTGACCATTTGTGTTAAAAAATCTTAAAGACGAATTTTGTCTTTGTACAACATAATGAGCCATTATTTTGAAGGGAGCTCGGCTTAAATGTATGAGGAATCTCTTTATGTTTATTAATCACATCTTTCTACAATCAGTTTTATGGTTGGAACATATTGGGTTCATCCAGGAAAAGAAAAATCAATTAAGCCAAGATAAATTAACAAACATTCAATTTCGCTTTCTTAAGGAGTGCATTAAATGTGTAAATGAATTCATATGAAATTAGAAGCAATACGATTTCTCTCTTTATAATGGATACTATAACTGTAGTAGAGTTTTGTAATCCCTTAGGCTTCATTTGGGGCGGTTTTCTTACTGCTTTATAAAGTCATTTCTTTATGTAAAAATCTCTTGAAAATAGAAAAAAAAAAATTATCAAAGCTATCCCAAACAAAATCTTAGACTTCCGCTAGTGACCTCTAGTTAATCAGGTCCCTCTTTATTTTGATCCAAACAACATGATTTCATATGAAGTTCAGCTGGCTTAGGCTTTGTTGGGTTATTTGGTATTTTTGTAAAAGACAATTCTAAAAAATATTGGTTCAGAAAATTAAATTTTCTAACGGAGAAGCATATATAAAAAGCTTTCTCAAAACAACAGAAAAATGAAAAAAAAAGAGTTATTGAGAACGTGATTTGACGAACCAAACAGTAAAGAAGAAATAAATTTGTGGTTTTAAAACGGAATAAGCACCCTAAACTTCCAATCAAATGAATCCTTAAAATAAAACTGGTTTAAGCTTCGATTGGTAGGCCCAAATAAATCTGAGAAGATTTCAAGCTTAACAATAAATGGAAATTCAAAAATTGAACTCTTTACCAGGAGAGATCATTGTTCAGATATGCTCCCATGGGCTTTAAGGAGGAGGGCACTGAGATGAACTCGCGATGGGGAGGCCAACGGCAAGATTTCTTATCCATTCTGAATTTATGAAACCATACAGATGCCATTCTGAGAAGAATAGAAAAAAAAAAATCATGAGAATCAAACAAAATAAGGCAAGCGACTTCTAATAAGTGGAGCTGTAAGTGTAAAGATGCCAACATTTCTCACAACAAATTTGTACAGGTGATCCTCATGTGGCTTTATCCATTCACATACGTAGGTAGGAAACTCTCCATTTCTTCCATCAGAGGAAACTACATCTGCAAGTGTTAAACAGTCCACATTTATTCAGGTTGATAAATAGAATCATGCTTTTGATCATTATGGTACTGATTAATAATATGCTTCAGCAAAGGGAAATTTAAACCTGAAATTCCCACGAACGCCTTCTTAGTTACGAGCGACTGCAAAACAGATTCAGACTCTTCATTCATTTGTGTTTGGTTAGTCAGAGACATACAATGAGAATGGCATATATGCAGATGTGAAGATGGAGAGATTATTATGTGCGGATGCCGAATGCAGTATGTCGTTTGGAGACCAATCAGAATGAGCCATGTCAGCGGTACTGAGCTCGGTACCGAGCCGGGTACTGAGTAAGGGGCGACGTGGTGCATTCTGGTTGGTCTCCGGAGAGTGTTCGACATCCGCACAGAATAATTTCACGTGAAGATGGGCGTTTATTTTGAGAAATAATTATATTTAAAAAGATTAGGAGTACACCCACTGAAGGTAAGGTAGTCGAAAACAAAATTGGGTGGTCTAGGCTTAATATATAACGAAGTTTAGAATATATATCAATGGAATGGATAGATAAGATTTATGCAAAAAAATGAGGAAATAAAAGAGGCAAGAAGAGACAAAATGGCTAGAACCAACCCAAAACTTTGAGATAGGGCAACTGATAAAACGATGGGGGTTATTTTCTTTGCTATAATTTTTAGTATTAAATACCGAATGATTTGAGCAAACCCTAAAGTTTGCTTAATATTAGTGCAAAAACATATCATTCATGGTTGACAAACATCAATGTAGTCATAAAGTGAACCTCAACAGATTAACTAAACATCAACCAGGCAATACTCATCGCATAATTTTCAATTAACGGTCACATTGTAGAATGCTCAATAGTTCAAATGATAACCTTATTCCTTCATCACAGAAATGTCAGTGAGCATATTTGAAATCATGCACATCAAATTATATCATATTCAGAAAAGGAAACTTAACCTGCCATAGTGGAGACATGTACTCACGATATGAAAAATTCTTTCCAACATCCTTGTTCTTATTTTTCAAGCCCTCTGAATGTCCCCTGTGAAAAACCTTACAGTCAGAAATCCAGAACATGAAATTGTTGACAATATTCTACTTAAACATTTGCAAATAAATATTCCAATTTTTACATGGCAAGAAACAATTGAATGACAGCAATGGCATTAAACATTTGCAATGTCATTTGGCGGCCAAACTTGGTTAGAGGGCACATGCCACATTCTTATTGGCTAAAGATTATTTCATAATAAATTTTAATAATATTCTCGACTATATATTTACTCTTTGTATATTGAAGCTATTCTCAAATTTATAATCCTCGACAAACTGTTGTAGGGGTGGATAAATTTAGTTTTAAGTTTCAGGTGATTGATTTTACATTGGGCATTTAATTTTGGTTAAATATTGAATATTTAACTTTAAAATTTAGGCCCTGAATGGGCTACTTTGAAGTTTGAGGATATTTTTGAAAATTAAGCAATCCCCCCATTGAGATTTTCCATCAACACATCCATCATCAAAATGACGTTGAGATCACTTTAAATATTTATATTTTATTGGGGCTTGAAGGCTTTAAAAAAAAATAGTCCGCACTAGTTGAGATTCATTTTTAATATAGCCCTCATTTATGTTTTTCGTTTTAGATAACTTAATTTCCTTGTATGAACCTTGCCAACTATATTTGCCCGCAAACAAAGTATCTGGTTCAACTGCTACCCCGGTAAATTGTCGTGCAAATATTAAAATCTAGTGCTTGTACTTTTCTTATATTAAATGCCTTTTAAAGAGACTTAAAAGGCCCAATGTGAACATAAAATCAAATGTTTCGTTACATTTTAGGATCGTATATTTTTTTATGAATTCACATCTTGTCGACTCTAATCATTTCAAGGAGGATTGAACTTGAAATTTGAATTTATATTTAGCCAGCATAATATTCTCGGATCTTGAATTTAGGAGCTTAGTGCATTGATCGGAGTACATAAGTGTGGATTTTAATAGTTTGATGTGCTGCACAAGAATTTTTTACCTTTATGCGATGCACTTGCATGCATTTTGGTGTATTTACATAGCATATTTGCACGCTTGTTAATATATTTACACGCTTCTTGAGATGAAAACATTTTTCGTAAAACTGTTGCATGCTTGTTAAGATAATGGCATGCTTCTCGAGATGATAGCAAGCATTAATGGAAGACTTGGAAGTGTAATGGACACAGTCAAGTTGTCACACTTACAAATTCATGAAATCAACTATTCTTGAAAAAAGTTGGTTCTGAAAAATGTTGTGACGCCACGAACTTAGTTATGACAACCATACTCAACTTGCAACAAATAAATCATTCCTTTGCCAATTTCACAAAGAAAATTTTCCTCTTCTAGTCTTGAACCTTATTCTCTAGTAAGCCTTGCATTTAATACACTTAGATGAAAAAAGAATGATACTCTCCTTGAAAACTTTAACAGCAAAAATAAATCAAAATAAATCTAAACTCCATTCGGCGCTTTTTTCTCTCAGATAAGTAATAAGGGTGATCATACATGCAAATGAACTCAGTATAGCCTATACCTGCACCAAGTTAAAACACTCCAAGATTCTCTAGGAAGAAACAAAGTCATAGTCCGAGTCAAAATTGATCATATTAGAATTTTAGCCACCGTCCTTTAGCAAGTTAGAAAACTTGTCAAGCTCAAAAACCCAAACCAATAAGGCAACACTACGCAATGACTTGAAGTTGTACACGATCACAAGCGATGTGATATTCCAATCCACCTTGGCAAACTTTTTTTAGCAACTCAAGAGAGCCCTTGTAATTATGAAGTAGTCAGTCGAGAGCAAAGAAAACTTACCAAAGAGGAATTGAATAGAGTGACAAGAAGTAAATGAAGGATTTAGGACATCCATAAAAATAAATTGTGAAAATTGAAATGCTACAACATCAAATTTAAGCCTATATCTATTCATGCTTATCATGTGTTAGATGAGATGTTAACTTTGTTAGCACAAAAGCTTCGTACTTCCGGTCATGTTAACTTATACAAACCCAAACCATCAAATACAACTTCCATAGGCCATATTGTCAGTAGGTGAGACTCCCACATTTCTCTAGATAATCATTTATTAATTTATCTTACTAATTTTATCACAAATTTCTCATAAATTTTCATTATGCCACTCCTAACTTGGCTAAGAATGACTTCTTCACCACCAACACTCCAATCTAAATGTAGTAGCAATTTAATTGTGAATCTGATGGGGGCATCGAAGCTTGAAAAGTCTTATAGAGGCGTGGCCGCCGATCTACAGCCACGATCGCGCCGATGTATTTTTAAGTTGTCATATGTATTTGTCTTTTATTTATTTATGTTTGTATTTGATTTAGTTTTTTCCCCTTTTACCCCTTATTTAAGGGTGGTCATGTGTAAGCCCAACGGGCATCGTCGTCTTTTATTTTGAGTCCTTCGTGTGAGGCTATATATAGCCCTTATGTTCTCTTTTCATTGTAAATGAATGATAAAAATTTTCCCGTGTTTTGAGTTTTTGTAAGAGCTTGAGAGAGATCCCTTGGAGAGGATATTGGATAAGCCACCAATCTTGGAAGAGTTCGAATTCGTGGTTAGTTTTTGTAGTTCTTTTCTGCTTCTTCCTCCTTTCTCTTCTATCTAACGACCATCTACACCAAGTCTCTACCGTCGACCAGCCCTTATGTTCTCTTTTCATGGTTAATGAATGATAAAATTTTTTCCGTGTTTTGAGTTCTTGTGAGAGCTTGAGAGAGATCCCTTGGAGAGGGAATTAGATTACCCACCAATCTTGGAAGAGTTCAGATTCGTGGTTAGTTTTTGTAGTTCTTTTCTGCTTCTTCCTCCTTTCTCTTCTATCTAATGACCATCTACACCAAGTCTCTACCGTCGGCCAGCCACAAGCAGCACCCCCCCCACCTGACCGTGGGCTAGTATCCCTAGCTCCCCACCTCACCGACCCCATCCCCTCCCACCAAAACCCGGCGGCAAGCCCATCCCAAGCCGCCAGCCCCCCCGGGTTTCCCCTCTTGACTTGTGTTCAAACCCTTCCAATTGGATCTTTCTAGGATAGGCTACTTATTTAATTGTTTCCTGAATTAAAAAACCTATGTTTGGAAAATTTCCTAAATTAAATCCTATTTGAATTTAAAATTCAATTGGATTAAATATACCCTTCCAATATATTATTAAATCCAAATCACCAGCAACAATAGAATGCTCTCCCTCAAATCCCATCTCCTCTCGGTATGGAACGCCGAGCACTACCCGCCCACCCCTATACCCCCCACCCCCAATTAACCCCTATTGATTTCTTTCCTAATTGCCAACACCTTCTTTGGGAAGATTTCAAATCCTCTTTCCCTCTCTTCGAGCCGCCCCATCCTTTCCTAAATACACCCAAATCCTTTCCAAACAAAAGGGGTTAAATGGAGAAACAATTGCTTGATTTCCCTCCACCTCTTTTCTCCCAAATTCTGAACTTAAATTCTTCCCCTATCCTCCCTCATTGGGCCAGCCACCCCTTCTTCTCAACTTCAACTCTTGAGAGAAACTTTTTTCTCTCTAGTGGAGTCTTCAAGGGAAGCAACAACGATCGTTGTCCACACCTCAACCTTCGAAATCAATGAATGGTTGATCCTGAACTTGATTCCGAATTCCCTTACGACGAGCAAGGGAACGTCAAGATTCTCCACTCCACCTTCTTTGACTTCAACCTGGAAACCGACAACTCCATTGAAAAAATGCGTGGACCACATCATCTTCACACTTTCCGAAGCGGTCGAAAAACAACTTGCCAACATTCAGTGGCAAATTGTTTTCGGATCTCGACAAGGGTGAACTTCTTCCCTATTCATTTATCTTCATAATCTGCTAACCTTGTAGGTGGTGATTTAATTGCAAGGTTTCGTGCTTCGCTCTCTGCCTCCGTTTAGTAAACGTAGGATTTGAGTTTACTTTCGATGTTGCTTATCTCAATATTAGATTAGGAATTTTATTGAACAGCTACTTGATTTGCATCTTGTTGGATTTCTAAATTAATTTAGTGGTTCATGTTCCTAGCTTGTAATTTGGCCTAAGCGTAGTTACCCCTCATTCGTTTTCTATCGTCGTTTAGTGGCTAAATAGTTTTAATTATTATTTGCTCTTATCTAAGAAGTGCAATTTCTTATCGCATTAATCTAAAGCATACACAGTCCTGCATCAGAATCTCTATGATATTTTTCTCATATCATTGTACCCTTGAGGAATTTCTCCAGTTAAACCACCTCATCTCAACAAGGGCCCTTTGGTTGGATCTCAGTTTAGCTTGAGCTAGTTTGAACGACTTAAGCTAGTTAAGAAAATAAGAGTCTAACAACTTTACTAAGCTTGAAAAGCTTACTTCTAGCTTTTTCATGCTTAAGGGAAAAATAAACAAAGTTAAAGTGCCTCAAAAAGTCGCTCAAGCTAAAGCTAAATAAGCTCCTATAACAATCATTTTCTATTTAGGAACCCTTTTTCATTGTGATCTCCATTTTCACTGGTCATATATATCATTTTCCTCGTAATTCCATCACCGATGTCATCCTTCATCATTGGGTGTGTCATCATCTATTTCTCACAAGAGTATCGCCTCCATTTTTAACCATCATACACTTCATTGTTGGTTCATTAAAGCTGTCATCATTCCATTTCCCTCATAGTCACTTCGCCCCTATCAATCTTGTAGTCATCGTCTTCCTTGTTGCTATAAGCACCATAGATTGTGGGTGCAATCAATGTCCCATGCAAAATCCTCAATAAAACATCAGCTCTTTATTATAATAATGATGGACAAAAGTAGTAGTTGATGTAAGTTGACTTTTATTCAATTAATGTAATAATTAACTAAGTACTAAATAAAGCTAGTTAACACTAATTCCTCTTAACTTACTAACTTGGTGCGCAAAACAGAAATGTAGCCAAATTTAGATTAGATAGCCTAATTAGCTAAAGTGAGATAAATATTTCATATATTATCGAAATGGATTTTTAGCTTGTGACAAAAACAATTTTAAAGGTAGATAAATTAATACTAAATGAATTCAAAGGAAAAGAGGCAGATCAAAGGTTATAGGGATGGAATTTGTGTGAAAAAGGAAATTTAAAAACAAAATAAATTTAACACCTCATGTGCCCCACAAAAGAATTGTGAAGAACGAGGATCCACAAAGCTAATCCAAATTAGTTATAAGCTCATAAGTTTCTCACCTAGCTTACCCTAGCTTAGCTTATTTAAATTGGTAACCAATTAGGCACATGCCTAGAGGCTATATCATTTTTTTCTTTCTAAAATATCCAAATCACATATACTCATCACATCTAAATATCACTTTATCTTCTATAATATAAAATAGTAATTATTAATTTTACACACACTAAAATTAGATATCATATACTAGTTCATTGCTCTATTAGTTAAAAGTCATTTATATCCTCCAAATGTCTTTTGCATTGATCAAACGTTTCATTTATAAACAAAGGTCTCACCAATTTAAACAACCATAGGAAAATAGTATACAAAAATGTACCCTGTTTCTAATACCATTTGCAAACAAAAAACAATGCTTCAACATATATGCCTTTACAAACTTCAAGATACCTACCATACATTTTTTCCCTACTGCGAGTGAAATCAATTTTCATGACACTAAACTATATTCTTAGTCTAAGATATAATACTTTCATCTAATTTCAATATATAACTAATAAGTTTGATCCATATAATTACAACCTTGAACATCTAATTTGTTCTAATATATTCATAGAAAAATGCTTACTCTTCAGCTATTCAACATCTCAAATTTACGATTCCATTACAAGAAATTATTAACAAAAATACTCCAAAATCTTTCACAACTCTCCAATGTCATATAAACCTAAAACTGTTGTTGTATGCTTTTATAAAAAAGCTAACTCGCCTTTACTTTCATGGATCAATCTGTTTTCCCCCTAAAAAATCCCATTTAATAATTTATGAAAAAAACAATTCAAATGGCTTACCTAGGACTATTAAATTTAGCTTGAAGATCAAAAATCACTCAAAATTTAAACAATTTTTTCCTGAAAGTCATATCAAGCTTGGATAAAACTTGAAATTAGTGAAACCTAAATCAAAACGGGCTAGCTCCAGATTGAATCAAAATGCATCTGCATGTAGGTATGAATGCATATGGACAAATAGTTACATATGTACTTGCTAAATTCAATTGTTTTTTCGAAGCCGGCAACTAGAGAGAGAATGGAGTATATTAATGATTTTCAAAACTCTAGTCAGTTATACCAACAAGTAACATGGAGCTGTATACAAACAACCATGTAATGCAAAATGCTTCTAAAGTAGACTCATCAACCATGAGAGAACATATTTGGGAATCTGTAAATCATCAACATAATCATCTTTCACCCAGCACTCATTCACCAATCAGTTTGTACTCAAACCATGAATTAAAAGATACTTATAAAGACTGCAGAGTAATCTTAATTTACAGTTTGCAGTGCGACAAATTGATGTAGAATGCATCCAAGAACTCCATGTTTACATAAATATACCAGGTGGTTCTTGTACCATCACTTCTTTTCTTCGTAAAGAAGTTCACTAAGAATTCAGTAGCAAGCCCAAGAGCTAAAGCTTACAGGAATGAAAATTATAATTGTTAGAGAGAAACTGCATTTCACAGAAAAACTTCTTAACTTATGGAGAGGAAAGCCTGGAACAACTACACTTGCTTGAACACTAGGTGCGGATCTCTAAAAGAAGCAGCAGCTACATTTTATTGCAATATACAGCAGCTACACTTGCTAGCCTAATAGGTGAGAATCTCAAACGAATATGAAAAGTAATATTAATGTTTTATATCCAAGGTTTCAATTGATTTATAAATTTGATAACTTACATTTTAATCTTAACTTACACAAAACAGACGTGCTATAAAAATAGTTTAGAAATTTCACAAAGGTGATAATATAGAGAATTCATATTCAACACAAACCTATGTGCATGAATTGTTGTGGTTGCACTGCCAAAAATTGTAGCTTTTGATGCTAAAACTATCAAAGGTTGCACATCTTGGATATTTTTTATTTCTTGAACAACATTTTCAGTTAATTTTTCAAGAGATAATTTTTCCCTGCAAATAGAATGAGAACAATTACTCAAACCATAAAAAAAAGAATAGAAGTCCACATAGTACATAAGTGAATCAACTTATTGAGGGTAAAGTAACAATGACCATCAGAAAAAATACTTGATGAATTCAACCTATAAAGCTATATTAACTAATGAAGCATCTAATCCATATTAATTTCTAGAGAAAATGATCAAAAATGGCCCATTAACTTTTATGAAGGATCAAAATAATCATCAACTATATTAAAGAACTATTTTGGTAACTCAATTCCTTAAAGAGGAATCAAAATAATCCCATCATGGGACTATTTTGGTCCCTCTTTAAGGAGTTGAGAGACCAAAATACCCATTCAATATAGTTGGAGACTATTTTGATCATTCTTAAAGAGTTAAGGGACTATTTTGATACTTTTCTCTTAATATCTACCATCATCCGCTCCATTTTGAATATCACACTGCCAACTTCGGAATAGGTATAAGGGAGCATTCAGGTTTTACTAAGGTTTTACTTTCATATATAAATCAAAGGTCATCCTATCATCTTCTTTTCTCCTTACTTGAAGCATTCATGTTTTTTAGTTTATTTTTGTTTTGATGTATTTTGAACAATATTAGTAGTGTTTTGTGTTTTTTAAAGCTATCCAATGATGGAGAGCATCCAATGATCATGTTTTTTAGTTTATGCTTGGGCATGGCAAGCCTTGGGTTTGCTTGCATTTGGGTCCTTCTTATCATTGGGCTGCTTGTTGTTCTCGATTTGGAGTTGTTTGTTGCTCTCAGGTTGGGCCTTGGCTGCTTAGTGTTGAGCTTAAAATTTGGGTTCTACTTGGTGTTAGCTCATTAATGCTTGAGCTGAAGTTTAGCTCATTATTTGGAGGAGTAAATACACTTCCTAGCTCATAAAATCAAAAAGGTATTCTTCTATATTTAGCTCATTATTGTGGAGTGGACTTGTGTCTCTTTCCCTTCTCTTTACCCCTTCAGTTTCCTCTCCTCTGATGTTGTTTCCGAAATGAATTCATTCCCCTTGTTGTGCTGTTTGCTCTCTGTTACTTGGCTGCCCGTTGGGATTTCCTGTTTGCCGGTTCTGTTTCATGCTGCCCGTTGGGTCTTCTCTGTTTGCCGGTTCTATTTCCTGCTGCCCGTTGGGTCTTCTCTGTTTGACGGTTTCGTTCCTGGCTGCTGTCCCGTGAATATTAATCAATTCCTGGAAGGTTTATAGCTGACCCTTGGCCTTTCATTTCCCCAAACCTGATTGATTTTGGTTGGAGGTGTTGTGGTTGTTTAACTTCTTTCTTTTGCCTATAAATTAGAGATATTTTGAGAAGGAAAAGGTTGTTGATTATCTTGAGATAAGTTGCTTAAAAACCTGAGGGTTTCTTCTCTTGGAAAAGCTTGAGAGCTTGTTCCACCCCCTTTTCTCCTCTCTATTTCGCCTTGGCTTCTAATCTCTTCTTCTCTACGCAAGTTCCACTCCACTTGTATCCTCCTTCTTGAGCTCTTGGAATTTGTTTGTTGGCTGAAATTTGGAGACATTTGCCATAGGTGTTTGGTAGGACGTTGGACTCATTTGCAGTGGTGGACCCTTGGTTTGCAAGCCTAAGCACAATTTTCATATATTTTCCTACTCTCGTTGCATGTGAGGAAACCGCTAGACGGTTGTTCTAAGGATAGCATTTTTATGTTATTATTTTGTTTCATTTGATTTTACTTTTGCTTATCCGAATGTTTTTTTTATTGTTTGCAAGTTATAGTGAATCGAGTTTTCTTCTATTTTATCCTTGTGTTCTCCAATTTGACTTTTCTTTCCAGTTTGCTTACATCATTACTATTCATATATATACATATCAAAGTAATGTATGCACCCCAAGCATATTTTCCACAAACGGTTTAATGATGTTTAAGAACTGAAAAAAGCTCAAACATATCCTAGAACCACTCTGAATTCAATTACCATATAAGCCATATACATACCATGTATTGCCCTCTTTTGTCAGTGGTTGGCAAGCTCGATGATTCCAATGAAAAGCACCAATGCTGAAAGACAAGAACCCAAAGCATTAATGCCCAGAAAACTTGATTGGAATCAAGATGTAAAGTTCACTAGCAGATATATTTGGAAGGAAAGAATGCTTTTTACAGGGAAGATGAACTGCTAACGGACTCTTCCAAGTATACCAGAATTTTCATTAGTAGGTTAGGAGCTAAATGACTCCGTTATAAGGTAATTGATTTTGATTCCGCAGCAAAGATTATTTTTATGCTACGGCAAAAGAGGCAGCAAAAGCTATGTAAATGTTGCATTTCTAATAGCAAAACTCAAGATACTTCAAAAGAACAGTTTTAGACAAAACGTCATTGACAGATGATACAGAGAAGATACAATATCTTGAACTGAAAGTCACAAAGTTGAACTCTCAATAACAGAGACCTAATTTAATTTATTTTAGATGCATTAACCAACCGCAGCACCCAGCACCAAATTTTGCCATTATTTATATTCTTATGATCCCTGGTTTGAATTATTAAACTTTGCACCAAAAATCAACAAATCCCATTTACATGAACCACAGAAAATGTAATTCATTAATTTACAAACGTGTTTTAGACAACTAAATTTTACATATATAGTTTGCTTGAGAGAATAAACATAAGCCTTTCAATGCTCAACTGTCATGCATCGAAGTCCATATGTTGTTAAGTTTGATTGTACCAGAAGGCCTGCGACAGTAATAACTCTAATAATAAAAGCTTCTGAGCAAATCTTATCAAATCATCAGAAACAGAACTTCGTACTGTTTAATGTAGCACAGACTTTATATAGTGGCGTGCTAATTTTGTTAATATACACAAATATTGAAGTAAACTTTCTCATGGTTAATTATGTCATTGTTTGCCATGTGATCTACCTAATATGCCCTGTGCCACAAAGACCCTGAACAGCATGGAGCACACATCTTAAAACAAGCAATCTTGCAAACTGTTGGCATGGCACTCATCTTTATAATGCAATGAAGTGCTATTAATAAGAACTTCTGAAGGCTTAATCATCCATATTATTTCAGTGTGCAAGCCAAAACTGATGTGCTGAGACAGCTTTGCATTTACCCAAAGCATCAGTGCACTTTAGGGCAACCAGGTGCATCCGTTTAAAGCATGGAACCTTCCATCCTACCCCCTTGCGGGTCTACAGGAGGAGGAGGGGGGAGGCAGCCGGTCCGGGTGAACCAAGGGGGGGTTCGGCCGAACCCAGGGAGCAAGGGGGGAAAGTCACGGTGGGCCCCTTGGGCCCACCTATTTGAATTCTTTGATCATCAAGGGGGGCGGCCAGCTTTTGGGGGGAAATTGGAGGGTGGATGATGGGGGGCAATTTTTTTATGGATGAGGGGCAAGTGAGTAGATGGTTAATAGAGCCATTAGGGTTATTTTGGGGACATCATGTGAGAAAAGTTTCTTCCTTTCCTTCTTGTTCTCTAGGGTTTCTTTGGAGATTTGTCCTTCTCGAAGTGGACTAGCTTTGTCTTTTGTTTTGTCTTAAAGATATGAAGCCTCTTTTGTTCTTACCTCTCATGCTTTCATTTTTATTTGTTGTTTGATTTTGATTTCGGTGGAAGTTTCCAACCTTGAAGGAAATTAGGGCAAAAACCCTAAATTTGTGAAACCAAGGCGTATCAATTTGGGTATCGAGAGCTCTTGATCCTAGACGGCATGCCGTGAAAGAAGTGGAAGTTTTTAGGAGGGGAGATGGCCAATTGAAGGAAGAGGTGGGGGAGAAACTCCGTGATGACAGGCAAATTTCATCCCTTAGAGAGATTTGGGGAATGGAAGATAGATGATCCGAAAATTTGTTTAGAAGCTCAAGTTTGCTCCACCAAAACCTAAGGAAAGGGAAATCTCCGGTGACCAAATCAAAACCCTAACCCTAAATTGTCCAATTAGGGAAGAAGGAGAAAATCGAGTGAAGATGACATGCAATGGCCAATGGGCAAAGAGGAAGGAGAGAAGGTCTGAATAGTGGCCCTTGGGGAGAACAGGTGGTCAGGAGGCGGCCATACATGGGCTCGGTAGGGCCCCACGGAAAACACGTGAAGGATGGCCGAATCAAACGGGGGGGTTTCCGAAGGATCGTGCCACGTGGGAGCAGGGAGGAAGAAGGGAGGACTACGCATGGGCCATGGAGAGCAGAGAACCACTATGGAAGGGGAACTTCAAAATCCTTACCCGATGGAAGAAGGAAGGGGAAGACACAAGGTGAAGGGATTTACTCAGGGCATGGGGAGAATGGAAAAGAACCCTTCCACCAGAGCTGACAACCGCATGAGAAATTGAAGAATCCCTATATTTTTGAAGGGAGGATGCAGAGATCTACAGGGTGGAGGCGCTATTTGCGTGAACGGTGTCACAGAAGGAGGAGAACTGATGGCGTACCGGTATGCCTTGGAGGGGAAGCTCCTGGCCTGGTTATTCAGTGGCTTGAAGGGAGACAACCATATTAGGCATTGGGAGGAGTTCAAAGACCTACTACTTCATAGATCAGGGTGTCAAGTGGGGACCCACTATGGCAGTTGTTGGCTCTAGTACAGGAGGGCACGGTGGCAAAAGAGGGTATAAGAGGCATTTCTTTGGCTACTATCAGGCAGCCTCTGCAGTAGGATTCCCGGATGACCTTCTTAGAGGGAAGTTTCATAGAAGGAGGGTTGAAGCTCAAACATCAGAGCAGGCCAATCAAGTAGTGGCTCACAGGGGTTTGTAAGGAGCATGGAGAGACTGCACAGTGGGTGGGGACAAGCCGAGGTGGACGGCAACCGAGGAATCAGGGTGGTTACTTACCCCATTTCCGAACCACCACCCAGGGTGAGGTATAAAGGGCGTTACCAACCTCCTCCTAAGGGAGGTAACCACGGCAAGAAACCACTACAGCGGTGAAAGGCCAGGGGTTCAGAGTTGACTGACTCAGAGGCTGAGAAAGGGCCAAGGGCCTTTGCTACCGCTGTGATGAAAAGTTTACACCAGGGCATAGGTTGTAAGGAGAAGACACTACATTATTCCTAGTGGAGGATCAGAGGGGGAAGAAGAGATACAGGAGCAACTGGGAGGGTGGAAGTGAGAAGAGGCACCCTTACATGGCATGGTGGATGGTCTCCACTAACTCCAATATGCGTGGACTGAATCGCATTTCCACCATGAGCTAGAAGGGGAGATGCAGGCTAACAAGGTGGAATGGTTCTGATTGATAGTGGGGCCCCACAACTTATTGCTTGCAGATTAGTGGAAAGGTGGGGCTACCAGTGAACACAAGGGAGGTGTAGGTGTCATTTTGGGCAACGGGGAAGAAGGAGAACTGTAACGGAGCATGTTAAGGGAGTGACCCTAGACATTGCAAGGAGAAGAGATAGTTCAAGACTTCCTACTACTGGAGGTTGGAACAACTGATGTGATACTTGGGATGCAGTGGCTCCAGCCTTGGGGAGCATGAAGGTGAATTGGAAGAATTGTACATGGAGTAGGGAGGGGAGCAGGAGATGACGCTACAGGGGACCCAGTTGTGCAGATCCAGAGTGGCCTGAAGTCCATCTTCAGACTTTGAGGATGATGGAGAGGCTATTTTGATAGAGCTCAGCAGTGGCATAGAGGTAGAAAAGGAGC